>NC_090931.1:1412722298-1413031851 GCF_040938575.1 Ambystoma mexicanum | reverse complement strand
GAACTGTTAGGACCAATCCCCAAGGACTGCTTTGACATTGACAGTGATGACAATACAACACCAGACAAGATTTTTACCCGGCATGGGGGGAACTTCCTGGTGTACACTTCTTGCCCTTATGGTAAGGAAGATGTGACTTGTGACTTCAGGAGGGATAAGGTGATTTTCCAGGTCCATGAGGGCTGCCTTTCCCACCTGAAGCCTCCAGTCCAAATCAGCACTCTGACCAGGGACTTCTCCACCCAGCTGGAGGAGGCCGCTGAAATAGCCAAACCAGAAGTCTTTCCAGGCTTCAGGCAGATGGTGGAAGAGAGAGTCAACCTAGCTGATGCCTGTGTGACTCTGAAACAAAAGCAAAAGTTGAAACAAGTTTTCTTGGATTTCCAAGATCTCTTTGCGGTAGACTCATATGACTGTGGCCGCACCGACATCCACACAACAACAATCCCCACGGACCCTGGCATGACTCCAGTGTTTGTGAAGCAATATCGCTTGCCTCTCGCATCAATGGAGTCCCTTACTGAAATAATTAAGAACCTAGAGTCCCGGGGAATAATCCGTCCAGTTCACAGCACCTTCAATAATCCGGTTCTGGGAATATTGAAGCCAAACGGCCAGTGGAGACTCTGCGCCGACCTCAGGGAGCTCAACAAACGGGTCCATACTTCCCGATGGCCTCTTCCCTACATTGCACAAGGGCTGGCCCAGATTCAGGGGTCACAGGTATTCACTGCAATAGACCTGACCAATGGATACTGGACCGTGCCTGTCAGCAGGGAGGACCAATACAAACTGGCTTTTACCTTTGGGGGCCAGCAGTACACATGGACCCGGACTCCCTTCGGATACCTCAACTCCGGCAATGAATTCAACATTTTCCTACACAAGGCCATGCCCGACCTGGGTGCAAGGGGTAACCTGGCTTATGTAGATGATGTCCTCATCAAAAGTTCATCTGTGGAGGAACACATAGCGGAGATCCGTTATGTTCTGACCCAGTTGAGGGCCGCCGGAGCAAAACTTTCCTTTCAGAAAGCACAGTGGTGCAGAACCAGTGTTAATTTCTTGGGGCATGAGATTACTCCTCAGGGTCTCTGTCCCCAGGAAAAGAAAGTGGAAGCACTTCAGAAACTGAAAGACCCCACAACTCTGCGGGAACTAAGGAGCCTCCTTGGACTGACTAATTACAGCAGAAAGTTCACTGAGGGCTACGCAGAGATCACCAGACCCCTGATTCATCTCCTGAAGGGGGGGGTCAAGTGGGAATGGGGTCCAGAACAATCTGAGGCGGTAAGACAACTCAAAAGAAGCCTCTCACAAGCGCCTTGCCTAGCTTACCCTGTCAGAAACAAGGAGTTCTTCCTGGAGACGGGGTTCTCTAATACGTGCTTGACGGCAGTATTATACCAAAAGCATGACAAGGTCAATAAAGTAATCTCCTATGCGAGCAAAACTTTATCCTCTGTGGAGGAAAAATTCAACGATTGTGAGAAGGTACTCCTGGCAACGGTGTGGGCATTGAAGAATTACCGCCCGTTTATCCAGGGGGAACACATCATAGTGGAGACTCCACAACAGCCTCTGCAATATCTTCAAAGTGACAGAATCCGGGCCGGAAATGTGAGTAATTCCCGAATTACTTCCTGGATTCTGTCAATGCAAGGCTTTCCTGTGGAGGTCAGATATGGCCAAAACAAGAAGAGTCCCCTCGCGCAAGGTCTGGCTGACTTGCATGATTGTGCCAGAGAAAACTGTCTCGAGGACGAAAGTCTAAAAATCAAGGACAACATGGAGGCATACTTTAATTCCCCACACAAAGTCTTTGAAGAGGACAAGTGTGAGGGAATGCCCACTGTCTATGTGGATGGATGCTCTTACCATGTTGACAACAACGGGGAGAAAGAACTGGTGGCCGGCGTAGGGAATGCATGGGTGAATGAGTCCCCAGAACCCTCCGCTGGATACAAAATTGGTCCCCGAAGTAGTCAGGTGGCAGAATTGATGGCGGTGCATCAGGCCATCCTCACTGCTGTCCAGCATCAACTCCACGAACTGGTCATAATCACAGATTCGGATTATGTACGGAACGGGTTCGTGGAGCACCTGGTTAATTGGAAAACCAGAGGCATGTTATGTGCTAACAACAAACCCTTGAAACATGGGAAGTTGATCCAAAACATTGATGATCTGGTCACCTCGAAGGGGATGACCATCTATTGGAAGAAGATCAAGGGTCATTCCAAAATAGAGGGACCAGACAAAACTGGAAATGACTTAGCTGATCAGCTGGCCAAAACAAGGGCCATCCAAGGGGATCTAATAGAAACAGAGTCCCTGTTGGGGGAACTCCAGGTCACTGGTATCACTAGGTCACAGACAAATGCTCACAATGATCTTTCCACTGCACAATGTAGTAAGGAGACCCCTGATGCTGATTTAATTACAGCTCAGAAGGGGGATCCAATAATTGGTAAGTTTTACCAGCACATTGAGGACCCTGAGAACTTTCCCCTGACGGATACCGATTACATTGGGAAAGAGGACCTAAGAGTGTTGATGAAATGTCCAAAAATGTTCCGAATCCAAGACGGTTTGCTGGTAAGGAAATCCAAAGCTGGCCACGATCAGTGGGTGGTTCCTACCTCATTCCGAAGCCTGAGATTAAGTCACGCCCATGATGCGGCCACCGCCGGTCATAGGGGGTTTCACACAACATTGGACATTTTAAGAGAGGTTGCATACTGGCCACACATGGGGCAGGACCTCGACCAATACTTGAAGGGGTGTCTTGTGTGTGCACAATTTCAGCCATCATCCCTCACGCACCGTGCGCCTCTCCAAAAGAGGGGGATGACACTGCCATGGTCAGATTTACAAATCGACTTTGTAGGCCCCGTGATTCGCTCTGCTAGGGGGAATAAGTACATGTTGACTGTGACATGCTTGTTTACCAAGTGGGTGGAATGTCTCCCAGCCCCAAATTGCAAGGCAGAAACTGCAGCTGCCCTGATGATTAACCACATCTTTTCCCGTTTTGGTCTACCTCAAAGGATTGAGTCAGACAGGTGTAGCCACTTCACCAGTGAAGTAATGACAAAGATGTGGGAGATACTGGGGGTCAAAAGGAAGTTGCATATTGCTTACCGGCCAGCTTCTTCTGGGGCAGTAGAGAGATATAACCGAACCATTGTGAGCATATTAAAGAAGTTTGTGGCAGATTCTGGGCCAAGTTGGGATATCCGATTACCTCTGGTCCTAATGGCCATCAGATCTACCCCTTCATCTGCAACCAAAATGTCACCATTTGAGTTGATGACTGGGCGCAAGATGGTGCTTCCTCAGCATTTGCTCTACAGGACCCAAGAGCAGACACTGATAAATGCCTCCACAACTCATGAGTATGTGGAGAATTTAAGGAAACACCTTCAACATGCTTTTGCTTATGCTCAGCGGAATCTAGAAAGATCAGCTGATAGCATGAAGACCCACTATGACCTGAAGACTTCCAGGAAGGAATATCAGGTGGGGGACCGGGTCTATCTATACAATTTCCAAAGGAACCAGGCCAAACAGCGAAAATGTTTGCCTACATGGAAGGGACCCTTTGAGATTATAGACAAGATCTCCCCTGTGGCCTACAAGATCCGCATCCCCAAAGGCGGTTTGGCAGAGGGGGAAGACAAGTGGGTCAACATTAACCAGTTGAAGTGTTGCCATCCCAGGCACACTCTGCAACAACTGGAGGAATCCTCTGGAATCCTAGAGGGTACTGTCTCAGATTAATTCAGTTCTAACTTAAAATATCCTACATATCGCCTATCAAATTCTGAGTTTCTCAATGTGGGTGTTTTCATTTTTGAATGCAAAAAGAAATGTGCATGTTCATATGTTTTGACCATAAATGTATATGCCACCCCACTATATCAATGGTGGGGGAGAAATGTCCATGAATAGGTATTGCCGCTCTTCCTTTGTCGTCCTAGGAGAAAGAAAACCTTGAGACTGGCCAGGGAGGACCATCCGGAGACCGGGAGCAGAGACGCAAGGGGCCCAGGGTTCCGCCCAATATTCCCATCAGGACCGGCGAGGAGAACCGATCGATCAGTACCGGATGGAGGAAAAGATGCTGAACTGTGCCATCTATTGGAAGAAGATGAGGAAACATCCCAGGTCTTGCGAGTTCCATCAGTGAAACAGAATGGCCATCGCAAGAGGGGGGCTTGTGGGATGTTTTTACCCATGTATCCGAGCCCTACAACAAAAACTGTGCAGTACTGGCATTGAAAACATCATGATGGCCAGAGCTTCCCAGAAAATGCCCAGGGAAATGCATGAAGAATAGGCTGCCACCCATTTTTGCCGATGTTATGGGCACAGAAGGGCACTGCCTAAAACCACCATTGGACTACCCACACAGTAGCCTGAAACCATTGGGAATGGCAATGCTGATTGCCAAAAGCAACCTAGAACTGTGGGGAATTCATTTTCTTAAATCCCAAAAATGGTTGCATTACCAGTACTCACCACTATCAGAAAGCCGGCGTTTTAAAACCACCAGACTTTTGTGTAAAACTGAATAAATGAACCGAAAGCAGGCCAAAGAAAGACCTACTGAGAGGTGGATACAATGTAAAGTTATATTCTGAAGTGACTTGAAGGTTTATAACAAGACTGGCTGAGCTGTGGATTTCAGCAGTTTAAGTAAATTTGGACTGAAAGACACTAAAAATCTAAATGTTTAAAAGAAATGAGTGACCTACTTTTGAGTGTCACATAGGTTGCAATTGTTTAAATGTCATAGTTGTAAACTTAGAATCAGCATTCTACCTGCATATGTAAAAATTGTTAGTTTTATTTGAATGCAGAAAACTAGGTAACTAAAAGTGACATTAGCTGGGGCCTGGCTTAAGGAACTGAATTCTGCCTGACATCTACCCCCACAGGAGTTAAAACCTGCTCAGCCACTCTTCCCCTGGCCAAAAGGAGTTGTCACCTCTCTGATTAGATTAGGGGTGGAGCAGCTACAGGGAGTTGAACAAAGGCCTGTCCTGGACCCAGGCAGATGGCTTATTGGGGGACCGTAAAACAGCTTCCTCTTGGCAGGAGCTGGGAGGGGCAGGGTCTCTGAGCTTGGCAGAACTGGAAAAAACAGAAATTCAACCTTGTGCTGGGGGGAAACCACACCCCTTTGGAGCCAGAACATAAATCTAAAAAGATGGATCATTCATAGAGCGGACTTGTGAAAATTGTATAAGTGGTATCATTATTCTTGTGATTTTTCTGTGCACATTTGAAGATGTGTTAGGACCCGGTGGTATGTTCAGGGGGGGTTTTAGTGGAAAAGAGGATATTACTCTAAATGTATGTATGTTAAAAATCTGACACTCCACCACCTAATGCCCACATGCTTTGCGAACATTTGTGTAAATGCGGGGACAAATCCAATATTGGTAACCCGACCAAAAAGTGAAATATGTTGCCATTTTTTAATCCAAGCTCTTAGAAACGACAGAATTGGAACAGGGTATACCTCATGTGATATGTGATGGGTGCATGTAATTTCAAACCACTGTGTAGCTATGGAATATGTCTTTTTGATCAAATATAGATTTGGGTGCAATTTGACAGGGGAGTGTCCTTTCTACCGGCCATATAATGACATCGCTCTGACACTCCACTTCTTTTCCCCAATCAAGAGAGAAAGGAAAGCTTGACCAATGGGCAGTGGAGAGGGGTAGGGTCTAGAAAGCTAGCCTCTCCACCCACTTTCAAAACACATAAAGCAGACAGTCAGGACAGATAGGGACATTCTATTCCATTTGCTGCGGGACGCTCTGCCGGGAAAATCCATACTTTACCTCCATCAACCTCCAGAGAGCCAAAATAGAGACTTCAATCTATCCACCTTCAGAGACCAAGACTTTACTTCAGAATTTGTAGCAGAGAGGTCAACTACAAGCTAAATCCCTCTTTAGCAGGCCTCAAATCATTGCCACTATTCACAGCCAGGCGAGCTGTTTGAATTCTTTGCAAGAACTCTTGCCATTTGCCAGAAAGCAGTGTTGTATCCAGAGAGAGACCAGCTGAACCGGAGACCGTTGTATCCGGACCCACAGACCTGATCAGAACCAGAGACCCAGACCAGACCAGCAGAGTAGAGCTGACCCAGACGCTGTGCGCAGAGACCGTCCGTGGCGAGTGAAGAAAACCTGTTGACCAGATCCGTGGCGTGGCCTATTTCTAAATATATTGTGAGTACCTAGCAGAACTGTGCAGAACCCAATCTCTTAGTTAAAATAATCTAATGCAAGCTATTTTAACTTGAGTAGAACTGCCTCCTAACTGTCACCTGTCATTTGCAAAGCTGTCACCTGTCATTTTCTAGTTGCAAGCTGTAACCTGTCGCTTTGAACTTTTAAAATTTCAAATCTGAAAAACTACCTTTATTTAATCGTCCATATCTCTGGCAAGCCTAGAACCGACTTCCTACTCCTTATACTTTCTCCGTAATCACGATTCTCGCACCCGCGAATTTTGCCGCGATTTGCGATTTGGCCCGATTTCTTTACTTGTAAATGATAGCTGTGTTGCCTGAACTGCTAAATTCGTTTGCCTCTTAAGAACCATCCTAGATCCTTGCTAAAGTGAGCCTGAACTCATCCCAAGTATATTTCACTCACCCTGAACCTCCTAAAGGGAATTAAAACCATTTTAGCATATTTTTCACTTCATTGCCAGCACATATCAAATCACTTTTGCCTGTGTTTCAAACTTCTGTAGTCTAAGCTTGCTGGGGTGAACTGAATTACATTTGATTGCATTTCTGAGAACTGTGTGCTTTCCTTCCATTTCCTTGCATTGCATAAAGGGGGGGGAGTGGATTGCCAGAGAAAAGTGATTACATTGTTTTGTTGAAATCATATTGAGTATTTTCTGTATTGCATTTTCATTCAACATTGCATCCATCTGAACTTATATAAAGCATTCTCTACCACCTTATTCTTCTGTTCCTATTCACAAGTGTGCTAGTGCCAGACTATCCATTATTGATTACTGCTCAGATTAAGTGTAATATCCAATTATTAATTTATCATAAAGTGTGATATATATATATATATATATATATATATATATATATATATATATATATATATATATATATATATATATATATATATATTGTTTACATTCTCAAATAAACCTTTTTAACTTGCAAAACAGAACTACTTCTTGGCTCAGTGGGGTCAGGGGGATTCCAAGAGAGGAATGTTATATAGGGGTAGTCATCCAGAACGAATGAACTGGACATAAAGATATATCAATAAGGGTTTCCATTCAGTATCCCAGACTAGGCATTGACTTAGCTGTAGTGTTGAATTGAATCCTCTTACAAATTAATCTTCTCTTTCAATTGTCACCAATTGTTCACAACATTTACTTAAATGGCTCAGACCAATTGTGTTTGCAAATGCTCGTCCTTCATAGAAATGCCACAAACAATCCTTACAACACTTACAGTGTCTCAGGTATAAAGCATCAATCGGAATACTGTGTAAGAATGGTATAATTTACCATAAACACACAAGAAGATCCACAAAATGTCCTAATGTACTTACTACAAGTACCGGAAACCAAAAACATCTCTATAAATCAAATCTTCCCAATTTCATACACATGGAAACATACATGCACTCTCTTTAACCATATTTCACAAGAGCACATCCCTAATGAACGATTTCTAAATGTATCCACACCAAATTCTGAATCCATTTCATTTCATCAGCTTCTGCATAATGCAAATCATGGCATATCATGCCCTTATTGCAATTTAGACAATCGTTCCACCATACAAATAAACTAATCATACTAATGGTTCTAAGTTACAATGCAGATGGTACCACAAATAATTGTAAGTTTACAGGCTTCAGACGCAGCCAAGTATCTCTTGGAAAGAAAAACTTCACAACAGTAGGTATACTATACCACACTGGTGCCACAACCACTTCAGCGAACTACACTTTATATGTCAAAAAAAGAAGTGGTTGGTTTCAAAGTAATGATACCTCCTTTACTCGAAAACATAGGTTACCACCAAATTTAACGAATCCCTACCTAATCTTCCTGCAACCCAAATGTAGTCACTAAATTACTGCACAATTAACCATTAGAATACGCCAGTGGGTATCTAACTACATCCATAATACTACAATAGCACTTTTTAAATTTAATCTAGTTAGAATACGCGAACAGATTTCTAACTAACATCCTTCATTGCAAAGCACTTCAAATATGCCATCTCAATTCTTAGGTGACAAAACATCTGCTAACCTCTAATGTAGTTAGAATACGCCAAAAGGTATCTAACTACTTAAAGCATTCCCTTGATCTAAAAATACTTCAAACAAACATGCTACCACACTTACACTCACGTAACTGTAATCAGGTTTGTTTAATCCAGTATAGATTTGTTTTCCCCAATGATTATTTAATGTCAATACAACAGCAGTGTGTTATACAATAATGTTGTACCAAACATACTTTTTAGAATGTACTGTTTATGAGGGTCTTAAAAGGAAATGTATATGTAATTGTACTGTTTCTTTCCACAGAAAATAAACCAGAGATTGCAGCTTCATAACGCTACAACACTAAGTAATTACAACAATTATAATCAAATACATATTCTAAAGGCACTATCCTCTATTGTACTACTATCAAAAGTACCATATACAGTTCAATTATATCATTCCTCCATATTACAAACACGTTGTACTCCCACTACATTACCTACAATTACTATACACATATTGCTACCATGGTAATTCTGGCCATACTCCTGCTATATTACCTATAATAACTATGCACATATTAATGCTGCAGTGGGTTTGGTCAGTGCACATGTTCTTGGGGCCATGCCCTGTGGCCATGCCTCCCAGAATCTGGCCACTGGCCTCAACCACCACAATACAATGAACTTTATAAGAAGTACCTACGATACACTGGCAACTAATAAAACTGACCCTGAACCTCCTGTAATCAAAATGATGTCCACCAACACCGAAATTGACTGCGCACTCAGCTGCGACCCAAACCCTTTTTTCACCTATAAAAACAGCTCCACATTACCTTCATCCCACTTCCCCATGATTTCTACGCCATCTTCCAGCCATCAAATAACCCCAAATGTCTTTCCCAAGCTATCCATTCACGGTGCTGTTTGCAAACTACTGCAGTGTCCGCGGACGGCTACAACACCTTTTTCAACCTACAAAAATAGCCCCATATCATCTTTTATATCCCCCACCATTCCCAGCCCCTCTTTCCAACACCAAATGATCCAAAATGTGTTTTCCAGACTTGTTCGCCAGCTCGATGTCCGCAGACCCCGGAGACTGTCCGCAGATCCAACATGGCGAGTGCTTCTGAAAATATGACGCACTTCACGCTATTCACCATCCAATCAGGGGGCACGTCCGATATGCGTGGACATCAGGTCACCCCATGGGCCAATCGGAGTCACGTCCGCGGACCGGACGGGGAAGTGAGTGCACGGACTGTACCCAGATATCACTAATTTTTGTTTACCTACTTTTTGGTCGTTTTAAAAAAAACTACCAGATAGAATTACACCAGATTTACAAAAGCACGCTTTTGGGACAAAGTCGACGCTCCTGCTGCACATTTGGCAAGAATTGGTCCAACGGTTTGGGCTGTAGGCGTGAGGACATTTTCTTTACACACATGTTGGGACCCCCCCTATACATTTACTCGCCCCCCTTGACAAAGCCTCACCAAATGTCGCAAGATCAATCTGACAGGACTGTTTTGAAAAGTTTTGTGCAGATTAAGCCACCCAAAAAGTGCTCTTCCTATGGGTTGAGCAACTTAACCATAACTACAGGGCTGCTACTGCAGGACCTGTAATATTCAGTGAAAAAACTTTGTTTTAAAGGATGTTATGGTTACAAGTAAAACGGAAAACCCCCAGAAATTCACTAGTTATGGTAGGCTCAGCAACCATAATTTGTGCCACCACTGTGCACTGCTAAGACTAACACTCTGGTCATCAAAGATGAGATCACACATGTCATTGATGGGATAACATAGTTAGGCCAATTGTATTTGTTCACTGACCAATCTAGGCCAGTTTTTTTTGTTACTTGAACGTCAGAATATGGAAATTCAAAAGATGCTATATATCTAGACGTTAACCTTGTCTTATGTTTCGTTAGGGATTGGTCTCAGCTCATGGTGCACATACAAGGGGCAATAGGCAAACCTCAAACACACAATTCATTTGTATTCATGAAGATGAACTTTAATGTCATTGAAGTTTTCTGGTGATGTTATTTCATTTGTCCTTACTTAGGTATGTGCCTCTGATTTGTAAGCGTTGTGGGTCTTCATATGTGTTGTTTGTACTAACACAAGTGTGCAATAAGTCTTGAATTGTTAGCTATTTATTCCATGTTTAATATTACTGAAAACACTGATAAGTTAGCATTCATTATTTTACTATCCTAAACTACCGTATTAAAAATATTGTAGTTCTATGGTGCCTGCTGCAGCCATTGCCTATGTATATGTATGATTAGGTTCCTGTAGCCTATGGTATGTCCAACTCCACTCGAATTGTAAACGCAAAAAAAAAAAAAAATGAACTGAACCACAGCCATTTTAACTGTCCTAGGTTTTTGAGGTTGAGACACCCTCGTATGGGAAACTCGTTCCCTTCCCGGGGATCCCTTTTTAGTTTTTGTTTTTCCCTTTCCGGTCCAACTTAATTGTGTGTGTGATTTGTGCTTGTAGTACCCCAGCCCTTGTGTACCTTCTCATGGAGGCTTCTTAGGAGACATTGGGTTCAGGGGCGTGTATTTCCTTCCTGCCTTGGTTTGCTTTCTCCATCTGTGGGGAGCTTCCACCGTCTGTGCTTGTGAGGCTTGAGTCCCGCTGGGTCCGGCCGGGGCTCTGTCATCGCTCGGCCCAGTCAGGTGCTTCAACACCTGGTATGCTTCATCAGTGGTGACCACTCTGTAGTCCTCTCCTTTGTATTCGAAAGTTAAGGCAAAAGGTTACCCCCATCTGTATCGTATTGATTTCTCTGTTAGCCACGTAATCAGTGGCCTACATGCTCTTCTTCTCCCAGGCGTGAAGTTCAACAGATCTTGGAAGAACTTTATCTTGGAGCCATGCAAATCAAAGTTCTGTGTCTGTTTTGCTTTCAAGAGGATCTCCGTTTTCTCTTTATAACTGAAGAATTTGACAACTATTGAACGTGGGCCCCCTGTGAATGCTCGTCCTCCCCTATGGGCTCTCTCAATGTGCACATTGTTCCCACCTTTGGCCTCAATTAGCTGCTTAATCATTTCCTGGACCTTTGTCTCCACTGGATGGGCGTTTCTCCATCCATCTCCTCTAGGCCTAGAAATCTTAGGGTGGACCTCCGTTCCCTATTTTCCATGGCATCCATTTTGAACATGAGTTCTTCTTTCAGCTCTATGACCATCATCCAAGCGTTTAGCTTCATTTCTACTAGGTCCATGTTGATTAGATTATGTTCCAGGTTCTCAATGTTTCCCTCAATGAGCTCCACCTTTCCTTTTATTTCTGAGATGGATATTTGTATATCCGCTCACAAGGCTATGAGGATCCGCTTGAAGCCCAAAGCCAAGTGCAACTCCTGGTACGACTCAGACCGTGTCACCCTCAAATGCAAGTGCAGGGTGGCTGAGAGGAATTGGAGTGCTTCTGGTATATCCTCTGACAATCTGGCTTTCCGTCTGCTCCAAAGGAAATACTGGCTCTCTGTCTGCACCAAGAAGAGAGCTCACATCCAAGCCCGCGTCTCAGCGGCATCTAACAACTCAGCCGAAATCTTTAAAATCTGCAAGGAACTCGCCAATCCTGCTGCAGTCTCTACCTCTCCTGTCCCCTCCCAGGCCTTCTGCACGGCTCTGGTTTCTCATTTCATCTCTAAAACTCAGGACATCCTGTCCTCTCTCTCTTCCTCTCCCTCTCCTCCCTCTACTCCCGGCCCTTCCTCTGGCCCTTCTTCGGCCACCTCTCCTCCCTTCTTCTCTGCCTTTCCCCTGTTCTCCCCAGAGGAGGTTTCTAGACAGGTCCGATATATGAAAGTCTGGTCAAAACAGGTTCATCCCTGTTCCTCCAAAACCATCAAGGACCATATTGACTCCCTGGGTCCTGCTCTGGCTGACTTCTGCAACCACTCCTTCGCCGCTGGAGTCTTCTTAAGAAACCCTCTGCTGATCTGTCCTGCCCGGCTAACTATCGCCCAATCTCCATCACTCCTTTCCTGGGCAAACGCCTGGAAAATCTGGCCATCTCCCAGCTTATTCTTCACACTGAATCTGTTGGTTGTCGTCATGAACATTAATCTGGCTTCAGAGCTGCCAGAAGCATGGAAACTGTTCTCCTGATCATCCGTGAAGACCTGCTCTCCAACCTTGATTCCAACACCCCCTGTGTCCTCATCTTACTTGATCTCTCTTCTGCCTTTGACATGGTCACCCATGCCATCCTGCTCAAACATCTCTGTGATAACCTGGGTATCACCAGTCAGGCCCTGGTATGGCTGACCTCTTTCCTCTCTGATCGACCCTCCCAGGTCCAACTTGGGTCCTTCCTCTCCTCTATCTCTATCTCTACCTGTGGTGTTCCCCAGGGGTCTAACCTCTCTCCCTGGCTGTTCAACCAATACCTGCCATGTCTTGCTCACCATATTGCTGCTCTCTGCCTCAACTTTCAGTGCTATGCGGATGACACTCAGCTCATTTTCAGGCTACCTTCGGCCACCTCTTCTTCCCTCATCTCTGGCTGTCTGCTATCCAGGAGTGGTGTGCACCAATGCCTTAATGCCAGTAAGACTGAGATTCTCCTAAACTGCACACTCACTCCCTCCTTTCCTGTCACTCTCTGGCCGGCCTCTCTTGGTCCTCTGCCTGCTCCCACCTGCAAGGCTAAAAACCTTGGGGTCATCTTCGACTCCACACTATCCTTCTCTCCTCACATCTCTGAAGTCTCTAAGAAGTCACACTACCAATTGCACCTCCTGCAAGGTATTCTTCCTTTCCTCTCCTTCCCCAAGATGCTCACTGTCTCCAGAGCTCTGGTTCTCTCTAGGCTGGACTATTGCAACAGTCTCTTCCTAAATCTGACTGCTTCTACTCTCCACTCTCTGCAACTCATCCAGAACAAGACTGCGAGACTTGTACTTGGCCTCAAGCACAGGGATTGTTTCTCTCCAGGCTTGAAATCCCTGCACTGGCTCCCAGTGGCTGTGAGGATTAAGTTCAAAACCCTCTGCATTGTCCTCAAGGCCTTCTGGGGCCTGGGGCCACAATACCTTCAACTCTCTCTTCCTAAATATCTTCCTTCTCGAGCTCTTCGCTCATCTGCCTCCAAATCCCTTAGGGTCAGTTACTTCTCCAAGCAACAAATTGGTGGTAGATCTCTTTCTTTGGCTGTGGCCTCCCTTTGGAACAGCCTCCCTGCCTCCTTGAAACTCGAGGAGAGCCATCTCTGGTTCCGGAACCACCGCAAAACCTTCCTCTTTGCTTCTGCTTTCTCTCCTCCTCTTCCCTGCTGAACTTCTGGCTGAAACTGCACAAAACTGCACTGGTTACCTGGCCACCCTCTGATCTTGGGCCCAGGTCCCCTCCCCCACCAGTTGCACACCTGCACTGCCTCCCTGGCAACCCCCACACTTGGGAACTGTTTTCTGTATCCCTACAGTCCCCTACCAGCACATGACAACTGGACAACTGATCTCTGCACTTACCCTTGCACTTTCACCAGCTGGCCATACTTTTACTTATTGCTTTATTTATTCTATTAATTGTTTTTATTTATTCTATTTATCCCATGTACTGGACTGTCCCTTCGCCCTTCCCCCCAAACTCTTCCCCTTCCCCTGCACTTGAACGATCTGAATGACACCTGGCCTAGTATGATTGTTTTCTCCATCTTCTCTCTGTTACCCCTCCCTTGCCTTGTCGCGCCTTGAAACACTTGTGTGTAGGCACGTTATAAATGCCATATCACATCATATCAAGGCATGGATTTCTGCCATGATCCCAGCAATGTCATCCTTTGTGGCTTTGGTGCTCATTTTGGCAACTTGCATGTCCGGAGCCTCTTCACGCCTATAATGCTGCAGTCTGTTTAGGATTTTGGCCGTGCAGGGCCCCGCTCTTCTCTTGCCCCCTTTCTGCAGGTGCCCAGTGATGGTTCGGTTTGGATCTCCCAAATGCCTCTTTTGCAGCTTCCAGGTTTGTTTACACTGAGCTTTGCTACGTCAGATTCGATCTCCCCACCAAATCAAGTCTTGGGTTCTCTTGTGGTGAGTTCTGGGGGCCTATGTTCCCCAAGGTCTAAGGACTGTTTTGCTTCCCTCTGCACGCCCTTGTAGTTTGTGCTCCTCTTTGACTCTTGCCTGGGGCCCTTTTCCATTTCGCGGGACCTCAGTTCGTCATCATGTCCCAGTTTTTAGGGAGCTGGTGGTTAGTAGTAGTGCCCTTCTTTACGCACTTTGGTCCTGCGCCGTTGGTGCTTCAGGCTCTCTACCCTGCCTTGGCTTGGCACTAGGGTAAATTCTTGGTTCTGCTATCTGGGGATTATTGTTCCCTACCATGGTGCAATGCAGTCCCACCTGTATGGCTGGCTGAGGGTGGGGGGGCTGCACGGGGTCGCTCTTACCTCGTATAGTAATTCCTTGCATGTTGATCCTCCTCCATTTCTCCTGGCTCCGTACTGCCCCAGTGTTGGTGGGGGTCCTGCTCCCTTTGCTACTGTCTCTCCGAGGCTCCACGCCCGGTTGTTGGGGGCCTGCTGGGGCTTTGCTTCAGCTCTGGATTGGGTTCTGGGACTTGCGCCATGGTTCCTGCCAGTCCTCCACGAGTTACTTGCGGAGCCCCCAAGTCAGGGATCCGGGGGCTCCTCGCTTGGTTCTCTGCACCCACTGAGGACCTGGGGTGCACTCACCTTTTCGTTCCCTTCCCTCCAGCACTCCGGTGCGAGATCCCTTCGGCTCCTCGCTTGTGGGTTGATCTGCGTGCAGCAGGGCAGTTTTAAGGGCATCTGTGTGAGGTGGCTTTGGGTACTTGACGCCGTTGGCCCAGCGCCTCAATTGTGTTTTTAAATGCAGCCTTTTCAGCCACTCTTGTGCAGTTGCTAGTCCTTCTATGGGCCTGCACACCTGATCATGCTCTCACTTCGTCTGCAGTCCTTCAGGGCACTTGTCGGGGGGTGAGAGGAGCCGCCAGGCTAAGCCCGATCTGGAACGGGCACTTCGGAGCTTTCGCCCCTATTGAGGTCTTACTGTGGCTCCCTGTGCACCTCACCCCTGCTTGATTCCGCGGGCAATCGTCGTCGGCTGCTCCTTCTGCTGTTTGCCATCCATGGGTCAGTAGTCCCTTGACAAAGTCTCCATCTCTTAATTTTAAGCCGACTGGGGGTACACACTGCCAGGCGTCGGCTTCTTTTCTTTTATGGCACTGAGTGTCAGCGAGCCGTTATCCTTCGGGCCTGGGGGGGATAGGCACGTCCCTCAGAGTTTGCTGCCTCTTCTCCCCCTAGGCATACGTACGGGGCGAAGCTGGCTGCTCATTCATGGTCACACATGTCTCGCTTGCTTGCTGGGTCAACTTTGAGTTGGAATCTGCTCTCACTCATCTCTTTTCTCCCCAGTAAAGCGGGATCCGAGGTTTAGGCGGCCATTACTTTCCACGCCCCCTAGTGGTCTCCCAATGTTGTGTTTTTTAATATGTTTTAGCAATGATGTCTGCCGAATATGGGCGCCGTTTGCGAATCCAACATGGCATCCATTTAAAAAATGTTGGCGCATCTCACATTTGTAACAGACCAATCATCGCTGCGCTTACGATGTGGGCGAATGTCATGCTGCTCTCTGATTGGTCCTGGGGTGTCCACGGACCCGGAATCAGGAAGTGGGTCCTCGGACGGGACCCAGATATCAATAATTTAGTTTGTACCTTCTTTTTGGGCATTTTCTTGAAAACTACTGGACGGATTTACACAATATTTACAAAAGCACGCTTTTGGGACCAAGCTGCTGCTCCTGTCGAAAATGTTGTTCAAATCTGTCCAGCGGTTTGGGCTGTAGGTGCGAGCACAGTTTTTTTCCCATTGCATCTATGAGGATTTCCACACATATTGCCGCCCCCCCCCCCCCCTATAGAAATCATTCATTCTGAGGGGGCCATATACTTGTTTTGCAAAGTCTGGGGAGGATTCGTCCAGGGGGGCAATGTAATCAACTGCCCAAAAAGGGCTCTTTCTATGAGTTGAGCAACTTAACCATAACTACAGGGCTGCTATTGCAGGCCCTGTAATGTATATATATAGAAATGTCTATGCACTAGCAGGCATGGTGGCTTGCTGTGAAGTGGAGCCTTCATGCAAGAAGCCGGACAGTTGCACATGTGGGCTGTTGGTGTCTCTGCGTAACATTTACATGCAAATTCATTGCGAATATTGTGTTTAACAAAATTACACTTCATTTACATGCTAAGTCATTCAGAGTACTGAGTTTCAAAAATAATAATAGTGTTAGTCAAGATAGCAAATGTATTAAATGATTTTTAAAAATGCAGTATACACAAAAGAATTTAAAATGACCATATGTATAAAAAAAAAATACATTGGGCCTCATTACGAGGAAGAAGGTAACCATGCCGCTTTTTGCGGCATGGCTACTCCCTTTCCAGATACCGGGTCTGGGTTCCCTGAATACTACCATTCCGCCCTTGGAGGGCCCGGTATTTCCCCATTCAGGGAAGACAATCCCGGTACATCCCCATTCCCATTTGAGCCCCCATAGCGTTCCATGGGAATGGGGAGCATGCAAAAAATGGGCACGTTAATGACGAGCCCATTGTTAGCATCCTGGTCCGCTCTTGGGACCCGCTAAAGATGCCTGGAAAAACGGCCCAGTTAAACCCCTAACACACTTCTCGTAATGAAGCCCATTGTTTTCTCCACCTAAAATCTACATCGACTACTAATGCACTGATTTGACTCTTCACAGGCCAGCTTGAGCTGATGGTCGCATTTAATTGCATAAAACATGTAATCCCTGCCAGAATGTATTAGGGTCAAGCATTTTTTTTAAATTATGCTTTTTTCTTCACTTTGCTTCTTAGTTCTTGAGGTTGACAAAATGTTGTCTGCCATAGTTTGACAAAGATTTAACCACAACTTCATCAGGAAAAAGAAACACCACAAGTAGACATTGATTCACAACAGCTGTTGTAAGGATCACTCATCATCCAGAAGGCACATTATCAAATGTTTTCATGCGTGTCATTGGCCATAGATCCGTATTGGAAACTTGATATGGTTCCTAGCGAGACATACAATAATTCCTGTCAGTCCCGCTCAGTCCCCCATCCTTCTGAGGATGGTAAAAGGAATACCATTGAGTTGGGTAACAAAATCACCTGTTATCTAGCACCTAAAACTAACCCAGGTTCTGCGTCTGTTCCCCAGTTATTATTAGGATTACTTTGTCTGATAATAGCAGCGAGTTCTGTGAATTGAGGGGAGTTAGAGATTTTTGAGTCTGCAAGAGGAGTGTACTAAGGGGCGGACGAGAGTCATCTTCACAACCCAGCTGATCATAAATTAGCAGGGCACTCCCCCACAGAGATTGCCCCATTCTAGTACTGACTTTTAGGATCATAGTTGTCAGCAGTATTGGAATAGCAGTGGTTAGCACCTGCCTCAATGCATTTGTTGAAACATTTTTAAATGGTCTTTTTAGAGAATTCTTGCCCAAATCATGAGTGAGAAAAGCACAGAGGGTTCTCATTGTTCACTGGCATTCTCGGCGCATGCCACCAAAATAACACGTGTTGGTGAGTTCACTGTTTTGGGCATCCACATAAACCTTTTCAAAATAGATCCGAGGGGAGTTTTCTGTTTTCAAGAACTTCTTATTGCCTTTGTATTTTATTTCATGTTTTAGATTTTAAATTTCAGTTTTCAAGAACAACAAAAGTCAGTCTTACAACATCAAGCAAACAGAGGGAAGGAGCAGCACAGCAAACACATTAACATACAATTAGAATGGCGATCTTCTATCAGGGAATGCAGTAATGTAACTACCCCCTGTAAAGATTTTTGCTCAGACCTGCCGTTTGACTGCAACATGTGATGTCTGAATGCTACAGTGTACCTAATACATTGAAACATTATCTGGTATGTGTTCTTTTCTTAATTTTAGACAAACGTTGCAAGTGCTTCCCATTCCGGTCCAAATTTCAGGATAACATGGGCGTGTGCGCTTATGAGAAATGGCCACAATAGAAATTGGCGATTCATTCCTTTTGTGACCGTCTGTTTGAGAAGCACGCAGAACAACATTTTTTGGTGAATTATGTTGCCAATTTTTGAGAATATGGTCATCATTACAACTCTGGGGGTAGCCGTGCCGTTAAAAAACGGAGTTGCATTTTTTCCAGCACCCGTGAATGGGCAAGAACCGGGTCATGCTGAGTTAGGCGGACCCGGTACGTGCCCATTTTTGGGTGCCGGAATCAAGGGCCCCCTCATCCCCATTCTGCCCCATAGGACTGAATGGGGATGGGGACATCGGATGCACCGGCACATTCAGAGTTGTGCCGGTGCATCCGACGTGCTGTGCTCTCGGGTGCCTGTCAGTCTGCCAGGAAATACCTGGCGGGCTGACAGGCACCCACGACCACAACACGTAGTATGGCGGTCCGGGAACTGCAGTACCGGCATGCTTACCAGTACTGTAGTTCCCGGACCGCCAAGGTCATAATGAGGCCCTATGTGTTCAGTAACATTGGTGAAAACCACTAGCTGCACCGCGAATTAACTCAACAAACAGGCCCACTTTACCCAGTACAAACTGTCCCATAGGAGCATGTTGGGCCTGCACATCAGGCACTGCTCTCTTTTCCTGTAGGCCAGTCTAAGGCTGGGTCCATTTTCCCACGTTGTCCATACACTTAGCAAAGTTATACCCAAACCATCAAGGGTGTTACATTGCATTTTTAAAAACTGTTTTTTGTCAGTATCCAACAACTCTGCTACTATCGTGGTAGAAGCCAACTTTTGCCGCTACATGATCTACCAGCCGCTTTTGGTAATATTCATTCACACCTTGTACACTCTGACATAGCCGTCACTGGCTTGGCTGTGATATTTAAAGATTTGTATTCATGTAAAATGCTACTTCTTCTCATCATTGGAACATTCATATCAGTAAATTACCTGGGAAGAAGAAAGAAGTGAAAGTGCTGGAGGGGGTAAGTGATTTAAGAGTAAACAACAAAACACGGATACATGTAAATGATACCGTCACGGTAAGTACTGGCGGATACAGTGGACAGGGTTAGCAGTGTAACTCCAGCAGATCCGGGTCTGGCAGAGAATAGCCTCTTGCATAGAAAGATTTCAAGCAGGTTTGAATGGAAACGTCTTGAGTTTCTTTCTTAACAGCAGATGACTTTCGAACACAGTGGGCCTCATTCCGAGTAGGGCTGTAAGGGTTAACGGTCACCGGTAACGAAACCGGTGCCGTTAAACCCTTACCGCCCTACTACGAGTTCCCTTTGTGGGTCCTTCCTTAATGCCTGCTTTCAGCAGGCATTAAGGACGTGACCCTCAAAGGGACTCCGGGGTCAATAACGGTACCGTAATTTACAGTACCGTTATTGCCGCCTTCCCCATTGGGCCCTATGGGGGCTCAAATGGAAATGGGGAATGGCCCTGGTGAATGGGGAATTACCGGTCCCTCCGACCTCGGAATGGACCGGTAATTACTCCATTGACCAGGCCGGAGTTTGGACGAGTTCGGAAGCAGCCATGCCGCAAATAGCGGCGTGGTTACCTCCGAACTCGGAATGACGCCCACTGAGTTTGTAAGTAGTTTGTTCCACAAGATTGCACTATCAATGACCGGCGTTCTGCTAACCGACTTCTTTTTCCTGACCCCCACTGATAACAATTGACAGAGAAGTAGAGAGTCTTGGGAGTGTGGAGGGACAGTACGTTTTAAAATATTTGTTTACAGGTATATAATCAAGAACCCCAGTTAGCTTGTTGAATAATGCAACAAATGTTCAATGTGATCCAAAGGCATTCAGTGTGGAAATGCTAAGGCTGATGTGATGTGGTCTCTAGCTCTCAACCCTAAAATAAGGCTTTTGGAAAGGTTTAGTTGATGACAATTACTGCAATCTAGTAGCAGAGAGAGAACTCTAGGCCTTGCCACCTACACATTGTGGGACATACTGAGAAGAGGCAGTATGCTATTGAACATGGCGCGTCAGATATGGTGTTTTCACAGCTCTAGGACTTGTGGAATGAATATGAAAAGATGGTGGGGGGGTCATTATAATGTTCCCAGTGCAAGTAAAATGCCTGTAAAAGTGCCAGTAATACTGCTACCAACACTTCCCTCTCCAGGAAACTACAACTTTGCTGGGAGATTACTGATTTACCTCCAGCCAAGACCAAGAGATAAATCGTCTTGGGAGGATAGCTCAGTGGCAATGCGCTCGCCTTGGAAGCAATACGACGTGGAGCCACACAGGCTCGATCCCTGGTTCTGTGTTTAGAAACCTCTGGATATAAGCGCGTTATATATAACCAATTATAAACATATATATATATATATATATATTCAGTAAAAAAACTTTGTTAAAGGGACGTTATGTTTAAGTTGCGCTACTAAAAACCTATGAAATTCAGTGAAAAAACTTTGTTAAAGGGACATTATGGTTCAAAGTAAAACCGAAAAACCCCTGAAATTCGGCAGTTATGTTAAGATAAGCAACCATAACTCGCGCCACCGTGCACTGCTAACACTAACCCCCAGGACATCAAAGATGACATCACAAATGTCATTGATGACATCACTGATGACATCACATGTGCATTTATTTTTCATAAACACTCTGTACAAGGGATTCTTATAATGCTGACCAAAAACTGTCAAGGATCATTGGGATAAATATCATGAGCTAATTAGTGCATTAAGCAATGCATTGATATAAATAGCATTCTATTATGAAGTTCTATCCAGTATACTAAGCTACTCATGCAGAAACATAGGCAGTGTGTGCAGCATACATGATGAAGGTGCCATATTCATAATCTTGCCATGTTGAATACTGAAATGATAACTGCTTTCTTATTAGAGTTTTGCGTACTGTGAAACATGTAATAAGTAGATAATAAAACCCACTTAATACATAATTATTACAGACAAAACACAAAGAGACAACAACACATACAAATATGAGTATATACAGGGACAGTGAAGTAAACAAAAAAGCAGAAGTAGTAGCAGAAAGAGTTCATAACCTAACTGATTGTCATTATGCAGAGAAACTATTGCTCTGTTTCAAAGCTGCTACTTACCATATGTATGTGTATCACATGATGTGACTACACCCAAAGGAAAGGAGAGTGATTATAATGTATACAAATATGAGCATATACAGGGAAGGTAGAGTAATACAAATAAAACTATGAGAAAGTGCTGATAACCCTAATGATTATCTTCATGCACAGAGAGGATTGCTCTCTTTCAAGCCTGTGTCTTCCGCTATGTATATGTTTCATATGATGTCACTTGACCATAAGTCTACAAATATAGTACCTTTTCAATTTTTACTTCCTGACTGTTACTGAAGAAAACTATGTGGCTTCGATATGTCAGTAAAGAATAAAAAGGGAGAGCCAGCCATGTGATGTCATCAGTGATGTCATCAATGACATTTGTGATGTCATCTTTGATGTCCTGGGTGTTAGTGTTAGCAGTGCATGGTGGCGCGAGTTATGGTTGCTTATGTTACCATAACTGCCGAATTTCAGGGGTTTTTCGGTTTTACTTTGAACCATAACGTCCCTTTAACAACGTTTTTTCACTGAATTTCATAGGTTTTTAGTAGCGCAACTTAACCATAACGTCCCTTTAACAATGTTTTTTTACTGAATTTCATAGGTTTTTAGTAGCACAACTTAACCATAACGTCCCTTTAACAAAGTTTTTTCACTGAATTTCATCGGTTTTTAGTAGCACAACCATAATATCCCTGACTTCATATACATGTAACATAGAACATACTAACCCCCTCATAGTGATTTTCATGTCCGCGGACTACCGCCATGTCCGCGGACATATCGAAAATCTAAGCGTGGTGAATGTAAATTTAAATAGTGTGCCCCATTTCCCCTTTGAAGTTAGCTCTGAAAAGAGCCGTTTTTTTTTGTTTTTTTACAGATGCTTGACAGACACCTGTTATTTTGTATTTTCTTTCTTGTTTTTTTTTCTTACTTTACTCCTAAAATCTTCACATAACCTTCTCCAAAGCAACCCTTACATTCCAAAATAGAAAGGCATTTCCCATAAAAGATAAAGAAATGCCATTTTCTTTAAAATTAACAGCATTACTGGCATCAATATTCTCATTATTACAGAAGAACATACCAGCTCTAAGCATGAAGGCACACATTCCTCGGTTGATGACACACCTAGCAATGTTTTGCTGAGGACAAAAAACTGAACTATTGTCTCATATTGCCCTAGGTAGTAATCCAGAAAAAATTACTTTCGCATTTGGAAGGATCTTCATTACGGCTTGAACCAAGCATTCCAAATCAGCCAACAAAGTAGGGGCACTGACGTTGCCCAAATGGAAAGCACCATAGTGCAAAACTACCACATGCGGACTGTTCATCGTGGCCATATCCTCACAAACTTGTACAATTCCCTGTACATTGCAATCAGGCACAGTGCTCCACACCACCTCCACTCCTTTCACATCAAAGTTCTTTGCAACATGCCTGCATTGAGCGTACTGTTGTAAACCATACACAAACATATCTCCAAGCACCAACACCCTGACTTTCTCTACTTCTGCCATCTTCACCACACACAGTCTCTTTCAACAGAAATCCACAACCTCGACATCTGATTGGCTGATCCGTACAGTCTTCTTTCCATGTTGGATTTCCTGGAAAAACCTGGATGTAGCACGCCCTGTCCATGAACAGCCGCGGTGTCCGCGGACGGCGTCCACTTTACTCTCTGTGCCATTCCCTCATTGCATACAGCTAAGCAATCACACAATACGAATAACGTCCTCAGAACACCCCCATTTTGTGAATTTTCGAACCTTTCAGGACAATTATCATTTCATTATTCAACATATTAACATTACAAATATTATACTTTCATCTTGTACTCTGCACACAATGCTATGTTTCTCCATTAGTAGCTCAGTATACTAGATAGAATCCCATAATACAATGCTATTTATATCAATGCATCGTTCAAAGCACTAATAACGGTATGATATTTATTGCAATATCCTTGACACTTTTTTCGCAACATTATAATAAAAATCCCTAGTACACAAATTCCATGAAAAGAACATACACATGTGATGTCATCAGTGATTTCATCAATGACATTTGCGATGTCATCTTTGATGTCCTGGGTGTTAGTCTTAGCAGTGCACAGTGGTGGCGCAAGTTATTTTTCATAGCTTACCATAACTTGCGATTTTCAGGGGTCTTTCGGCTGTACTTAGAACCATAACGTCCCTTAAACAAACTTTTTTTAATATCATGCAAACAATATACAAACATGGCGTGCAAAAACCAACTTCTCACAGATGGCTTTACACAGAATGTTGCAAAGTAAGAATGTATGCTAGTTCACAGTGAAGGTCAGCTGCTTCAATTTTTTTCTCGGGCCCCGGAGAGGCTCACGAAGCGGACTATAAGGTTGTATTGTGTTTTGACCTTGACAGACAGACATTGTGATGAAAGACTTCTCTTGAAGGAGTGTTGCTAAAACGTAAGAGAAGATAAGGATGAAATTTCTGAAAGGAAACCACTTTTATATATTACATCACTATGCGAAAGATCGTTCGCACACGCAGAGTCGTATTTTGAGACTGCACTACTCGTAGACAATGGAAAGTGCAATTGTACTGTAAGTAACCCTTTAGATTATTTTATACCAAATATAATTACAATAGCATAGCATTAAAGACCGCTCAAGTTTAACTTGTTAGTTGAAAGTGGCATAATGTTTTCTACCGCGCACTATCACCGCCGAATTGATCCCCTGTCGTTTAGAGGGCTCTGAAAAAGGCAGACGACACAGGGTGGGTTAATAGAAATAATTTAACCGGTCTATAGGCGGTCAATCGCTCTACTCGCTGTGCCACTTCACTGTAGCCTGTCAAGTGGCACAGCGAGTACAACGCTCGCTTTGACATCTGTGCACAGCTTGCTAACACAAGTTCGAATCCCGGCAAGGCCAAACTCAGCCTTTCATCCTTCCGTGGTCGATAAATGAGCACCACGCACTGTGGTTAACAATAAGCACCGCTTAGATACCTCACGGTTCTTAGCGCTATATGAATGGGAAAATATTATTATTTTATTATTAACATACTCCGTTGCACTATCTTCGATAGCAAATAGTTTCACGCCCTAATAAATAAAATGATGATTTTTAATGAAGATCGGCTGCTGAGACTAATTTATGTTTTTTAAAACAGGTATGTGGCCCCATTTTGCCTATTTCACGATTTACAGACTCCAGCGGATGGGGTCTTCAACTGCCAGGTGCAGGTCCAAATATGCAACTTCATGACCCTCACCATTTTATGGGACGATCGCCAAGGACCAATATGCCCTTATGCAGTACTAGCGGCTACAAACAACATACCAACCAATAGGGTGGTCTAATGGCTCGTTGTTGGACAACTTTCCGATTATCAGAGCGACCATTTATTGCTTTTATCATAAACCAACAGCCTATCTACCGCAAAGGAACAACGCGTGGCTCAAAATAAACTTTTGCTGATCGACAGCAGAGACAATAGCAAATCGCTGAATATTCACTAAACATTTCATGTGAAATAAATGTACTTTACCAAATGTACAATCCAGATGTTTACTTTTAAACCACAGTTTCATATTCCGAATTGTGGCGCACTGAGTTGTAAGCTGATCTAACACACTCTGTACCGCAAAGGAACATTGCGTGCCTCAACATGAACTTTTGCGGATCGACAACAAAGACAAATGCAAATTGCTGAATATTTTCTAAACATTTGATGTCAAATAAATGTACTTTACAAAATTTACAGTCTTGCTGTTTGCTTTTAAATCACTGTTTCATATTCCGAATTGTGGCGCGCTGTGTTGTGACATAATATGTGTTGTCTTCCGGGTTCTGTGTAAAGTCACTTAGGACTGCAGAGGACTGGGCGCGATTGATGACGCACCCTGTAACGTCACGGAGAGAGGCGGGGAATATGAATGCTTTCATAATATCAGGCTTAGGGGCGGGAGATATGATTTAGTGTCGCAAAAGCAAGTCAGCCAGGTCAATAGCGCCAGTCATAGGATTATCACATAATGTTGGCGCACACCAGCCGGATTTATCGTTTCTTTAGTGGACAAAAAGTCGGTTGACGCCCATAGGAAATTGTACTATTAGCGAACAAAAGGAGTGGTCTTAAAACACTTTCACCCTGACAACGAACAATACAAACAACGTTCTCAGAACACCCTCATTTTGTGTAATTGCAACCATTTCGGGACACCGCGAGTGTTCTTAGAACACATTCAACTAGCCAGATTACAATACGGACAGCGTCCTGAGGACACCCCCAGTTTGTGTATTTACAAACAATTAAGTACACCGCGAGTGTTCATAGCTCATTTTTACCTTCCTTGCGAACAAAAATGACACATACTCCGTCCTCTAAATACCCCACCATTTAGTTTATTTACAAAATGTCAGAACAGCCGTGTTCTCCGCGGACAAATCGAACGCAACAAAAACGTTTATTTACAAAATGTCAGAACAGCCGTGTTCTCCGCGCACAAATCGAACGCAACAAAAACATCTAGCACATAAAAAAACAAAACATTGAACCTATCTCATACTCCCCCACCCTCCCCAAACACTCTTACACACCAACACAGGGCACTAAATACAATTTTTTATCCACGTTTCACCACGCTGTACGCGGTCGACGGCGAATACAAGATGGCGGGCGCCACAGAAAATCTGACGCGCTCCACGCCCCTCGCCGTCCAATCAGCGAACATGTTGCATGTCCGCGGACATGACGCAAGGCCATGGGCCAATCGGGGTGCTGTCCGTGGAGCGTATAGGGAAGTCCGTCCGTGAAGCGAACACAGATATCACTAATTTGTTTGCCTTACGTTTTGGTCATTATATAAAAAACTACTGGACAGATTTACACCAAATTTGCAAAAGCACGCTTTCAGGACCAAGCCCCCGCTCCTGGTGTAAATCCGTCCAGCGGTTTGGCCTGTGGCCGTGCGCAAAGTTTTTTCCCATTATGTCTATAGGAAAAAACACAAGTTTTGGGACCCCCCCTATAACTCCCCCCCCTGGACGAATCCTCACCAAAATTCAGAGATGGTCATATACTTTTTTTGCAAAGTTTGGTGAGGATTCGTCCAGAGGGAGCGAAGTTATAAGCCACCCAGAAAATGCTCTTCCTATGGAAACACCAATTTAACCATAACTACATGGACGCTACCGCGTCCATGTAATATATATATATATATATATATATATATATATATATAAAATAAATGAGGCCCCCACTGGCAAACAACTGCCAACATTGCCGCAATACCGGAGCAAGTAATTCAGGTAATTCTTCCATGGAGTCCTATGCGACTGCATGGAATGGGGAGTTACCGGCATTCTTGCATGCATTCTTGCTGCATGTAATATCCCTGAAATATATCAGGCGGTTGGAATGCTAATTCCGGTATTACAGGAGGGATACCACTAAACTCACAATGAGGGTCAGTGACTTAAGATCCTAGCCAAAGGTGTAGAAGGGGTGCCCGTTTTAACAGCCCAGGAAAAGGGATCAAGGCTGGAATAAAGGTGCACTCGTTTCTTAGTCCCCCAGCCCCTACACTTCCACCTGGGAGGCTTTCACACATTTCAAATGTCAATTTACAAATGGATTGAACTTGACATACCTATTCACTTGAGTGATCTTCCTAATTTTAAGCACTACAGAAAGGGTGTCACGTGTAATGTAGTGAGGTAGATGTTGTGGAAAACCTCAAGTACCGTATAAACCATAGTGGAGGGGAAGTGGCCGTAGGAACGGGGAATTAGGTCTGGTGTAGGGGGATGGTAGCAGAGTTGTTGGATACTGACAAAAAACTGTTTACCAAGATAAATTGTAACACTCTTGAAGGATTGTAACTTGTAAATGTGTTAATGTATTAGGTGCATTGTAACAAATTGAGTGTTCTCTAAGGAAGGCCAGAAAAGCAGGTAAATAACAAGGCATCTGCTTTTGTAGGACAGGGTGAGAACAGAAGCTTGGTTCCGCAGCTCATTTGATGTTTCTGCAGGTCGGAGGCCGGTGCATGTTAAACAGCAGGACATTTGCGGAAAGTGTTGATGGAACACATTAGTCATGCCTTCAATAATGTCAGTGCTCCCCAAGGCGGTCAGTCTTAGAGTGCATTAAAACCAGAAAATTGACCGTGAGTCAACTGTTAGCTCTGTGGGCATCCATGCGGGAGAGCAGACTTGATATAGGACAATTGCAGCTTTCAGTTTCATTGGTTGTGGAGCCAGGACAAAAGGGCAATAAAGAGGTCCATGCCCCTGTGATTCCTACCAATAGCTGATGCCCCTGCTTATCTTGAACGATGAGTGCTACCTTTATAGATATCTAGACTGAGCAAGCCTTTGACAAATAGAAAATAAAGACAGAAAGATCCTGTACTGGGGAAAGGCTCGTAAAAGTGCCAATGGCAATGCTCAGATCACGTCAAGTCAGTGGGACTATATACCGGGTGTTGATAACAGGCTAGCATTTGCAAGACTTTAAGTTTGTCCCAAATAATGAAGACATTGTATGTAAAGTTGATGTGTGGGTTGTTGGAAGTGTGGCGTTGTTAATATGTTTGAACCAGTGTTAATGGATAGACTTTTATTGCCACATCTATTTGCCATCTGTTAATATATTACAAAAAGAACTGCACTGCTGTGCACAATTGGCAACTCTAAACTACCAGTGTCTTGGGTAACCAACTACTTTGAACGCAATGAAGGACACTTTCAGACAAATAAGAAACTTTCCATCTAACGTTGATATGCAGAACTATTTGGCACTCATTATAAGGTTGCCGTAGGCTGCCGTGCTACTTGCGGTCTACCAGCAACCTTGCTTTACCCTTTCCGCCAACGCCATGGAATGTGAACACTGATGCACCAACACCATTAGTAACGGTGCCGGTGCTTAATTGAAAAATCAGCTGGTAATTCACTGCACCTATCAGCAGACTTCTTGTAGTTTGCCGGTCCAGAAAAGGTGCCTGTAACGTTGTTACAGTCACCTTATTTCCGGACCGGAAAATGTATAACGAGCGCTCTCCCTGCAGTTTAATGATTGTATTTAGTAGATAACATCTATGCAGGGAAAAATAGTCATGTCTTTGTGCACTCCAGGACAGAATTCATTCTTGAATAAAGATTAATTGCAGCATGCACATTATCTTATCTTATCCAAACGTATAAAGTGCAGCGTAAGCCTGAGGGCATCATGGCACTGAAGCTACAAAGGTAAAGCCAAACTGGGTACCGAAGATCTAGAAGAGAAAGGTTTCCAAAGCCCGACAGAAAGGCAGATGGTCCTCAATGGTATGTAAAGAGAGAAGAAGAAGGATCCAGGCCTTCGCTGCCACCACCAAAAAGGCACAACAACCCACCCGAGCAAGTCTGGCCCTGGGGGGCTGAATGCTCTTCAAAGGTTGCGAGCAAAGACACCTGCCGGGTTTGTAGATGCAGAACTTCACTTGAAGGAATTCTGCCCCCAATTAGCAAAAAGCTTTGTGAAGTAAACACACAGATTTGAATTTGATGCACTGCTCGACTGGGAGCCAGTGAAGTTGGCACAAAAACAGAGTCATGTGAGCAGCAAATGGAGGATGAAGAACTGCTCTAGCTGCCATATTCTGCAATAGCTGAGGATGCCGAAGTAGATGCTGTGGAACAGTAAGATAGAAGGCTTTAATATGTAAGATATTATCAATGCAGTATGTTCATTGTAGGTCAATATCTCTCTTGGAAAGGACCTCAAATATATGCTCAGCTCCACAGAACTTCATTCTATCTCTATGGACCTCTTTATGGGTTTAGTGGGATATTTGCAGCAAATCCACTGCTCTATCGCCAAACTTGTTTAGCATTACTGCACTCAGTCTTGTGGCATTGCCATGAGATTACGAGTCATGGTACAGCAGTGTAAATACCTATTTTTTCTGTATTTTGTGTCAAACATGCCTTATGCAAATTATCATCAATACAATACAGCAAGAAATATCACTTACAAAAATACAAAAACATACATTTAAATGTCATCCAATTATAGAAGGAAATACTGTGCACATATCTATAAAGCTATACATCACAATAAATATCAAAGTCATTAAGAATCAGATAAATTGGAAGTTGTGTTAAAAGCATTGCTACTTTATTTTAGACAGATTGTAGTTTCAAAAAGATCTCTTTTACGAATTGTACCAAAGCAATAATTAAAGAAAATTGTATGCATTCATTAACCTTTCCCATACATTTCCTGTAAATACCAAGGACAAAGAATACACACATTTCCCCAGAAACCTTATCCTCTGAGCAGCCTCAGTGGACATTTGATTAATAAGTGCAAATGGTTTCCATGCATTTCAGATGACATAATCTATGAGATCTCATCTCTTTTACAATCCCCATTCTAGGTCCAGTGGGCCTCATTATGAGTGTTGCGGTAAGGCAGCAACGGTGACAGTAGTGCTACCGGCACCGTTGTTACCTCGCCGCAACAATCCAAGGTCTGCTTGCGGGGCCGCTCTATACGCCTGGTCAGACCAGTTCTGGGTCCCGCAAATGGGAATTACCGGGCCTGCAAAGCTCGGAATTGCCCAGTAATTCCCATTTTTGGGACCCGGACCTGAGTTTTGGGTAGCCATGCCGGTAAAAGCGGCATGGCTACCTCCAAACTCGTAATGAGGCCCAATGACATCTAGTGTTGGCAAACAGTTAATATTCCAAATCCATATCTGTTGGGATGGAAATGTCTTTAGATATGACCTAATGTTAGGTGGGGGGCGTATACGAAATAGACAAATCTTTATACAGCCTTAGTCGCGTCAGTTCATTGACATCTTCCGATTGGTGCCAACTGCGTACTCGGCTTTTAATAGCCCATTTTGAAGAGTTGGAGATTAGTCCCATTGCTTGCATAGATCCTGCACACATTTACTGTACTTTACCATAACTACATTTATTATGTTTTTGATCCTCTCACCAAGTTCCATACACAAACTAGGGTCCCTACCTGTCCATGAGTCTTGAATACAGCCCTATACTCCGGCCTTTGTAGGTATACCACCAGGACTGTAATCCCAGTTCCAGTCTAAGACTTCTGTTGGTAAATGATTTTGGCAATCCCATCACTGCTTTCCATTCGCTTCCATCCAAGATTTCAAAATATTTCCAAATGGTAAATGGAACCAATTCCAACCCATATAGAATCATGGCAGCCACCTTACCACGTTCCCTATTTTTGTAGGACTCCATGGGGATTTTTGGCAGATTTACTGTGAGTGGTAATGCTGCTTGGTACACATACCCATTTCTGTGGGTAAATATGAGGATTCACCTCCAGCGTTTTGCTGGAGATGAACCCTCCACTTTACTTCCAAAGTTGGAATTTGGTGGTGCAGTAAAAGTGGCTTTTACTGCAACACCAAACTTGTAATGTGGCCCATGTTTACACAGGGTTACAGGCATTTGAGAATTTGGAGATGGGTTCATCTCTATGCATACAATTGCCTGGGCTGTGCTGGGAGGACACCTAAGGGTCATCATGATCAACAGCGGTGTAATACCCACTCCCACACTGGAGACTGAAGTCTGCATGACATGCACATATATACCCAATGTAATTTCAATATGTGTATGCTTTCCTCAATTAATGTTGCCACGCATTGTGACCATGTTGGATGGGAAGCTTTCTAGCTCATCATAATGGCTAATGGATGTGGCCTAGCAACTACAACATTGGCTTGGCATTAGCTTCAAACAATGAATCGTTCTTCAGTTGAATCCCAGCTATCTGAGATGGCTATTCATTCTTCTTATGTCAAAAACTGAGTGCAAATTAATATCTTATTAGAGAGTTTAGAAGTAGAAATAATCCATCATGAAACACTATGTCAAAATGCAACATTATTTGTATTGGAGCTTGAGAGCCCTGTGTTCAAACCCCAGGTTTGATACTCGATTAGAAACTCATGTGGTTCTTAGAAAATTGCTTTTCCTTTCTGTGCTCAAATGTACATCCTTTAACGGACTGTACAATCCAAGATTAGTACTGTGAACTGTCCAACTAGTGTGTTAAAAATAAAATTCCTCACAAATCCAGTGAAATTAGATTCTTTTATTTTTGATCAGTATCCTTGAGTGGAGTTTGATCAAGCTCCACTCAAGGACACATTCCTTGTCTCATAAGTTAATGCAATTTGCATTTCACTGACACCCCCTCGACAATAAAGGCTTTCTTTAAAGCAATGCACTGTTCTCTGCAGGGAGGTCTTTGGTATATCAAGCGCTTGTCAAATAATTCTTTACATCAAGGTAGAATAAATAATGTTCAAATTGTCAGGTAAGGATGCCGGTCACAGAAGCGGGTGCCATCCAATTCATAAAGGACAGTCATACCCTGTATAATGGCATACTTGTTGCTACAGTAAGGAACTGGCAGTGTCTGCCCCGGCAAGGAAGTACTGTAGTGGGCTGTAATTTGTTGTGTTTGAGGGACCATCAATGTCGTACCAAAATCTTACTTCAGCCATTAAACTGTAAAAGGAATATCCTTCTCATATTGTTCCACAACTGAAGATTCTGCTGTTAAAGTCTCTGCTGTCCTTTTCTTGATCCAAGGTTTTGAAACTTTTGCCTGTTATATACATTCCCTGTCACTTTCAGTGTTCCACAATTTTACCACAAACTTGGCTAGACATCAGCAGGTTTTGCATTGCACGAGGCACACACCCTTCTTGTAACACTGAACATCATGACATGAACAGGCCACACAAGAACAAACCACCACACCTGCTCATAAATGTACTCTTTATATGAAGATTGTTATACCTGTTAGGGAAACCACAAACACTTTCATTGGCATTGGTTACAGGTGGGTAAACAACATATGTCAGCAATTTACACTGGTGAATGGTAGAAAAGGTAGCACATTTCAAAGCACATGAATGTCCTGTTTGTTCTAAGAAACCCCAACTGGCCTTCATTAATAATGAGTTTAACACAGCATGAAACATGTTCACCCTTAGTTGTGCCCCATGCCTGCTTACTATTAAGTTAGGGAAGGAATTAGGAGACACCCTAGCTGGCACTTTGGCTATGAAAGCAAATGCATTATGACTACAGTTTCAATTCCCATTTACCCCATTCACTTAGCTAAGGTTAGGTTAGTATGGGGTTCAATATTATGGACTCTACTGTATAGCAGAACAACCCCCTGCACTAATTTAGATTCAGGCAACTCCTTTCATCCCTGGGTACCTTAGTAATAAAGGGAGCTATGCCTTATGGATCAGTTTGACACCTTGCCAGATTACCCTGCAGGAGAGTCTTGGCTAATTGTATGTGTTTTGTTTGTGCACCTACCGTAGTATCAGCACTGACAGAGCCTGTGGCCCTCAAATCTGGCCCACACAAATCACCCCTATATGAGCTGTTAGTACCGCAAAATCACCCCCCTTTCAGTTCCTAATGCTATAATGTTGTATCCATGTATTACACTGCACACTGCATGTGTTGCAATGTTCATTTGCTACAATGTTAGTATTCTTATTAATACCCACAGTCTGTAATTAAGCCCCTTCAGTTTCATCCTCAATACCTCATATTACTCTGCATACAATATCAAACACATATGCTGCCATGTTAACACCAGCTCACAATCCCCCTACATGCCCTAACAGCCACCTACCTAGTCACACAATGTACAGGCTTAGGTGAGACACAATTCTCTAGGAGCCAGTCAATTGTATGGCTTGAAGCTAAACTGGCATGCAAAGAGACAACAAGGAAACAGGCCTTCTCTTGATACACACAAGGCTTTTGGAAACCCATTCTGGTCACAATCAGGACTGCTCCAAAGCTCCTGCATTTGACGAAGGAACTCAAGAGCTTGATCACAAGGAAATCCCCAAAGTTAAATTAGGTCCTTCTACGCCTAGGTATCTACCACCTGTGTTGTATCGGATATATAAGCTACTATAACATTTGATCTCCCCTTCCACCAACTAAATTCCCCACATTTCTTGCATAGCTCTCTGTTGCTTCCTACCTAGGTTTGTGCTATATCAACTAAAATATAAACATAAATGCAAATACCACTCATCTGTGGTCTTGACAGTACCTCCAAAGCACAGATTGCCAATGCAAAGCAAGTACAATACCTCACAGATGTCCAGAGCATTTTCCATGAATACAAATCCTTAAAGATCACAGCCAAGCCAGTGACGGCTTTGTCAGAATATGCAAGGTGTGAAAGAATATTACCAAAAGCAGCTGATAGATCATGTAGTGGCTAAAGGTGGCTTCTACCACAATAGTAGCAGAGTTGGATACTGTCAAAAAACAGTCTATAAAGATACAATGTAACACTGTTGAAGGATTGGTTATAACATTTCTAAGTTTAAGGGGAACATGGGTAAACAGGAGCAGACTTGGACTGGCCTAAAGGAAAATAGAGCAATGCCCGATGTGCAGGCCAAACATGCTCATATGGGACAGTTCTTTTTGGTTAAGTGGGCCTGTTTGTTGAGTTAATTCACTGTTCATCTGGTGGTTTTCACCAATGTTACTGAACACATATTCTTTAAAATAATTTGCCACATATTTCACCAAAAAATGTTGTCCTGCGTGCTTCTCAAACAGTCAGTCACAAAAGTAATGAATTGTCAATTGCTATTGGGGCCTGACCACTCCAGTGGTGATAGTGTGTGGTATAAATATCCTTCAAAATAACATAACATAACATTAGTGCACAAGCTCACTTTATGCCCCAATGTGGACCTGAATGAAAAGCGCTTGTATCTTCTTTGTCTAAAATGAAGAAAAGAACACATACCAGATACTGTGTTATAAAGTTTTAGGTATCTGCAGCAATCAGACATCAAATCAGAAATCAACCTGAGTGTGCCCCAAGGAAGGCCAGAGAAGCAGGTAAATAATAATGCCTCTGCTTTTGTGGGACAGAGTGAGAACAGAAACTTGGTTCAGCAGCGCATTTGACATTTCTGCAGGTCGGAGGCCGGTGCATGTTAAACAGCAGGACATTTACGGAAAGTGTTGATGGAACACATGAGTCATGCATTCAATAATTTCAGTGCTCCCCAAGGCGGTCTGTCTTAGAGTGCATTAAAACCAGAGAAGGGACCGTGAATCAACTGTTAGCTCTGTGGGCATCCACATGGGAGAGCAGACTTGATATAGGACAATGCAGCTTTCAGTTTCATTGGTTGTGCAGCCATGGCCAACAGGCAAGATGGAGGTCCATGCCCCAGAGATTCCTACCAATGGTTGATGCTCCTGCTTGTCTTGAATCAAGGAGTGCTTCTTTTATAGATATCTACACTGAGCAAGCCTACGACAAACAGCAAATAAAGACAGAAAGATCCAGCATTGGGGAAAGGCTCGAAAAAGTTTCAATGGGCCTCATTACGACCTCGGCGGTAGCCATGCCGCTATTGGCGGCATGGCTGCTGCCGAAATCGCGTCCGGGTTCCCAGAATGAGGAATTACCGGGCCATTCCGAGTTCGGAGGGCCCGGTAATTCCTCCTTCTAGGAACCCGGACCCGAACCTTCCCTATTCCCATTTCAGCCCCCATAGGGCTGAATGGGAATGTGCGAGGGAGCAAACAATGGGCCAATTACGAGCGGCCTATTGTTTGCTCCCTCCTCCCCTGGCGGGACCCGCTCTGCAAGTCTGGTGAAACCAGAAGTGCAGAATGGGTCCCGCGAGGTGACCTCATAATCAGGCGGGGCGGGGTTGACGGCGCCGGCACCTTTACCGGCACCGTTAACCCTGTCCCCGCTGGGTTATAATGAGGCCCAATGGCAATGCTTATATCATGTGATTCAAATGACGATACCACCCTAAAGTCAAGGGGACTATATACTGGGATTAATAACACAGGCTAGCATGTGCAAGGTTTCAGGTTTGTCCCAAATAATGAAGACATTTTTTCTAAAGTTGAAGTCTGAGTTGTTGGAAGTGTGGCATTGTTAATATGTTTGATTTGAGCGAGTGTTATCAAATAGATTTTCATTGACACATCTATTTCCCATCTGTTAATATATTACAAAAAGAACTGCACCGCTGTGCACAATTTTAGTAATAGAGACATGGCTCCTCTAAACTACCAGGATCTAGGGTACCAACTACTGAAAACACAACGAGGAACACTTTCAGATTAATTAGAAACTTTCCATCAAACGCTGACATGCAGAGCCTAACTCTTTGGCACTCATTATAAGGTTGCTGGTAGGCTGCGGTGCTACTGGTGGCCTATGGGCAACCTTGCCTTACCATTTCCAATGTGGCCATGGAATGGGAACACTGAAGCACCAGCAACATTAGTAACGGTGCAGGTGCTTCATTGAAAAATCTGCCGGTAGTGGCTTAAACTACCGGCAGGTCAGGCCTGCCGGTAGTTCACTGCCCCCTACCGGCAGACTTGTAGTTTTCTGGTCCGGACGGAAAAGGTGCTGGTAACGTTATTACTGGCAAACATATAATGAGAGTGCTCCAAGTGTTTACTGACTTTCTATTCGCTATAGAACATATATACAGGGAATAATAGTCATGTCTTTGTACACTCCCGGACAGAAATAATTCTTGAAAAAATATTCATTGCAGTATGCACATTATCATCGCAGTATGTTGATTGTAGCTTAATACCTCTCTTGGCAAGGACCTCAAATATGTGCGCAGCTCCACAAATGTGTGCACAGCTCCACAAAACTTAATTCTTTCTCTATGGAACTCATTACGAGTTTAGTGCTATATTTGCAGCAAATCCACTCTCTACCACCAAACATGTTTATCATTGCTGCCCCTCAGTCCTGTGGCATTAGCATGAGTTTACGAGTGGTGTTACAGCAGTGTAAGTCCCCTTTTTCTTTTCTGTATTCTGTTTAAAACACACCTTACACAAATTATCTTCAAAACAATACAGCAAGAATTATCACTTAAGAAAATACTAAAAAACCACAAATGTGATCCACTAATAAAAAGAAAAAACATGCACTTATCTACAAAACCATACATCAAAATAAATATAAAGTTAATTAAGAATCGGATTAATTGGAAGTTGTGATAAAAACATTGCTACTTTATCTTAGACAGATCTTAGTTTCAAATGATCTCATTTACGAATCGTACCAAACCAATAATTAAACATTTGTATGCATTCATTAACCAATCCCATACATTTCCTGTAATTACCAAGGACAAAGAATACACACATTTCCCAAGAAACCCTTTCGTCTGAGGAGCCACCGTGGGACATTCGATTACTAAGTGGTAAACGGTTTCCATGCATTTCAGATCACATAATCTACAAGATCTCATCTCGTTTGCAATCCCCATTATAGTTCCAATGACCTTCAGTGTTGGCAAACTGTTCAGCCGAAATATCATATAAAAATCCATATCTTTTGGAAGGAAAATGTCTTTAGGTATGGCCTAATTTCAGTTGAGGTTGTATAACAAAAAGACACATCTTTATACAAACTTAATCGCAACAGATCATTGCCATCTTCTGATTTGTGCCAACTGCGGGCTTACATATATCCTTCACACATTTTGCTGTACTTTACCATACCGCACTTATGTTGATTCTATTCATCTCACCAAGTTCCATACACAAACTATGGCCCCTACTGTCCATGAGTCTCATATACAGCCCTATACTCCTGCCTTTGTATATATACCACCAGGACTGTAATCCCAGATCCAGTCCAAGAATACTGATGGAATCTTATTTTGGCAGTCCCAGTACTGCTTTCCATACTCTACCCTCCAAGATGTCAACCATTTTCCGATTGGTAAATGGAACAAATTCCATCCCACACATAACCATGGCAGCCACCTTAGCACAATCCCGATTTTTGGAGTCATAGGATTCCATGGGGATTTTTGGCAGATTTACTGTGAGTGGTAACGCTGCTTGGTAAACATACCCATCTTTGGTGGCAACTATGAGGATTCAACTCCAGCCTTTTGTTGGAGATGAATCTTCCACTTCATTTACAAAGTTGGAATTTGGCGGTGTAGGGAAAGTAGCTTTTACTGCACCACAAAAGGTGTAATGGTGCCCATGTTTACACAGGGTTACAGGCATTTGATAATTTGGAGATGGGTTCAACTCTATGCATTCACTTAAAATCAGGCGATCAATCCAAAGGAGTTGCCATGTGATGCCTGCGTTGTGCCGCCAGGACACCTTATAGTCATCATGATCAACAGGGGTTTTATACCTTGTCTCAATCTGGAGGTGGTGCCTGCCATGACGTGCATATTAATACACAATTTAATTTCAATATTTGTATGTTCTCCTCAAATGTTGTTGCCATGCATTGCGACCAAATTGAATGCAAGGCTGTCTTGCTCATCACTATGGTGACTTGGCATTAGCTTCGAACAATTAGTCATTCTTCAGCCGCAAGTTTAAATCCCTACTATCTGAGATGGCTATTCATTCTTCTTAAATCAATAATTGAGTGCCAATAAATCTGTTATTAGAGGGTTTAGAAGTGGAATTAATCCATCATGAATCACTATGTCAAAACACAACATTATTTTTATTGGAGCTTGAGAGCCCTGTGTTCAAACCCCAGATTTGAAACTCGACTAGAACATCATGTGGTTCGTTAAAATTTCTTTACTTTATGTGCTTAGTTTAAATCCTTTAATTGACTTTAAAATCCAATGAAGTACCATAACTGTCCAACTAGAATGTTAAAACTAAAATAACTCACACATCCAGTGAAATTAGATTATTTTATTTCTGATCAGTCTCCTTGATTGAAGTCTATACATATCCAATAACACATTCCTTGTCTCATAAGTAAATGTAGTTTGCATTTTATTGAAACCCCCTCGACAATAAAGGCTTTCTTTAAAGCAATGCACTGTTCTCTGCAGGGGGGCCTATGGTATATCAAGCACTTGTCATCTATTACTTTACATCAAGATAGAATACATAATGTTCAAATTGTAGGGTGCTGCATTTTCTTGTGTTTGAGGGACCATGAACTGCTTAAAAAAATCTTACTTCAGACATCAAACTTTAAAAGGCATATCCTTGTAGAGGAGGTCCCAGACGTGGCCTCCACCCTTACCCCTCATTTCGAGGTACCAGGAGAGTACTCACCAAGGTATGTGACGTATGAGGAACAAATGAAGCAACAAAGAGCTGCACTGGGGCTCTGCCCAGTGTACATCAGAAGATCCATACCTGTTGAAGCGCCCATAACCAGACAACCCTGGACAGCACGGTACCCTATCAGACAGCTGTACCAGCCGCTGATTCGAAACGAAGAGTACCTACAGACGGTCAATGAAGAGACCCAAAGAGCCTTAATGGAAGGCCAGTGGAAATGACACAAGGGCCTGGACAGACTTGCGAATGAATGAAAAGTGGCTGTCGAAGACAAGCACGCCAGTGCGAGTAGCTACGAAAATAAATTTAATGGACACAGAGAAGAGACAATGTTAAAACGTAAGAAAACGTTGCTACGAGACAAGATGGAAGCAACCGACCGGGTAAACGTGTGTAAATTGTCTTGGAACGCAAGAAAGCAAAAAGAAAACGATACTGCTTGCAATGCTTAGTAGAAGAATAGAGCGGCAAGCGCCAACTATATCTACCTCAATAAGGCACGCTATACAAGTGCAACTCCATTTTGTAAAAGCAGAAATGTACCCAGGCTGCCAGAGGCCTGACAGGCTAAGTTTCATAACTCAGCCAGAGACAAAAGAAGGAGCAGAATCGAAACTCAACAAAGAGTGGCTCATGCCTAGGAAATCAAGGTCATCCAGAGAAAGGGAGGAGAGCGTCAGCTAACAAGACCCAAACTTCAGAGCATACCAGCCTGCCCCGTGAAGGTCAAGATAAGGGAGGCCCATGAAGGTGGCAAGGCCGAAAACAGAATTAAATACACTAAAAGCTGGAAACTGAAGCAGATTCACGGTGAACGGACATGTGACCAAGACAGGCGCAAAGAATTACCAACGTCTGATGTCACCCAGATCCAAGGGTGCCATAACTTCTCCAGATAAGAGGCTGCAGTTCCAAGACCATGCCTAGCCAACTAATTGACACGTAGCCCGAAGATACTGATTGATGGAAGGGAGGCAGGGTGAAACTTGGGACACCAGGCACCTGGGTGTCCATTCTGCATGCTGCTAATTAAAAGTGGAAATTAATGTCTATGGGTGTAACCTGCCCAATCACAACGGACAAAGTTATCTAGGGTCCTATATATCGTAGAACCAATGAGACGTCGTACTTGTAGTGACGTCTATCATGTGTGATGTAGAGGGAGGGGCGTAGACGCCCACCCAATAAGAATTATCCAATCCGCATGCTCTATTATCATATACAGATATAGAACCTATACTTAAGTGAGCTTTCCTAACCAATTCTATTGCATGACGAGTTTTGTAGAATTAGATGTCAATGATGACGAATATTGCCTATAAGAACTGCTGTTCAACTGAAGTTCATGGAAGTTGGAGCGAGACAGGTGATCGCAACGATGCTGATTCCCATTTGTTTCCCTGTTTGATGTACTTGTCATTAAACAGACTTCCCTTTGCCAAACTAATGAGCCCTCATTATTGAGTCGTGTTGGAGTAAGTGAATCCTGCACCCCCATCCCTCACATTGTGCAGCTATCCTGTTTTACAAGTACCAGAGGGTGAGCACTGACCTATGGGCCTGTCGGTGAATTTCCCGCCCTCCTGTACACTTGGTAGCGTGAGGATGGTTACGGCCATTGATTATCGATTTTGGATTATTGATTAATATAGTTATAAGACACCTATAGACCAACGGCACGAAGTAACTCTAGGCCTTCAGCAATATCACGAGTTCTTTCGCCATTCCGGCTGAGTAGGCTGAGAAGCTTCCCGTGGACAATGATAGTGTAAGCCCATAAAAAATCTGCAGTGGGTCTGAAGGAACCTGCCTTTCCAAGCATAACCCTTCTCATTCTCACGGGCAGCCAATCGGACAAAAAAAAACGTAAGAGGCGGAAGAGGAAGGGGTGGTGATTCCAAAGCTCCAGAGAGGAAAAGATGCGGTCGGTAGGTGAAACAACAAACTCGTTACTTTGGCAAATGTCTTGTAGGCATTAGAACAAGTAAGGGAAAGGTAACGGAGGGTGGCGGAGAAAAAATTAAAATAGTCAGAAGTAGAGAAGAATGTATATATATATAGGCGGTAATGACTCGAGCATAAGAGATAAAGAGTGAATACCGGGGGGACACCCGAGATAAAAACAAGGAATACAAGGGGACACCTGAGATAAAAAACAAAGGATTACCAGGGGGGCACCTGAGATTAAAACGCAAGGATTCACCTTGTTCCTGCGCTTTAATACAGCGGTCAGAAGAAACGTGAACTCATAGCCCATATAATAAGGGGCAATTAGACTACGGTGACGTTTAAAGACGCATCAAAGGATTTGTTTAAACTCCATGACGGGGTATTGATTAGAAGGCAGGTATATGTATGATCAGCTGGTGTCTGTCTAGTCTGTCAAGTGTCTGTCATATGTGTTCTGTTGTACGTCAAATGTAATAGAACTGTATCATTGATTGTCCGAAATTAAATTTGGTTTTACGTGATTCTGTAACTGAGAGGGAATCACCGATGAATTGATGGTTTTGAGTTAATTGATATATAAAAAAAATGTTGGCGGGAAAAGATTGGATTGGAGCTTGCATATCTGGTGCTCGCTCATACTAGTAGAAGGATAACAAACTGTATAAATATTGGTGGTAACGGAATTGAAAATGGAGGAGGTCACCCCACTTGCACATCTGTGCATGCAACTACCTAAGCATGCTCCTAAACTAAAAAAGTATAGCACAGAGTGGGTTAAGGGTACTGCCCACAAGATGTTTATGCCGTGGCCACAGAATGGGTCCCTATCTAAAGCCGTCTTACAACATATGACAACTTTTCTACATGCAACATATACAGGCAAGAAGCTAGAGAAACGTCTTGCTATTCTAGAATTGTGGAAGATGTTAGAAGAGACGAAGGTGGAAGAACCACCCATAGACTGGATAATAAATGTATGTACGGAGGGGGGTGAGACGCCTACCATGCCACCAGCCCCGCCTGAGCCAGTAACTGAAGAGAGTAAGACAGAGGGGCTTTACCCGCTAAGAGAACTTCAGGCAGCCACGGGGTAGAGCAACCCCGCATATGAGTCGCCTATGTACAGTAGTGACGACAATAAGGGATAGGAACAGGAAAACAATATTGCCGCCGTGGTCCTGAGGGACAAGGAGAGACACGAAGATGAAGGAAAAGATTGGGCATAGAGTTGTGCACATCCTGATAAGGAGAGAGAGGGAAAGAAACGAAAGGGAAATGAAGGTAGAGTTGATGAGATAGCAGTCGCGAAAGACGAATGGATGGGAGGTCAGATATTGCTGAAGTTGGATGGAAAAGGAAGTGATGATATAAGGCCTAGAGAGAGGTCTGAGTATACGCAAAGGAGAGAGAGAGAAAAAGAGATGGAATTAAGGGACGAAAGGACAAGAAGAAAGGATAGGCTAAAGTGAGAACAACTATATCGCGAAGAGCAAGAGAAACAGCTCGATCGCAACCAGAAGGCAGCCTACAACCAGTACAAACATAATAAGCAAAGGTCGGAAGAAGAGCAAAGAGCACGAGGGAAGAAAATGAAGAGAAGAGAAGATGAGGAAATCAGAAGGGCAGAGGAACATAGAAATGAAAGGATGAGGGAGGTAGAAAGGCTAGATAAGAAGCGAAGAAGTGCAAGGGAATAAATGAGGAAGCAGAACATAAGTGCAGACAGAGGGCATGAGATCTTGAATAGTTGGAGCGGGAAGTTAAAAAACCCAATCCTGTTGTAGAATGGGAAAACATAGAAGAATTCTTTCCTGCACACGACTTGGTGCAAGGAATAAGTGGGACAAATATTGAAGATGACTTCGAAACCCGAAGTATCGGGGAACTGATCGATAAAATATATGATGAGATGGGGCTGGAGCAAATATCCCAAGGGGGAAGGGAAGACAAGGACCTGGAGACCACTCAACTATATGACACAGAGGATGTCACCCGAAGTAGTGGGAGCAGGGGACTGTCCCTGGGCAGGCTGGAGATTGGGCAAAATGAAGAAGATGCAAGGAGTTGTGTATACTGGGAGTATTTAGAATCTGACTCCGGTGGGGAAACAGAGTATGAGGCACACGAGGAAGGGTGACAGTGGGAAAAATGGCTTCCAGGGGACCGAGGGATACGATGGGCAGACGCTAGCGAGTCCGCAAGTAGGACACCGAAGTCTGCCGCGCAGTCCGGCCGGCATGAAGGAACACCCCACGGTCGGAGGGGGCATCAGCACCTGCCTATGCAGATAGATTAAGGGCATTGCCAGGGAGACGGCAAGGCTGAAATGCCACCCCAGCAATAGATAAGAGAGCTATGGGGAAAGAAAAGGAAGACTGTGCATTCCAATTCCCGCTACTAGAAAAGGGGCGAGAAAGACCACAATATATTCCATGGCCACACATGGACCAAGAGAACCTAAAAAATAAGCTTCCAATGCTGACATCAGGAGCTGGGAAGTGGATACATAAGTTGGAGAAAATGACGGGGGGGGCGTCACCTTAGCTATAGGGGACCTTAAGGGCCTCTTAATTGCCATACTTGGTGAAAGAGCAGACGATGTATGGAAACGGGCAGGCTACCCTAGGGTAACCCTAATTAACACCTCCCATGACGGAGCGCCATTTAATAATTGTAGAGCAGCAGTGTGGAAAGCGCTGAAAACGCTATATCCAGACACTTCTGATATGGGGGCTATAATGACTCGGAAAATGAAAGAGTCATAGGATCGGTTGATTTATATCCAGAATTTTCAGGACGCGTGGGTGCTCGAAACGCATGAGTCTTGGACGAAATCTATCCATGTATTCTACCATATATTATGCCAGGGGTTGTCCGAGCCAGTGCAAAAACAACTTAAGAAATTGGTAGAAATAGAAGCCAAACCATGGGCTGGAATACAGTTGACAATTGCACATTACTGTAGATTGTTGCAAGAAAAGAATTGGAAAAAGGAGGCAACTTGTAAGGGTGAGGAGGCGAAGCTGGTGCAAAAGAAACTCTCAAAGTATGCTCTCGAGGGAGCCATGCTGACAAGCCCAGCTGAACCACATGGACAGCAAGCGACTAACCCATCGCTGAATAACCAGGATTTTACCCGAGGGGAAGAGGTTTTGGAGGAAGACGATGGCAGAGGAATCACGGTGGGTTTCCAGGCAACCAAGGGGGCTTTCAGAATAATCAAAGTGGCTTTCAGAATGCGCAGATGGGCAGTCCAGCTACGTCAGATGGACAGATGGCCCGACCATCGCCAGTGTGTTGGCTGTGTGGAATGACAGGACATGTGGCACGCGTGTGCAGAAGCCAAGGCATGAGGCAAAATAGCCAAGGGATGGGGGCAGGCATGGTGAATCAGCCAGCCGTCCCGCAACAGGGCGGTGCACAAAATCACACAGTGCAGCAGCAGGCGCCAGGCTTGCAGCAGGGTGCACAGCAAGCGGTTCCACCCCCACACATGGGGAACATACTGCAGGACAATCCCAGCAGGCACCACCGCAAGTGTCACAGGGCACTAGCTCCAGAGGGGGAGTCAACCCTGGGAATGGGGGAAATCAGCAAGTATACAGAGGGCCGAACTTATATATGAATTAGGACAGCTCGCGGGTGACTCTGATGTGTTCTATCCTATCGGTGACACCAGACAGTAACAGGGAACCTAGGGTGAATGTCGTCATAGGTGTTAAAGAATATTCCTTCTTAGTTGACACGGGTGCGACACGCTCGTGCATACGAGAAGGCAAGTTTTTCTTGTCCGGCGAAGCCATAGATACTCAGAGTTTCACGGGAGCTCACAGTAGAGTTCCCTTTATAGACGCGCTCACAGTCTCCGTGGGAGAGCGCGTAATGAATGTACCCTTATTACATTCACGTCAGACCCCAGTAAACATCCTGGGTCGGGACTTAATGACTAAATTGAATATGACAATCTCGTTTACCGAGAATGGTATAGTATGCTCCACTCCAGGAATGCATTATTCAAATGTGTGCAAAATGATCAGAGCATACTCCGGACGTATAGCCATGAGAGCTATATGGCGTGCGGGTGCTCATGGTGGGATTGCCAAGCCTCGCTTATAGAATTATGAGGACACCTGATGAGTTCCTATTCAGACCAAGAATACTTATGCATGAAGAAGAGGGACAAGTATTTCCCTTAATGATACAATCTACTGCAGTGCGAGGGAAAGTGGTATTGGTCGAAGGATAGGTCGACGAAGGCAGACAATGGTGTGCAATTATCGCCATCGAAGAAGGGTATCGAGAGACTGACGTCACCAATGACGATCTGTTCGAGGAACACCCTGACCTAGAAGAGACTAGGGTAGAAGTGAGTCTCATATTTTGGGTCAAAATGATCAAACGGGAGGTGCCACAGAGAATGATGTTGGTGCAAATACGTCCAGAATATTTTGATGACGACATGGCCCAAGTACCTGTCGCGGTATGGACTACAAGGCCCTATGATGTAGGCCTCCTGAAGGGGGCAGGTGAAGTGAAAATTAAACTGAAACCAGGAGCAATTTTACCAAGTGCACGACAATATCCTATGTCCATATAGGCTGATGAAGGGATCGCAAAGACAATGTCCGCCATGATGGAGCAGGGCATCCTAGTGATATCAGAATCACCTAGCAACACAGTGATTTAGCCTGTCAAGAAATCGAAACAAGGGTTGTGGCGTTTAATCCAAGATTTAAGAGCATTAAACAATATAGTTGAGGCCGAGTTCCCTCTAGTCCCGAATCCATCCACAATTCTATGCAACATAGCCGCTGAGGCAAAGTACTTCACAGTGATTGACTTGAAAAATGTGTTTTTCTCAATCCCGTTGCACCGTGATTCACAAGACCAGACGTCATTCACTTTCAAGCAAATGCGCCTGAAAAGCACAAGGCTGCCACAGGGATACTGTGAGTCCCCATCCATTTTCAACAGAGTCCTGCAGATGGATTTAAGCAATATTGCAGTAGACAGTGTTGTTTTGCAGTATGTGGATGACATTCTGATCTGCAGCGTTGAAAGGGGCCCCTAGGGGTCCCTCGTGCTATGGAAACAAGGCAATGACCATACACGAAAAGATGCGCCAGACACGAGGTTTCAAATTCCCAATGCTAGGGTTTATTGCAAGCAAAAGATAGTATCAATTGGCCATTTCTGATCTCACGCCCCGCGACGTGAGTTTCCTAGACCTCGAGGGACGCAAGAGAGCGAATTACGTACATCAGTTACATATATACAAAATGCATATCATACAATCAGCAAAGTCATGTTCAGCACCCCTCTGTATTAAGTTCCTTTGAACTCGGGATGACGATGGACATATCCGACGAGTATGACGATTATAATGCTTTCGAAGTCTATTCTAGTAACAATGTGCAATTTAGAAAGTGCTGAGGCATCTTTTAGAACACGGTGGCTCTGTCTTGGAAGCAATCTGTACACGGAGGAAGAGCCACATTGCAAGCTTCGCTAGCTATGAGGTACTATTCGTGTCCTGGGAGCCGCCACGTTCTAAAGGGTTTTGCAAAGGGGGGCCGTAAAACAAGCATAATTCAAGCCATTAACTGTATTATTCTAACATATTCTACCATCGTACAAGACTAGCTGGCAGCTGTGAAGTGATTAAATGCCCTGCAGCTTCCTCCCAAGGCTACAGAGAGGGAGCGTGGGCATTCCTCTCTGGGCTACTCATGAGGAGTTTCAGAAAACTTTTCAGTCCTGCGACCTTGTCCTTTCATATTCAGACAACAATGTTAACAGTTGAGCAGAGTAAGCAGAATTTGCAAGCTGCAAAGCAGTTTTTAGACAAAAAGCAATGAGCAATGGTTAACAAGCAATGGCGATTCTTACTACATTTAAAATGGCCGCTCGTCGGTCAAGCATAGCAGTTCATATTTCTCCAATTCGGTGCATAAGACGGTTGGCCCACGGCCATCAAGTTACATCTATCATGCAAATAAAGGGTATATATTTTTCCAGATTGACAAACCCTCCTTTTGGCCGTGTGCCAAATGTCTTATTTATTCATTGTATCCTCCTCTTCTGAGGAGGAGTCTGGGGTATCTGCATCTGAATCATCTCCATCATTAATGTCTATCGCCATGAATTGTTTTACTATTTTTGTTTCCTCAGTGTATCTGTTATTCCGGCCATGCGTTTGTTTTCCTCTCAACACCATGTGCATACATCCCTTAGTACATCCATCAGTTATTTCAGTGCATATTATTGGTAATATCCCGAGTACCATCATTAGTATCCAAATTAACTTCCATCCCCAAGACCGCAATAATCCCCATAACCAGGATTCTATCCCCCAACCCCCTGCTTCAGTAGAGAGTGTGGAACTTATGACATGTAATTTCCGGATCGCTTTAAATATCGTAGGGGAGTAGTCATCTATATACACACAGAATGCAGTTTTTACGAGCTTGCAAACTCCCCCACGATCAACTAATATTATATCGACAGCCATCCTGTTTTCAAGTGCCATCAGTCATATTCCTTTTTCTTCTAACGTCACATTCAATAAAATATCCATTGTGGAATCTATTGTTTTTTGTAATATTCCAGACAGTTTTCTTATATTGTAAGAGTTTTCTATTTGGGACAAGAACGGTATAAATGATTTGGCTATATCCATTGCTATCATTCCATCCTCACTACTCCTTTGAGTTCTACCTTTTGTTTGTCTGGCTACTTCTGCTGTCTCCAAGAGGAACACTCCTGGAAACAGTAGACCTAGGTAGCATGTACCTCCCCAGTTCCTAGGTAACCATGGATATGCTTTTTCTCCACATATAAAATAAACAGGGTCTCCCACGTACACGGGTTCTATTTCATGTTTTAAAACCACTGTGTTCAGGCAGTTGCTAAACGTTCCTACTTTATAGGAACCCTTTTTCTGTAGACATAGGGGAGCAGTTTTGGGGCAGTGATCCACTGCATAGGCAGGGGGCACAGCATCTTTGTTCCATTCATCCCTCATCCGAAATGTCATTACTGGTGTTCTTTCTGCTGGCGGGATTGGTCTATTCTGCCTATGTAATCTATCTAGTCTTGTTATTTTTCATGTATTCTTTCTCACGGGTTCTAGTGCAAATACGCAAGCTTTTTGGAATATGGAACAACCCACAGGTCTCATGATTACTTCCTCAAATTCATTCATATCGGTCTCATCTAGCTGACCCGTATTACTCTTGTTCCATTTCCCAAAGAACATTGCACTTAACGTTACTTCACAGGAATAAATCAATGGCAATGGTTGTGCATACCAGCCTATCCCTTTCCCACCGTGCTGTGGTAAATGGGCGCAAACCCAGCAATCTTTTTTCTTTAACACCGCATGGGTCATGTTCATGATGAGCAATAATGTATTGTTGCCGTAACCTTCTCTATGTCTTTCTTCCATTGGGGGCAAAGTACCAGTGATTACATGAACCGGGCTTTCAGTAGCTGTTTTTGGCAAAAGTGTTTCTAATGGGTGTACGTACTCCAGGAACCATAGTGTAATAGCTGTTATTGTTGGTACTATCATACTTAAGAAACATAGGACCAATGTCCAAATCAGTACCTTATTCCTTTTACCATGCTTTCTCCCTAAATTTACAGTCTCTAAATCTATTATTTTTTTAGCAGTGGTGCAGGAGGAGGCTGAAACCGGTCTTGACTTATTCTTCATCGTCCTTCTTCTTGCTGGCGAAGTTCGTCGTGAATGTCTCTCGTTCTTGATGCCAGAAAAGTTCAACGAAAAATGTCACAGTTCAATTCTCCCAGCCTTTTCACAGCCTGGATCATTTATCCACTCCCGAGCAAGATTAGTTGTTCTTTCTCCTACTGCTCAGATGATGTCTGAACAGTTCTTTATTGATAGAGTACCATGTGCATCCAGCTTGTCCCGCTCTGGCTTAGGACACATGTACTCTATCAGCCTTAGTACTTATGTGCGTCCAGCTTGTCCTGATCTGGCTCCTGACACATGTACTTTATAAGCGCATCGAGGAGCTGTGAGTTTTGAATTGTCCGACTTGCACAATTCTCACACTTCTCTCCTCTATGCCCCTGGTTCCTACTCCGTCCGTGAGTAGAACCAAAGGCCAAAAAGAAAAGCACCAAAGATCTGTTGATCACTTTGCCTGTCGAGGCCGCAGATTATATCGATTCACTCCTGCTATTGTATGATCCGTGAATAGTGCCATTGCATTTCCAGTATCAGGCTCAGTGTCAGCCTGTGGCACAATGATGGGCAGCGATGGGCGTCGTGGCAATGATATAGTTCTTTCTCTGGCTTTGGTGCATTCGCGAGAACTGGTGGGTGCCAAAGGGGTGCACGCGTTGTTTCTGCTTGTGTTTGCAATGCAGGGTTTGGGTCGTTCGGCAGTGATGTTGTTTCCGCTGAGCAACGTTGGGGCACTTTTCCCCCTTCCCCCTTACTGGCAGCCTCCTCAGGCTCTGTTTTGAGTTTCACTTCTCGATTGCGCTTTGTTTCAACTTTCACTTCTCGCTCAGGCTGATGCTGTGGCACTGGACTGGTAACAGTTTCTTTAGTTTCCGAGACCGTTGTCTTTTTCTCGTCGTCTGGATCAGGCAAAGTTTTCAGTTACGCTGGCAACCTTTTGGCATGGGTAGCATGGATCCATGCCTTGCGTCCGTCCACTCGGATGGCCGTCTGTGTTGCCAAAAGTACTTGATAGGGGCCGCGCCACCTGGGTGCTAATGCTGTCTTCCTTTCAAAGTTTCTGATTAGCACCCAGCTCCCAGGCTCCAGTGAGTGCCCTGGTCCTGTATATCGCATCGGCAACGCCTCCTGCACCTGCTGATGAATCAAACGCAACTTTTGTATTAAAAGTCCACAGTAAGTGCTTAACATAGGATGCTCGACCTCACATCATTTTCTGGGCTGCGGTGCGCACCATACATTTGCTGGTCTCCCCATTATAATCTCATAAGGGGAGAGCCCAGTCATAGCCTGCACAGACGTGCGCATACACAACAGCGCTAGGGGTAATGCATCCACCCAACTCAACTTGCTCGCAGGGCAAATTTTCGCTATCTTTGACTTCAGGATTCCGTTGTGTCTCTCCACAAGCCCGGCAGAACTGGGATGCCTGGAACTGTGGAATCGCTTCTCTATTTGTAGACCTGCACAGATCTGTAGCACTACTGCGCCCACAAAGTGGGGGCCGTTGTCTGACCACAGGACACGAGGCAACCCAAACCGGGAGAAATACTCCTTCAGCATTACTTTTGCTGTGGACATGGCAGTACCGTCTTTTAAAGGATATGCCTCCACCCACTTGCTGAATGCACAGATTACCACTAACACGTACTTGTAGTTCTGGCACCTTTCCATTTCTATGAAATCAAAATGGACCACCTCAAACGGCATAGAGGGTGGGCCGAAACTACCTGCTGGAGTCACGGTTCCCTTTCCTACATTGTGTTGCAGGCACGTGATACAATTCTGCACTAACCTTTCTGCATTCTTTTTTATGTGCTCATTCTTCCATACTGTGGATAAATGCTGTACCATTTTCTTTGCGCAAATGTGGGTAGGGCTATGCGCCATTATAACCATTGCAGTTACGTAACAATTTGGCAACATCCAGTTCTTTGTTTCCTTGTCCACCCAACATCCTTCCAAATCTAACTCAGCAGAGCCCTTAGCCCACCCCTGAATCTCTTCGGTCGTGGCCTCAGCCTGCATTTCTTTGACTGTGGCAACTCCATTCTCTATCATACAAGGTACTTCCTCAGACTGTACTGTCATTATTTTATTCCCCAAATCTGTGGCTGTTTGCTTCGCAATCCTGTCTGCAAACGCGTTTCCCTCTCCCACTCTGCATGTTACTTTCTTATGCGCCTCGCACTTTACTATAGCTATGCGCTTTGGAAACGTGAGCGCAGACAACAATCGCATAATCAAAGGGCCATGCTGAATCTTGGCTCCATGTGATGTCAAGAAACCCCTCTCAGCCCAAAGTCGGCCAAAATTGTGAACCAAGCCAAAGGCGTACTGGCTGTCAGTATAAATATTTACATTCAGATTCTCAGAGAGTTCACATGCTCGGGTCACTGCTATTATTTCTGCGGCTTGTGCCGAATTGTAGGGGATCCTTCTGCTCTCTACAACTCTCTTTAGGGTAGTAATTGCATATGCAGCGTTGATGTGCCATCAGGTAATTTAAAACAAGAGCCATCGCAAAATAACTCCCCATCTGGCTCTTTTTGTGGGATATCGCTCAAATCAATCCTTCCCTTTGTTTCTTCTTCAGTGATCATTAAACAATCATGGGGTGGTGATTCGTTGTCACCAATTTCTGCTATGGGCAGTGGCATTAATTCTGCAGCATTCAATGCGCTACACCTCATAATTTGGATGTGGGGTGCAAACAAGATGAGCTCATATCTTGTCAGTCTAGCTGAGGTGAGGTGTTGCGCCTGCGTCCTATTTAATAGAACGTCTATAGCATGTGCCCCAATACCATTCCTTCCGTTTGATTCACTGACGCAGCAAACATCGTGGTAGTGCGCGCGCTACAGGGTCCAATGCGCAAGAAAAATAGCCGCACAGCCTATTTCTTCCACCTTGTTCCTGTGTCAAAACCGCCAATGCACATCCTTCACTCTCACTCACAAATAGTCTGAAGATCTTTTTATAGTTAGGAGTGCCTAAAACTGGCGCAGCACACAATGCAACTTTCAATTGCTCAAACGCTTTCTGACATTCCTCATCCCACTGCAAAGGCATCTCTGCATCCTTTTTAGTCAATTTTATCATCGGCTTCACAATCAACACAAAATTACTGATCCACTGCCGACAATAAGAGGCCATGCCTATTACAGCTCTCACTCCTTTTTTAGTTTTTGGAATAGGCATACTAGAAATACTTTTTATGCGTTCTGGTGTTAATCTTCTACCTTCTTTCGAAAGTAGGCATCCCAAATAAGACACCTCCTTTTGATTATACTGGAATTTCTTCAAACTTGCCTTATGACCATGGGTCGCTAAATGTGTCAAGAGTAATACAGTACTTTCTTTGCAGATCTCTTTCATGTCAGCAGCTAATAACAAGTCATCTATGTACTGCAAGAGTACGCAACCCTCGGGTAGTTCTAGCATGTCTAGCTGCTCTTTTAGCGCTCTGCTGTAAATGCTCGGGCTTTCTGTATATCCTTGTGGAATGCGTGTGAATGTGAATGATCGACCTCCTAGAGTGAACGCAAACAGATATCTACTGCTTTTACCCACTGGGATGCTAAAGAATGTGTTCTTCAAATCAACTACACTAAAGTATTCTGCAGTGGCCGGTATCATTGTCAGTATTGTTGTGACATCTGGGACCAAAGGGAATTGTGGGTCTACCACTTTGTTTAATACGCGCAGATCAATTATGAAACGATAGGGTACTTCATTGCCTCCTTTCTTGTAAACTGGAAGAATCGGGCTGTTGCACGTGCTCCCTGCAATTTCCTCAACCACCCCCAATCTCACCAGGTCAGTAACAATGCTTTTCAATCCCTTCTCACCTTCAACAGAAATTTTATACTGGGGAATTCGTGGTAGTGTTACACCTTCTTTCAAAGTTATTTTTGCTGGCTCTATTTTCAAGCATCCTACATCATTATTGTGCATTGCCCACAGACAGGTTGGTACTCCACTTAACTCTTCTGGCAACTCTTTTGACATGAATTCCGTCACCGGTGCATCGTGAGGCCACATTGTGAGGAACACCCCATCTGCCGTACAATATATGACTGCCCCCAATTTTCTCAACAAATTTAATCCTAGCAAGTTCTCTCCACAATTCTCTGTCAAAAGAAATGGACACTGCTCCATAAATGGTCCTATTGTAATTGGGACAGCTTCGGACATGGGGTTAATTAGTGGTGTATCTGCGAACCCTACAGAAACATTCTTCTGCCCCGACAGTGGTATCTCCGGAACCAAGTGGTGGTCTATCGAACACTTCTGTGCCCCTGTATCTACAAGAAAACGGTGCTCCTTATTCCCGACTCTCATTTCTACGTAGGGTCCTCTCTGATTCACGGGAATAGACACTGGTTCCGACCCCTGTTGTGGGCTGTCCTATCGCGAAAATAACACGTCGTCCGATGTGTAGTCACCGCTACTGCTATAATACGTGTTTGGTTGTGTATCAAAAATATTCCCATTTCCCCCTCGATGTCCTCCACTCTGATCATTTCTCTGTTGGCCCTGCCCGCCCTGATTTTGGTTCGAAACACTTTGGTTCAATGTCTGGTTCTATTGTGCTTGGTTTTGAGTACCTCCATTTGTATATCCCTGCTGCTGCTGCATGTTACTTCTGCTTGGGCCGTTCGACCCCTGATGTCCTCTATGAGGCCTTCTCTGACCAAACCCACCTCTATTCTGTAGGTGCAGGCATTGCGCTCGCCAGTGTCCTTCCTCCTTACAGTACGCACATTGATTTAATCCCAATGACACCCCATGCATATTATTCAAATTTCCCCGTCCTTGTGCATTACCTCTACCTCTATTGTATCCAATGACCTGCTGCAGTAACACCCCTACTATCGCTTGCATTGCTTCCTTTCTCATCTCCAATGGGTACCCATTACATATCTCACTTACTTCTTTTACTGACGTTCTTTTGTTTGACATCCATCGCATTGTTTCCCCTACCCATACCTGCAATCTTTGTTTATCGCCTATCTGTCCCGGTACCGGCAAATGCTTTGTACCACCTGGAAAAACTCTCGGCCATGATTTTTTTATACTCAACCTTGACGCCTCCTTCCTACCTTTCTTAATAAACTCTCTACTATACTCAGGTGTAGCAAACATTTCAGCATATCTGTCTTCCTTTTCATTTTTTACTTCAATCAGTTTGTGCACATGTTTTCTTACATCCTCATCTCTTTGCTCACTGCGTGCTAACTTATTCAACCGCTGTGGCGGTAAATTCCCAAGTATCTTTATCCATTCTCCCACCAGAATTTCCCCCATGCATTCCAACACTACCTGTCTCTCGTCTCTTCTTCGGTACCCATACAATGAGACCAATGCTGCCGTCTCATCATTTCCTTCTATGTACATTTCTGCCTCTTGTCGTAATTCAATCTTTCTCTCTTTGCTGATTGCGCTTCGATTTACCCGTCCAAATCCTATTCCTTCAGCCCTGCCTCTCGCCTCCCCAGTCTCAATCTCGACTTCGGGAGGGGCGGATGGTGCTGAATCTGTCTCTAGAGCGGGAGGTGCGGATGGGACAAGTGACACAGGTGGCATCTGTGAAGGGCCTTCCTGGGTGCTGGGAAATTGTGTGTCCGCGGTCTGCGCTTGTGGGAGTGCTCGTGCTGTGGGCGGGGCTTGGGTTAACGCTTGCGTGAGGGTAAGTGCACGGGCTGCGGGAGGGGGTATGAGAGCTACTGGTTGGGCCCACGCAGTCACTGCTGGCGTGTTTGGTTTCGATTCTGGTTTTGGGCCTCGACCCGTGTTAGTTAACAAATGTTCCATTAATTCATCTGCTATGTGTAGTTCCCGCTGCGGATATATTCTGTCTATGTTCATCTGGTCCCGTCTCCCTTCCCGTCTTAGACTCTCAGTCCACTCCTCCTCTTCCTTCTCTTCTGCTATCTCAAGCTTCGTTTTATGCCTACACGCATGCTTCTCTCTACTCCTTACTCGGAGCATCGCTTCCCTCCTCCAATCTTTGACGGTCTCAAAAGCTGCAGGTCGCGCTTTCTTTCTAATCAGCACCCTCTCTAGGTTATCTATCCTCCCCATCTCAAAACTACCATTAATCGGCCACTGATGGTCGGGTTGCTTTCTAGTTTGCCTATGCCAAATTTCACAAAATATTATCGCACCCACACCATATTTCGCATACATATCATAAGCCGGCGTTCCCCCAGGCGGTGCACTTTGGCTATATTCCAAGGACTGTCTACCGCAGCTGAAAAGCCCAGCTAAAGTGGACAGTACTCCAGGCATGTTTCTTTAACCTTCCCCTTTGGTTAGCCACTTTTACCTGGACGTTTGAGTTTGCAAAATCAACACTCTACCAAAAATCAGGTTTCTCTTTGAATCGGGGAATGACTCACCTGATAAAACAAGTCTCCTGTTCTAACGCAACCTCTCCCCACGTCGTGTCTGCGCTTCTCTGGCTTCTGCCTCGTCTCGGGACCCTCGCCTCCTTTGCCCTCTGGCCGTGCACGTCGATCAGGGATCAGATGTGTGCAGATCTGCGGAAGGAATCTCTCCTCTCTTCTACAGGGCGCCCCGTACACTTCTTGATCCCGGCTCGACCGTCCCGTCCTTGCCGTTCTTCCGCCTTTACTCCGTTACAACGTATACGATGGGGCAAGTGGGGGAGGGTCCCTATTCGGGCGCCATCTTGATAGGGGCCCCTAGGGGTCCCTCGTGCTATGGAAACAAGGCAATAACCATACACGAAAAGATGCGCCAGACACAAGGTTTCAAATTCCCAATGCTAGGGTTTATTGCAAGCAAAAGATAATATCAATAGGCCAATTCTGATCTCACGCCCCATGACGTGAGTTTCCTAGACCTCGAGGGACGCAAGATAGCGAATTACGTACATCAGTTACATATATACAAAATGCATATCATACAATTAGCAAAGTCACGTTCAACACCCCTCTGTATTAAGTTCTTTTGAACTCGGGATGACGATGGACATATCCGACGAGTATGACGATTATAATGCTTTCGATGTCTATTCTAGTAACAATGTGCAATTTAGAAAGTGTGGAGGCATCTTTTAGAACACGGTGGTTCTGTTTTTGGAAGCAATCTGTACACGGGGGAAGAGCCACATTCCAAGCTTTGCTATCTATGGGGTACTATTCGTGTCCTGGGAGCCGACACGTTCTAAAGGGTTTTGTGAAGGGGCGCCGTAAGAGAAGCATAATTTAAGCCTTTAACTGTATTATTCTAACATAGTCTACCATCGTACGAGACTGGCTGGCAGCTGTGAAGTGATTAAATGCCCTGCAGCTTCCTCCCAAGGCTACAGAGAGGGAGCGTGGGCATTCCTCTCTGGGCTGCTCATGAGGAGTTTCAGTAAACTCTTCAGTCCCGCGACCTTGTCCTTTAATATTCAGACAACAATGTTAACAGTTGAGCAGAGTAAGCAGAATCCGCAAGAATTGCAAGCTGCAAAGCAGTTTTTAGACAAAAAGCAATGAGCAATGGTTAACAAGCAAAATGGCGATTCTTTCTACATTTAAAATGGCCGCTCGTCGGTCAAGCATAGCAGTTCATATTTCTCCAATTCGGTGCATAAGACGGTTGGCCCACGGCCATCAAGTTACATCTATCATTCAAATGAAGGGTATTCATTTTTCCAGATTGACAGTGTCACTGAGGAACAATGCAGGCGTGACTCTGTCCAGCTATTGACTATCCTGGCTGAAAATGGATATAAAGTTGACAAGTAAAAGCTCCAATACTGTCAGCGAGAGGTGCTGTACATAGGACAGCTAATCTCACACGAAGGGAAAAAGATAACCCCAGAAAGGGCTGAAGCTATCATGAACACGGCTAAGCCACTTATGATAAAACAAATGCAAAGCTTATTAGGCCTGTGCAATTATGTCAGAGCATGGGTCTTCGACTATAGCTCGTACACCAAGCCCTTGCTTCAGGCCCTAAAGAAGGCCCAGACGACAAGGGGAGAAATTGAATGGACTGAGGCAATGGAAAAGGGGTTTGCAGAACTCAAGGGGGCAATTTGTAAGGCCCCAGTTCTCGGGATTCCTAATTATGCAGAGGAATTCTACCTGTTCTCACACACTGATGGTCATTTTATGACATCAGTCCTTGTGCAGTGAAACTTACTAGGTTACAAGCCCCTGGCATATTACAGCGGGAGTCTGGACCCGTTCATGAAGGGCCACTTCCCATGCGAACAAAATCTAGCTCCTGCCGTGTTCGCCATTGAAAAGGTGACATCCATTGTGATGGGGTGCTCCATGACATTGTATGTCGAGCACTCGTTTGCCATACTAGAGAAGCCAAAGGGCTCGCTGACATCTCAGAGAGCATCTGCATATGAAGTGATTATTTCTAACCCATCGATCAAAATAGTGTGATGTAAAACTGCGAATCCAGCTACGTTCATAGCTGAGCCACTTACAGAGGGAGAACCCATACACGATTGTGCAAATTATGAGGAATTCTATGATGAAATCCCCAGGGTGAAGGAAAATGCCCTGGCAAGTGGTGAAATCGTGTTCATTGACGGTTCCTCAAGAAACGATCAAGAAGTCGGACAAAGATATACAGGCGTGGCTGTGGTAAAACACCTAGCGAATGGAAAGTTTCGAGTATTCGTTAGTGCACGAATACCATCTCACTATTCTGCGCAAGCTGCAGAACTATTGGCACTGATACTCGCCATTGAGAATCATGCAGACCGGGAAGTAACAGTGTATAGGGACTCTGCCTATGTGACATCTACCGTGCACGCAGGCTTAGTGCGCTGGAAAAGAAGGGGCTACCTCCGAGCAGACGGCATGACAGTGCAAGATACAGCCTTATTGAACAGGTTGATAAAAGCACTACAGCTCCCAGTGGGCATAGCGGTCATGAAATGTGCCGCTCATACCAACGGGGACGGATTTCGTGTCACGTGGAAATCATGAAATCATGAAGCAGACACGGAAGCCAAGCGTATGGCATCCAAAAATGAAACAATCATGGATGTAGAGGTGGCACGTACCCATGAGCGTATGATGGTAGCGCGAGCCACACCCAAAGCCTATAGCAACATGATGCAGACTCAGCTAATGGAAATACAAGGGGAGGCGCCTCAGGAGGAGAAAAATGTGTGGAAGCGTTGAGGGTGTTCCTTAAACCCCTCTGACGGGTTATGGAGGCAAGACAGCACTGATAAACCAGTAATGCCCGTCGCCCTACTGAAAGTAGCATTGGAGCAATTACACTACCCTATACACATGTCAAAAGAAAATCTCACTGCAACGCTCACAGAAGACTGGTTTACACCGAATTTAGCAGAGCACGTTGCATTTCTCATGGTGAACTGCATTATCTGCCAACAGTTCACCACTGGGCACACATTAAAAGTAGTGAGAGGAGTTATCCCCCGGCCAAATGGACCATTCCAGCACTTGCATATCAACTATTTTGACATGATTCAAGTGTCCAACGGATAAAGGTATTTAATTGTGGTGGTGTGTCCATTCTCTAGATGGATAGAAGCAGGTCCCTGTGCACACCCAGACTCTACCTGTGCTGCCAAATTTCTAGTGAGGGAAGTGTTCCCTAGATGGGGTGTATGCGAGTTAATGAGATCAGACAACAGGGCTCACTTTGTTAATGCAGTTTTTGAACAGATCAGCTTGTTGCTTGGTATAAAGCACAAATTCTCGTTGGGGTATCATCCGGAGGGCAATGGTATATATGAGTGGCTCAATGGCCTGTTAAAGGAGAGGATAGCCAAGTTGATACTCACATTAAAAAAGGGATAGTTGCACTGTCTACGACTGGCATTGTATGCACTTTGGAACCAACCAGGCTCCGACCATCATCTCATGCTGCACGAGATAGTCACAGGCATAAGGATGAGGACGCCTCTTACCCCCTGAGATAGAGCTGGATGTGATGCCCAGTCAACCAGTGAGATCCTGGGGACAGAGATGCAGGAGTACTTGAATTGTATGACATCCAGCGTCTCTGTCATTTCAGGCCAGCTGCAGCGACAAAGTAAAGGGTGCAGCGCAGCACAAAACACAACAGGAAGTGCTGGAACAGACTCTGTGCAAAGTCTATGTGCACCACTCGTCTTCCACGGAGACGCTGTCCTCATAAGGAACTTTACAAAGAAAAAGTGGGATGAGCCACGATTCAACGGTTCTTTCATCGTGGAGGACTGCACTCCTTCAGCCGTCAAGGTCCAGGGCAGAAGAGCATGGCTCTTCCTGAATGACATTAAACCTTATATAGGAGAGAGTCCTCCAGCTGCAATCCAATCACGAAGAAAACACAGACAACGGGTAAGAACCTCAGCATGGGCAGACGAGATCCATGGCGAGGAAAAAGGACGCAGGAGCAGTAAAATTAAGGCAAAAAGAACTCCGGTCTAAAGTGTGGCTTTTAAACAAGACATTTTCTCAAACCAGTGAAAGATGATAAAGGACATAAAACGAACACTCTGTGCATCCTAGTTGCAGGGTAAAGAGAAGCACTTCCAAAAGCCACAACAACATTGATAAAACAAACTTTTGAAAGCACGTCAAGCCCAAGTAGTACAAAGAACCAAGACTCTGATAGACTGCAAATAAAATATTTTCTGAGAGCATAACACAGTATCCTGAAGCAACCACTACCGAGACTTTGTTTACAGAACTCATGGTATCTCCTAGCAGAAGCCTCAAGTGGGATGTGCTTACGTACTTTCAACTGGTTGTAATATCATACCCGTCACTCATAGGGAGAGAAACCAGCGTCACAGACTTTATTCAAGACCCTGCGAACAAGAAAATAATCAGGCAATTACTGACTGTCATCGAGGAAGCCTTCGCACAGTAGACATTGATGAGCTCACATTTTCTTTGTTCTTTCAAATAATCGAGAAATGCCATGACTCATCGGGAGAACAACTGACACACGTACTTTCATCAGAGACCCAAGAAAACTAGCTCAGTTGAACCAACTGTGGACTAAGCTAAATCACCTTGTGGTAGTCCACGCAACAGGAAGGTGCAGAGACTGTGCAAATCAAAAGAAAACGTCATGACAAGGGCCCGGCCAAACAGGACAAATGTCCCTATCACCCGAAGACACCCAGCTGGTGCACAACGTCCTGCTTAGACTAGTCACATGACTATCCAAAAATGGTGGGGAGGCCTGCAGATGTTGACGTCATCACCTTCCTTAGAGATCCGGCCAACGCACCACACATGGGTACACTCCTCCACGGCATAATGCTCCAGGTGGAGCTATCTAACTTCCAGAGAGAATACCTTAGGAGGTTCCAGTGAGACTTTCCGCCGTGGGACAGATCGTGGAGACAGAGAGACAGTGCTTTATCTTTCGCCGGGGAGCAAACCGAGAACAGAGACACAGTTCTTCAATTTTCCACCACAGGACAGATCAGAGAGAGCAGAGACAAGATCTACACTGTCCTATTTTTTTGTTTTGCTTTTTCCTCTATTTTTCCTTATTTTTATTTTTGTTTTTATTTTTTCATGTTCACTTTTATTTTTATATTTTTATTTTTATTTTTACTACATTTTTTTTTGTGTGATTTTTAGCAGTTCCATCTTTTCATTCCTCCGCATTGAACAGGCTCCAGCATATCCTCAGGACCAAGGCAAAGTCGAGGAATGCACTGGGTTTTTACCTACTGTAAATATGCATTATGAATGTGATATACCAAAGTTGCTAGCCTAACCCTTTTTCCATAGTCTTGCACAGGAACTGTACTGCATACCCAGCGATTACCGACAGCACCCGCAAGAGGGGGACACATGAAAAAGCACTCATCACTTTAGTAGTAATGAACTCTTGAACTATGAGATCAGAGCAAGAAGAGGAATAAATAACTGACTATGGACTTGTTTGAAATGGGGGCACAGAACAGTAACTTGGTTTTACCACCAGCACAGGGGCGCCCCCGCTTCCCTGGAAGGAAATGCTGCCAGATGTCCTACAAGTCTATTATGTGTATATGCGTAGTAATTATCATTGTCTTTCTATCGTTGACTATCAGAACTGCTTTCTTTATTGGTGCACAAAGTGTCCCAATCTAAGTGCACCCACCAGATAATGAACGTCTGGGGCCTACGAAAGCACCCAGACCCTATATAGTGATCCCAGTTCCCAGAAAAGCTGATGGTAAAACAAACAAGATCAAACTAAATGTAATTAGCAGTGATTCATACACACTTGAGGTAATGAATGAAGAAAAAGGCTGGAGACAGGGTCAGCACGGAATGAATGGAAAAGCAGCACTGACCACTGCACGCACCCATACACAGAATGCACACAGACAAGGGCAAGTGTCTATGGCTACGGGGCCTCCAACAAAGGCAGCAGAGAAGGGGAGACTGCCTGCCGAACAATCAGTTCCAGGAAAATAGCGGAAGCGACCGAGGAGAACCAAGCGAGGAACCAATGAAAGAGGGCATAGCAAAATCCCTCAAAAGAACAGAGGTAACCACAAAGGAACTCACACAGAAAACACAAACACTGATAGACTATCTGTTCCCATTCATAGTCAAAGCAAGGAAACTGCACGAGGAACTGAAAAATAGAACCGCAGAGACTAGACCAGTAAGCACACCAGCTCAGATGCAAGGAACAAGCCCCAGACGTACGACACAGCCAAGCATTGAGGAGTTGGTGAGCCAACGGCGGTTAGAGAACATCGACGAAAAATCACAAAATAGAAAGGACAAGAAACGCAAAACCTTCTCCTACCACAACAATACAGGTAATGAAACCTGCTCCGCTAACAAGCATGCCCAAGAATCCTCAACAAGAAAGAGTCATATAGACGCATTTAGAGACGTGGTTACAGCTAACTACAAAAGGACATTGAGGATTAAGATAAAACTACAAGAAGACAACAATGAACTCGATGATTACCTGGACAGCAGAGCCCACCTCGGAAACAACATATGGTACCAGCACATGAAGGAAGTAGGACGAAGTCAGTTAGAAGGAGAATGCTTCGTCTGTGCACTCCTACCATATAGTATGGGAAAATCCAAGATCTTCGCGGCTGTCGAAATTGATGTACCCATAGCACACTGTATAACACATGTAGCAATGTGCAACACAAGAGGACAATTTATGGGAAGAGACGCCTCATTGATATGGGCCAACGAAAAGGATTACCCGGATGAAGATGGCTACGTCCAGGACATAAAGACAAGAAACAGGGTGCACACAAAGAATCACGTGATCGGATACGAGAATCCAGGCGTCAAAGGATCAGGAACACATTGGGTAATAAACCCAAGATTGAACGTTCAAGGAAAAACTACAGAGAGGTGCAGACCTGGAAGAACAGAGGCCAAATGCAGATTTGGGGAACAGTGGTCTCCCCAGATGGATGGGAAGAAGGAGTAGTAATTTGCCGAGCTTGGATGCTCTTTGGAGCCTGCCGAGAAGCAATAGAGAATTTGCAGAGGTTGTGCAAACCTTTATGCCCAAAACTGGTAAAGCTGCTAACATGGGTCGAAGACAGAGGAGGACCCCTGCAGATAGTACCACTGGAAAGCCCAAACTATGCTTCCGAAATAATGGCACAAGGACGATGGGAGAGAATTTAAACTGCGGACAAATCTTTGAAGCCCCAGGAATGACACAAGGAACCGCAGTTATTATGGACCATTACTGGGCGTGTGGATCCAAGGCATACATTAGGCTGTCGAAAAACTGGGGAGGCATATGAACACTGGTGAACGTCCATGTTCCTGCACCAGTGATCCCTAAGAATGACCTGAAGTTGGACAGTTTCCCGAAAGCAGATGCTCATCTAAGAAGAAGGAGATCTGTGGAATTGGTATCCAGAATGAAGAGAGAACATGACTTTTCTACCAAATCAGAAGAGGCATTCCATGCAATCCCATACGGACACAAGCTGTTCAGCCTCACCTGAATGCTAAATGGTTGCAGATAACCAGATGGGAGTTATTGCAGACCATCAATACCACCATAAAAGGATTTAACACAATCAAAGAAGAGCTGAGAGCAATCAGACTGATGACACTCCAGAACAGATATGTGCTTGACATGATCACAGCAATGGATGGAGGTGTCTGTGCAAAAATCGGAGAATCATGTTGCACATTTATACCATCGCACGATGAAGAAAACAGAACCTTAACAGAAGCCATAAGTATGTTGACAAACTTGAAAAACCAGATGATCAATGAAAGTGATGAAGTGGATGATGGCAGGTGGTTTGGAGACCTATTCTCGTGGGTCCCACAATGGATGGCAGATATATTCAAGTTTCTGGGAGCACTATTAGCAATGGCACTGCTAGGATTCTGTGTTATCAAGATAATCATTACACAGTGCCAGAAAACTGTGAATAAAGCCATAGGGATGAAAATAATGGTTGATGTCGAACCACGATGGAAGCCCAGAGACCTGAATGATGAAGAAATAAGAGACTTTGTGAAGGCCAGCAAATTTGCGCCAGAAGGAATAAAGTTCACATATCCTAAGAAACGAAGAAGGTAAGAAGGAAAATGGATCTACTGCAGCCCAAATGGACAATGTCACCTAATGACCTGGAACAAAGATGAGCATGTAAAAAAACAGCAAGGAGTTTGAAAGGGGTGATAAAAATATGTACCCCGAAGACTCACACATTCACACCATCATGTACAAACCCTAAAGACGATGAACATGACACCGAAGAATCAAAGGAAATAAATGCAAAGGAGATAGCAGAAGTGGTCGATGAACCGACCAGAGGGGGGAGTGTAGAGGAGGTCCCAGACATGGCCTGCACCCCTACCCCTCATTTCGAGGTACCAGGAGAGTACTCACCAAGGTATGTGATGTATGAGGAGCAAATGAACCAACAAAGAGCTGCACTGGGGCTCTGCCCAGTGTACATCAGAAGATCCATACCTGTTGAAGTGCCCATAACCAGACAACCCTGGGCAGCACGGTACCCTATCAGACAGCGGTACCAGCCGCTAATATGAAATGAAGAGTACCTACAGACGGTCCATGAAGAGACCCACAGAGCCTTAATGGAAGGCCAGTGGAAATGACACAAGGGCCTGGACAGACTCGCGAAATGAACGAAAAGTGGCTAGCGAAGACAAGCACGCCAGTGCGAGTAGCTACGAAAATAAATGTAATGGACACAGAGAAGAGACAATGTTAAAACGTAAGGAAACGTTGCTACGAGACAAGATGGAAGCAACCGACCAGGTAAACGTGTGTAAATAGGCTTGGAACGCAAGAACTTAAAAGAAAACGATACTGCTTGCAATGCTTAGTAGAAGAATAGAGCGGCAAGCACCAACTATATCTACCTCAATAAGGCACGCTATACAAGTGCAACTCCATTTTGTAAAAGCAGAAATGTACCCAGGCTGCCAGAGGCCTGACAGGCCAAGTTTCGTAACCCAGCCAGAGACAAGAGAAGGAGCGGAATCGAAACTCAACAAAGAGCGCCTCATGCCTAGGAAGTCGAGGTCATCCAGAGAAAAGGAGGAGTTTGTCAGCTAACAAGACTCAAACTTCAGAGCATACCAGCCTGCCCCGTGAAGGTCAAGATAAGGGAGGCCCATGCAGGTGGTGAGGCCGAAAACAGAATTAAATACACTAAAAGCTGAAAACTGAAGCAGATTCACGGTGAACGGACTTGTGACCAAGACAGGCGCAAAGAATTACCAACGTCTGATGTCACCCAGATCCAAGGGTGCCATAACTTCTCCAGATAAGAGGCTGCAGTTCCGAGACCATGCCCAGCCAACTAATTGACACATAGCCCCAAGATACTGATTGATGGAAGGGAGGCAGGGTGAAACTTGGGACACCAGGCACCTCGGTGTCCATTCTGTATGCTGCTAATTAAAAGTGGAAATTTATGTCTAGGGGTGTAACCTGCCCAATCACAATGGACCAAGTTATCTAGGGTCCTATATAACGTAGAACCAATGAGACGTCGTACTTGTAGTGATGTCACATGTGATGTAGAGGGAGGGGCATAGACGCCCACCCGATAAGAATTATCCAATCCGCATGCTTTATTATCACATACAGATATAGCACCTATACTTAAGTTACCTTTCCTCACCAATTATATTGCATGACGAGTTTTGTAGAATTAGACATCAATGATGACGAATATTGCCTATAAGAACTGCTGTTCAACTGAAGTTCGTGTAAGTTGGAGCGAGACAGGTGATCCCAACGATGCTGATTCCCATTTGTTTCCCTGTTTGATGTACTTGTCATTAAACAGACTTCCCTTTGCCAAACTACTGAGTCCTCATTATTGAGTCGTGCTGGAGTAAGTGAATCCTGCACCCCCATCCCTCACATGGTGCAGCTATCCTATCTTACAAGTGAGGGTGAGCACTGACCTATGGGCCCATCAGTGAATTTCCCGCCCTACTGTACAGCCTTCTCATATTGTTTCACCACCAGAGATGCTGCTGGAAATGTCACTGCTGTCCTTGCCATGATCCATGGTTTTGCAACTTCTACCTGTTAAATACATTCCCTTCCACAATTTTACCACATGCTTGGTTCGACACCAGTTGGCTTTGTATTGCACCAGGCACACACCATGTTCTTGTAACACTGGAAATCATGAACTGAACAGGCCACATAATAACACTCCACCACACATGCTCATAATTGTACTTTTTATAAGATCTGTATATCTGTTAGCAAAACCACAAACACGTCCATAAGCATTGGTTATAGGTAAGAAAACAACATATGTCAACAATTTACACTGCACATTTCAAAACACATAGACCTCCTGTTTGTTCTGAGAAACCCTAACTGGCATTCATTAATAATGAATGTATCACAACATGAAACAGGTTCACCTTTAGTTGTGCCCCCATGCCTGCTTACTATTAAGTTAGGAAAGAAATTAGGAGACACCCTAGCTGGCACTTTGGCTATGAAAGAAAAAGCATTATGAATACAGATCCAATTCCCATTTACCCCCATGCCCTTAGCTAAGGGTAGGTTAGTATGGGGTTAGATGTTACGGACGCTACTGAATAGCAGAACAACCCCCAACACTAATTTAAATTCAGGCAACTGCTTGTATCCCTGGATACCTTAGAAATAAAGAGAGTTATGCCTTTTGAATCAGTTTGACACCTTGCCAGATTACCCTGCAGGGGAGTCTTGGCTTTGTGTGTCCTTATTCATACTCACTCAACTTGAATTGTGACTCTGGTGAATGGAGCTCTTACGGTCAGTCTGGAATCCGGATTCCACTCAGCAGCAGCCTCCACCTTCTAGCTGACAGGATCCCAGGATACTCTGTTGCAAGGCCAGCTACCCACAGATATCATCAGCTTTCATCAGCTTTCAAGGCCTCAGTCTCTTGATTGTGCTCAGAGCAGCACACCAAACAAGACAACCCAGTGTTCCCACTTGATGCAAACAGAAGTAGCAAAAGCTTATTGCTCGTCCCTCTTCAAGGCCGTCATAGCCATTCTGGTAATCCCCAAATCTCTTTCAAAATTTGGCAACCAAATCCCCAGGCCTTGCGAGCTGTGGGGTTTTGAAATGTTAATTTCTCAAGGCCTCATCATTTTGTTACACTGCACCCAGCTTCTTGCCTTGCAAACCGGCTATTTGTCTTTCAAATGTCTGGTTTATTTTCTGAAGCTGCTTCTTAGCAATGTTTTTCATTTGTGCGCCTACCGCAGTATCAGCACTAGCAGAGCATGTGGCCTACAAATCTAGCTGACACAAATCACCCCTACATCAGCTGTTAGTACCCCAAAATCACCACCTTCAGTTCCTGATGCTATATGTTAGTGTCCATGTATTACACTACACAAAGCATGTGCTGCAATGTTAGCTGGCTACACCATTAGTATTCTTATTAAGGCCTAAAGCCTGTAACCTAGCCCATTCATTTTCATCCTCAATACCCCATATTACTCTATATACAACATCAGATACCTATGCTGCCATGTTAGTACCTGCTCACAATACACCTACATGCCCTGACAACCACCTACTTAGACACAAACCATGCAAGCTTAGGTCAGACACAATTCTCTACGAGCCAGTCAATTGTGTGACTTGACGCTAAACTGGCATGCAAAGAGAAAGCAAGGAAACAGGCCTTCTCTTTCTGCACCCCAGCCTTTTGTAAACCCATTCTGGTTGCAATCATGAATGCTCCAATGGTCCAGCAATTGAGGAAGGCACTCAAGAGTTTGCTCCAAGGGAATCCCCAAGGGTAAATTAGGACCTGCTAATCCTAGGTATCTACCACCTCTGTTGCATAGGATATATGAGCTACTACATTTAATCTCCCCTTCCACCAACCTCTAAATTCCCCAAATGTATTGCATATAATTCTGTTGCTTCCTACCTAGGTATGCACTATATCATCTAAAATATAAACACAAATTCCAATACCACACATCTGTGGTCTTGACAGTACCACCAAAGCACAGATTTCCATTTGAAGCAGGTACAACACCTCCCATATGTCCAGAGCAATGGTTTTATAAAACGTGCTTGAGTTTTTTAAAAAAACCTGGCATAATCTCCACTCAGCCTAGACCTTGATAAGTATACTATCCCTCAACGGTTAACGACTTGGGTCATTTATATTCCTAATTCAAGTCCATGACTTCACCATCTATATCCTCTGTACACAGCATGACTCAATTCTCCCTCTCCTTCAATCATGAGCTATGTAGATTCACAGCATGCAAAAGGTCCTTCATTTAGTGTGGTCAATCCCACCATCGGTTTCAGTTTTACAGAATTCTTTGTGGGCCTGTCCCCCACTGCTACTGTGCTGACCTGTATCATCTCAATATTTCACCTCTTCAGAAAATCTCATTTACATAATGAAACACTGTAAAATGGCACGTCCATCAGTTACTAAAAATCACCTGCTTTTCTCTTCCATGTGATGCATTAAAATACGTGAATACAAATGCATGAGTGAAAAGTGATATGATATTGAAAATTAAATTGTTCAAAGAATGAGATATGAGAAATATTGGGACATTTAAATAAATCAGAGAGGGTGATATGTTAACTGATGTTAGTGGGATTTATATTGCACACCACTACCATTTGTATTGTCTCAATGAGCCCTGAGATATACATTTCAATGCCACACATATGGCTTTGTGGGAACAAAGAGACTTTTGAATACCTCAAATGGTGATAAATGTATTACTGTCACTTATTTTGGTGGTAATGTAATTACCAACACTTTAATCAACCACTAACTCCCATTTCGAGGTAAAAGGGAGTGTTTCACGTTCTGCATAAAGTTTCAAAGTAATTTCTCCACTTTACATCTAATATTCAGACAAATTAATGCAGAGGAATTAAGGTTCGTGGTAATTTCACACAAATACCCATGGAATCCCAATGTACTCCAGAAATGAGGAATATACCAACCTTGCAGTTACTCATAATCCTGTGGTAAATCCAGTGGAGTGAGTGTCAGGAACAGTAAAGGATTTGGGTGGTTAATCAACACAGTTGCCAAATTTTTACAGCCAAACTTGTTATAAGGCCCTTTTCTAAATACCTTAGACATGTTCATTTTCTGCTTTTGGCTTAAATGTGCTAATATAATTCAGAAAAGAAAGGACAACAAGGTTTTCAAAACACAAGTAAGTAGCAGCTTCAATAATGTGTATGGATACAATTTGCCATTTAATACGCTCTGGGTTGAAGAAGAATATCTATAGCATATTGTGATACACAGAGGACTTATGGTTTTTGGTTACAAACCTTTATAACATCAAAAAGGGGGTTTGGAAATTGTGGTCTGTCCTTTGACAAGATGTCCAAAGCAAAAATGTGTCCTGTGTCCGAAATCCTATGCCGTGCCTCACACTCTAAAACTAACTCTAAGGTGTGAAGGATATTGTCTCTGGTTTTCAAAGTACACACATGTTCAAATCCAACACACAGGTATAAATCCAGCCAAAACGTTCCAAGTGGACAATGTTCACAGTTCCAGGGAATGACTCCCTTCCCCAGATTTCTTTTGAAAAGTTCAATCAAAGAATAAACAATTTCTCCCTCCTCCTGGTTTGTTCACAGTTCTCGGGCAAATTAATTCCTTCCACAGGTTTCTCTTCACATTCAAAAATAGTTAAACATCCTAAAGGCATGTCTGCTACTTGGAATTCGTTTTCACTGTATTACACTTTGGGTGCTGTTCCCAGACTCACAGGCCACTTGGAATACAACACTGCCAGGCTCTTTTCCACATTCACAACAATCCAAACCCTCAATGGCATGGATCTTACTTGCAGTTCTCCTCTTATTGTAACTTATTACACACACTTCACGTTGCCTTGGATACTCTTCTGCCAGGGCTTCTATGCAGTCTTTCAAACACTTGTCTTGTGGTTTCTTTCAAACACTTGACTTAGCCTGGTATACTCTCCTGCCAGGACTTGTATGTAGTTACTTTTCCCTTCCTATCCATGAAATTACATTTTCACAATGTTGGCTTATCGAGCTTCATTTGTTAAAGTTTGTTTCAACATTCTCTTCTTCTCTCACACATTGTGTTTCTGCCCACAATGCTTCTCACAGCGCGCTTCGTCTCAGCATTCTGAACTGTGTCAGCACAGGTTGCAGCACAATTCAGCCTCTGCAGCTCTCCCCGCTGTTTGTCAGCTTTGGGAGATTTGAGTTTCCTAGCATGATTGAACCGCTGTGTTGGTTTTCCGGTCTTAGTCGTCTTCATTGCTCCTTCTATCTTTCTCATCTCAGTTGTTACCATGCTATTCCTTATGTGATGTTGGGGAATACTTCAAGTAGATTTAGTAAGTGGTTGAATGAGAATGTTACAATATGCCATCAAGGTATGAACAATGAAGGGATCATCCCTGAAAGGGAATAGGGTTTATGTGACTTTCTCCAATTTTGGCAGGATCAGGTAGCAGCGTATGTCCCCTGGCCACATGGAAAGAGTCTATCCCAGGGAAAGAAGTGATGACACCTGTAGATTAATCACAATAGCTTTAGTTCAAGAATTTCTTCTTCTAGTGTTACAAGGGGCTGCCGATCCATGAAACATCCTTCCTCCAGGCACAGCGCTTGCAGAATCAATATCAAATTGCATTATGGGCACAGGCACAGCTGAATAATCACAGTAGGATGGTCACATTAGAATTAAAGTCTTAATAGAGTTCATGAAGTTCCAAATTGTAGAGAATATGTATCTGTTGATGTTTTACACATTATCAGTAGCTATTTACCTATAATGTACTGTCATTGATGCTCTTACTTTTACAGATGTAAGTAAGGACTGGGCATTAAAAGGCAGCAGATGCTTTACAAAGAGATATTTAACAGAAAAAAACATAGTTGTAGAACAGATTGAATAAGCATGTAAACACAAGACCTTATATTTAGAATGGATGAGATCTGATATATTAAGGTTCATAATGATTATACAATAGTGTGTTTCCCATGCACTAGGCAAGCAGGCTGACGCCGTTAAGGAGAATACCACTGGTGAGTCAAGGGATACTAAATGGGGATGTGGATGTGCAAGAAGAGAGAACAATCCTAGCAGATCCTGCACTTCTCTACAGAGATCCACAAGTTACTGGAATGAGCATGGTGTATTCCTGCACAATATTTACACAGAGAAGTGGTAATTAGTTGTCCTCAGAATCAAGGATTGAGAGAATTCATACTATCAGGGGATGGAGTAACTATTTCACAGTTCTATTTCAGCACCTTCCAGTTTTATCCAGGGCCATTGGTGAAGCAATATCGGGAAGCGGTGTGCACAGAAGATCAGGGTATGCATGCAAAAGGTTTGGATTGGAGACCAGGGGCCATGGATAAGATATAAGGAGGGTTGAAGCACGCAGACAGCAATCCATGGTCTCTAAGGTTGCCCAGAGCAATGCCAGAGGTTAAGATGTATTCTAAAGCTTCCAGCCATCACCTCTTTGTTTTTGATTTGTCCCCCCGAGTTAGATGGGTATGTCCAGACGTCTTTCACGTACCTGCTAGGCCTAGAGACCCAAGTTACTCCCCACTGATGAGGCCCAAGAAGGCTGAAACATGTTTGGGGATTCTTGTGGTCTCTTGCAGAAAGGATGTGACCTAGCAGTTCGGGCTGGACTGCCCCTTTTGGGGTGGGACCAAGCCTGATTTGCATATGGTCTTTCCCATTCTGTAATGGCTTGGCAGGCAAAGATGCACTGTCTGGAGGGTTGTCCAGAGCAATGCCAGAGGTTAAGATTAATTCTAAACCTTTCAGCCATTACCTCTTTGTTTTTGATTTGTCACCCTGAATGGGACGGATATGCCCAGATGTGGGTCCCATGCCTGCTGGGCCTAGAGACTCAAGCTACTCCTCACTGATGCGGCCTAACAAGGCCGAAACATGTTTGGGGATGCTTGTAGTCTCATGCAGAAGGGATGCAACCCAGCAGTTCTGGCTGCACTGACCCTTTTCGGGTGAGACCAAGTATGATTTGCATATGGTCTTTCCTCTTCTGTAATGGCTTGGCAGGTGAAGAACAATGGTCTGGAGGGTTGCCCAGAGCAATGCCAGAGGTTAAGATTCATTCTAAACCTTTCAGCCTCACCTCTTTGTTTTTGATTTGTCACCCCGAGTGGGACGGGTATGCCCAGACATGGGTCCCATGCCCGCTGGGCCAAGAGACTTAAGCTACTCCTCACTGATGAGGCCGAACAAGATGTTCGGGGATATTTCTGGTCTCGTGGAGAAGGGATGTGACCTACCTAGCAGTTTGGGCTGGACTGCCCCTTTTGGGCTGCGACCAAGTCTGATTTGCATATGGTTTTCCCCTTCTGCAATGGCTGGTCAGGCAAAGAACCTTGGTCTGGTGGGTTGCCCAGAGCAATGGCAGAGGTTAAGATTCATTCTAAACCTTCAAGCCATCACCTCTTTGTTTTTGACTCGCCACCAGTGGGGCCAGAAAAAAAAGAATCTCAGTAGCCGAGCACTGGGCATTGCTAGCACAATCTTGTGAACTTAACTACTTACACACTCACAAAAGTCATGTTAGCCAAATCCTGTTCTGTAGATTATTCATTATATAGCCTACTCGGCCACTTCCTGTTCTGTACCTTACTCACTATATAGCATGTTTGGCCACTTCAGGTTCTGTAGTGTACTAATTATATAGCCTGCTTGGCCACTGCAGGTTCTCTCTATTTAGCTCTTCTCCTGCTACTCTTCTGTAATTTTGGCACTTGGTGGGTAGTGTGTCATGCAGTTGGATGGGAGGCAAAGTAACTCTTTACACCAAATAATCGAACCAACTCAGGAAGATGGCAAAGTCCTTCTACTGTTTTATTATTGACTGTCTAAGACAGGGAGTTATACGGACATCAGCAGACGTCACACAACGTTCTCTCGAAGCATTTTATAAAAAAACAACACTTTTATAGTAAAAACTCGGCATAAGTTATGTTATAGCATATGACAAATAAGGAAGACCTACGGGCTGTTGATTGGCATAGGGGGAACATCCAAGTATACTTTCTATAAGGGGTTGGGTTGTGATTGGGTCTCTAGAGTCAGGTGGACAACTCATGCCCAGCCCTACTGCAAGTCATCTTCAACAGTTATTATAAACACAGCACATAATTGGCTCTCAAACTATAAGGCCCTTTGTTATATTGCCTTCTGTAATTGGTTGGCACGATCGTGCCCTTCTGTAACATCTGGCTCACTAACAGCATGTAAGCTCATACCCCAGGTGTCAGGGAGTGGACTGGACTGTACCTCCCCACCCAATTAGCCCAACATCCTTTATCACCCTTGCCTCTGCCATGAAGATTGTCTTTGAACTTGGCATTGCTTTGTATTCTCTTCGCTGTGAATATAGGGGAGTGTGAGCAGACACTTATCATAGTTCTGGAACTGCATGCCCAACTATATTTTCATGCTGGGCTCACGTAACAGGAGACCACAATTCGTCCCATTTTGCAGCATTTAATTGTATTGCATTAATAAAACTTGGCACTCATGGTGTTCTTTCATTGCACGTTAGCAAGGGATAATTCAGTTTCTTATGTTCTCTGCCTTCAAGAATAGATAACCAGTCTTGGCTGCCTTCATTCTTGACACCAGGCTAGACAGCCCTTCTCAATGTGTCCATGCTCTCAGATAATTATCTGCTGCAACACAGCTTTCAGATCTTCTCTTCATGTTTTGAACTTACTAAAATTGTGACACCTATGTCCAGCGTCTATATATGGTGGCTTCACCTGCAGTCTATTCACTACATATAGCCAGCTTCTATGATTACTTGATCTACTTAAGTTGCTGCATCTATATAGTTATTGAATGATTTGCATTTTATTCAGTGCTCTTCATATGTGCAATCTTCATTTCGCACATGAAAGTTTACTCAATTTTTACTTTGTCCTCAGTTTCTATAAGGTCCATACATTCTCTTCTTCAGCCAGTATTCTGCGTGTTGTATTAATTTCTTGTGACTTCACCAACTTCTCTTTCTCCCTTTTTCATATTCCTTTGGGGATCTCCTCCAAGAGATTTTCATCTCTTCGTAAATAGATCTTATTGGGTTTTCTTATTGGATACCTTTTCTCAAAGATTCGATGCAGAATAGTCAAACTGCTGGTGTCAAGCATAGTACAATTTCAGGCTGTCAGCATACAGGTAGTAGGAGGAGAGGACTTCCTGCAGGGGCAGTCGGCTGCTCCTCTACACTCCGCCCTCTTGTTGATTCATCGCCCATACCTTTATTAACCTCCACATTTTTCTTTTTTTCTTTTGAAGAAGTGCTTCTTCAGGGTCCAAATCTTGATCACTCCTTTTAGGGATACTGCTGATTTTACAAGTTCATCCACACTCCAGATCATGTAACTGCACCGTCCATTCGGATTACAATAGACCTATCATCCCACATAGTTCTTGTGTTTCCTTGGGTACCAGGACTTGGTTCTCTCAACTGCTACGATGCTGGCTACTATGTATTTTCTGATATCTTTTTCTGTCAACTCCTTGGGTCTCAACCCTAATTCGACATTGATCATGATCTTCATTACTACTGCCTTCTTCGCTGCCTTCTTACACTGTGTAATTATTATCCTGATCACTCAGAATCCACTGTGCAACCCATGAGAAAATAGATGCAAACCATCCATCATTTGTAATTTCTTCTGTCTCATCTTTCATCTTGTTGTGCAGGTTTATCAACAATGTTATGGCCTCTGTCAAGGTCCCATTCTTGTCATCGTGAGACGGTTTGAACATGTAACATGATAGCCGATTTTGGCACAAACTCCACGATCCATCACAGTGATCATGTCAAGGGCATATCTGTTCTGCAGGGTCATTAAGCAATTATTCCCTGATAGCTTTGCATCCCTTTATAGTGGTGTTGATGGTCTGCAGAAGTTCCCATCCGGTAATCTGTAACCGTTTGGCGTTGGCCATCGTCTGGATCCCAGGTATAAAGATAACCATGAATATTGTGGCAGTCTTGCTGTACAACCTGTGCACATATGGGATAGCATCAAAGGCTTTTATTGATTTTTATGAGACTTTATTCTCCCTCCGTGTTTAATTGAGAAATTTGAGTGATCTTCTTCTTAAATGGGCATCTGCTTTCTGAAATTCTCCAATGTTCAGATAACTCAGAGGAACTACTAATGCTGGAACATGGATGAGCACTAAGGAACATGTCCCTCCCCAGTCCTTCGGTAGCTTCATGTAGGCTCTGGACCCACAAGCCCAATAATGATCAATGCCAACGGCTGTCCCTTTCCTCATGCCTGGAACATAAAAAAGTCTGCCATAATGGCAATTTTCCCTAACCTTCCTTATACCATTATTTCTAAAACATAAGGATTCATCCTTCAGGGGTAGTATCTGTGCTGGTCTTCTTTTATCATCAACCCATGTCTTTGCATTTTTTTTTTCATTTGCCACAACTGCTTCCCACTGTCCGGGTAATGCTGTGGCTTTGCACACAACCAGTTCATCATCCCATCCTTCATGAGTAAGCACTGTTCCTTTTATTTGTAGTTGACCTCTTTCCCAACATGCTCGTATTTCCTTCCCATTCTTATCTTTGCATTGCAGAATCTTGTTTTCTTGAATCTTGATTCCAGCTCCATTCATTCAAGGCTGTTCATACTTTAATATTTGAGGTTTTGTTTCTGGCTTCTCTCTTGTCTTTAAATCTTGCACATAATTGTCTTCTCTTTGAGGTATTGCTTTATTCATTTACACCAGTGGTCTTCAAACTTTTTTGGCCTGGGCCCCCCTGGGCAAAATTTGAGCAGGCCGGGCCCCACCAAAAATGCCAAATGGACAGTATGTACAATCGGCTATGAACTATTTTGTGCTTTCACCGCACCCTACTCCCAGTATAGTCCCTGGGCTCCCCCACCTGCTCCCATCACAGTCGCTGGGCTCCCTCATCCCACTCCTACCCAGTCCCTGGGCTCTCTCCACCCCATCACAGACCCTGGGCTCCTCCCACCCTGTTCCCAACACAGTCCCAGGGCCAGTGGGAGCTGGTGAATTTTTTAAGTGGAGGGGAATAAATATTTCCCACAAAAATGGCATAGCGACCGAATACAGCGAGGGAGCCCGAACCAATCAAGTGGGGTTCAGGGGCTTTTCCACCGTGAATTTTTTTAAATAAACAGTTTACAATTGGTGCTGGGGAGCGAAGGGGGAAAGCATGGTATTTTTGACAGGACATCTATGATAGATAAAGAAAATCAGCTCAACGGACCAAAACAAACACACACACCTTCACACAGCTATCACAATCATTCATACGAGCATCCATCACCATACACTCACTCATAACACAAGCATACATGCATCCATACACTATTTAAATTTTTTTTTAAATGAACATAAATGTACCTTCTGCAAGGACCTGCGCGTGGGTGCTGAAATGCCCCACTCCAGGTTGCTCTGTCTGTATGTGCGAGGAGGTGCAGGAGCTCCCCCTCACACATACAGACATGCAGTGCCCCAGCCAGAATTTCCAATGAGCTATGTAAGGCTGGCAAAGCAAAACACCACCAGCCTTGCATAGCTCAGTGAGCATGTGCAGCTGGGGTACTGTGCTGTCAAAGGGAAACAGTGTCTCCCTTTGATAGTTCAGCCAGCCCAGCAGCACTCCCTCAGCTGGAAAAAGCAGCTGAGGGAGTACTCAGTGTTTCACTGGGCTGGCACCTTGTCTCCTCCATAATGGGTGAATGGGCCACTGGGTTGATGAGCCCATTATGGATGAGCCGCCAGGCTCCGACTGGCCTATAGGGTATTAGGGCAACACCTGTACCAAAAAAACGCAAAATGCTAGTGTAGGCCAGTCAAAATGGGTCTCTCTTTTTGGCCAATGTGGGCCAGTTTGAGGAGTTACTTCACTATGCAGCTAGTAGTTTTGAACATTGTTGCTGAATAAATGTTCTTTAATATCACAATTTACTTACATTTTAACAAAAAAACACCCCATTGGGTACTATTCAAACATTATGTGTCTAAAGGAATGAATGCCCATTTGCAACTACGGGACACTTTTTTCATTGGTGCCTGAGCTGTTTTGTGGTCCAGTCTGACCATGTGAGCCACCCCTTCCCATATCCTGCAAACTAAAAAAAAAAAAAAATAGTTAGTTTTTTTACACATTTCATGCTGGGCTCTGGCGCCCACAGTTTGAAGACCTCAGATTTACACTATGGATGCTGTTCTGTCTTGGAACTGTCCTCTTGTCAGGCAAAGTGTGTGAAGTGTCAGTCAAGGTGCTTTTTCAACTGTTACTTCTTTGACTATGAACGTTTTAGAGGTTCCCAAAGCATACAGTATTAAGGAACTCAAGTAGCAACCCAACTTAGATGTTCTCTCTCCCACCTTTTTCATGTACTGATACCACATGTTATTATCCAAGTGTGCTGTATTATCTAGATAAGTGTTTATACCTTCATTATCTTCCTCTGCATTTCTCCTAACTCTCCCATATGCAAGATTTATGTCCTGCCCCCGAAGTGAATCAAACGTGGATTTCATAGTGGGAAGAACCAACAGGACATCTGCTTTATTTGGACTTATGTGATAAAGAGTGTGAAACAGGAGAAACAGAAAGATAAAAAGAGAAATTGTACATGCATACACTATGCATAATATCATCGACATCCACCTCTCTCGCCATCCTGGTGCTGGTCATGCATGTTCATTCCCCAAAATCGTGTTTACCTCATCATTCCCCTTTCTAATATGATCATAAGAAAATACGTTTATCCCTGGATTTGCAGTACATGCTCAATGATTATAATTAACAACCTCTTAATCAGAAGGGCCATTTCTAGGATCCAGTAAAAAAGTGTGACTATCAACGTTTCTTCGGACAAAAACAGGATAAGCTTGAAGAATAAATACAAAAAAGCAAAAACGATCCTATGCACATCCCTGTCAGTTAGGACCATAGGGCTAACCAAATAGATACTCAGTGAGAAAGCAATCTGGGTATTGCTCTTGCTTCCATTTGTTAATTAGATGCTGTCGTTTAGGCATAAGTTTGACATATTCATGTGATTTCTAAAGTTCATTTTTTCAAGGTTACTGTGACTCGCAGCAAAGATTTGCAGTCCTGCTATAATATCTATAAGGAGTGGCTGAATGAGTCACAGTCCAAATGCAAAATCTTCATTTAACAGCTAGTTGGTTTGTCAACCTTCTTCTTCGTCATCGATCGAGTCTGCATGTGCTGACATTTTTCTTCTTGTCTTGCTTCTGGATCGGCAACAGTAGGAGGGGCGGTCTCGCCATTGTACAATTTCACATTGTTCAAGTGAAGCCAAGCTCACCTGCCTTGGACTCCTACTGCTGAGGGGGTTATATTTTCTACTCAAAAGACACCATTGAAATGTGGCTCATGCCACTTTTGGGTGAAGTTTTTAATCAGAACAGTGTCACCAACAAACAATTTAGGGGCCGGTAAAGGTTCAAAAGATTCCGTTGCTGGATTGCCTTCCTCTGTGTTCTGAAACCAACCACTCTGACGTGTGAGTTGATCTGAAATGAGAGAGATGCTAGAGGTCATACATGTCAAATAATTGTGCAGTTTACTACCTAACAGTTTCACTGTACCCTGGGCATCACTTCTGCTCCTCGATGGAGGTGTAAGAGATGTTCTCATTCACCTCCCTGTCACTAGTTTATGTGGGGTGAGGTGGTTGTTCCGAACCCAGCTGATTCCTTAGGTCATATAAAGCTAAGGGCTGGCAATATAGATATCCCTTCTTCAAAGTTAGCTTTTGTTTTGCAATCCTTTCTTTAAGGAGGCCATTGAGCCTCTCGCATCTCCTGTTTGCTTGCAGGTGATAAGCAGAAGAAAACTTGTGTCTAATACTCAATAATAATCTTATCTGTTTGAACAAGTCATTAACAAAATGTGGCCCATTAGCCGATCTCAGCACTTCACACACACCACATCTTGGAAAGACTTCACATACTAAAAACTTCACTGCGCAAATGGCGTCAGGGTGTGTACATGGACCTGCCTCGATCCACCTAGAGAAGGGACACACCACCCCTATCAGATACCTGTATCGATCATATACTTGCAGCATGTCAACGTAATCAATATGTAAATGCTGAAAAGGAAGATTTGGTTGAGGTATTACTCCTCTAATTGTTCTCAGTGTATGCCCAGCCATAAGCTTTTGACACACAATGCATTTCACTATGAAGAATGCAACATGTTCTAACAAATATGGATTAACCAGTCTTCTGCAATGGTTGCAGCAAGACTTTCCCTAGTTACATGCGTGGGGTAATGCAGCTGTTCAAACGCTACTTTTAACAATGCTACTGGGCATCACCGGATTTCCAGTCCTATCCTGTCACCATAATGCTTCTGTGGGGGATAAAGGACACCCTCTTCATTTCCATAATGCCTGCCCTTCCTGCGGTGCACTCCCTTGAATGTCCATTAATTGGGTCTTTACCATATGATTAAACCCTTTCCTGCATTACCATAATTGTGACTACTTTCGTTTTGACAGTTGGAGTGTCAAAACCTGAGATATCTGGGGAATACGCAACCATTTTGGCTTCTGCATCTGCGGCTTCATTCCCGCACGAAATAGAATCTGTTTGCTTAGTGTAAGCGGCACATTTAACGACTGCTATTGCTACTGGGAGTTGTAGTGCTTTAATAAGCCTGTCCAATAAGGATGTGTTTTGTACTGGAGTGCCATCCACTCGGAGGTAGCCCCTCCTTTTCCACTGTGCTAGCCCTGCATATTCGTTGTTATTAAATAAGTGGAGTTACTGTACACCATCACTACGTGCCCTTTGTGTTTCTCGAGCGCGACAATGAGTGCTAAAAACTCTGCCGCTTGCGCTGAAAAGTAAAACGGTAGTCTGGCACTTGCTACAACTTCAAATTCTCCATTTAATCTATGCCTCACTACAGCTCCACCAGAATGCCTTTCTCCACTAATCTGATCAATTTGCAAAGAACCATCAATAAAGAGAATTTTCCCTGCTGGCAAAGCATTTTCTTTCACACAAGATATATCTTCATAAAATTCAACATAATTTGCACGGTCATGCACATGATCACCTTCTGTTACTGGCTCAGCTACAAATGTAGCAGGATTCACAATTTTACACCTGACAATTTTGATTGTTGGGTTTGAAATCATTACTTCATATGGTGAGGCTCTCTGGGATGGCAATGTACTTTTGGTTTTCTCTAAAATGGCAAACAGAGCATGCTCCACGAAGAGGGTCATAGAGCATCCCATAACAAAACTTGCAGACTTCTCAATTGCAAACGTGGTGGCTATCAATGACTGTTCGCAAGGAAAGCATCCGTTCATAACTGGGTCTAAAATCTCACTGTAATAAGCTAGAGGCTTGTACCCCAATGTAGTCCTCTGTGTAAGCACTTCTGTCCTGAATGTCCCATTTGTATGCGAAAACAGGTACAATTCTTCAGCGTAATTGGGAATTCCTAAAACAGGGGCTGTACACACCACTTTCTTCAATTCCTCAAACACCTCCTCCATCTCCTCAGTCCATTCTATTTTAACCTCATTCGCCTATGCTTTCTTTTAAGCCTGTAAAAGGGTCTTGTGTAAGAACTGTAGGAAAACACCCAGGCTTTAACATAATTGCATAGTCCCAAAAATGGTTGCATCTGTTTTACTGTGTGCAGTTTTACAGTTTTCATAATCGCCTCAGCTCTTTCCTTTGTCACCTTTTCTCCCTTACGTGAAATCAATTGACCTATGTATAATACCTCTTCTTGACAATTTCGTAGCTTCTCCTTGTCTACCTTGTATCCTTTGTCTGCTAACAACTGAATTGCACCTTGAAACACTTGTGTATAGGTGCGTTATAAATGCCATATCATATCATATCATACCATATCAATCGAGTCCTGCTTGCGCTCATCTTTTGTGGTGCTACAAATTAAAATGTCATGTACATATTGTATCACTGCACTTTTCAAATCAACAATGCCTAGGTCCATCTGGGGGGCCTAAAAGATAAAAGTTAAAGATAGATGCAGATTCACAATAACATTTATGCAGCCTAGTGTGTTTCAGTTGAGTTTGGTGAAACTTAAATTAAGACAAGTCGTGTGAGTCCTTGTGCAACGGGATTGAGAGAAACACATTTTTGAAATCAATCACCATGAAATATTGTGCGTCTACTGGGATACTGCATAGTATAGTCACCGGATTAGGAACTAGAGGAAACTCTGCATCTACAATCTGGTTAATCGTTCTCATGTCTTGTTTGAATCTCCACAACCCTCCCTTTGATTTTTTGATAGGATACACTGTGGTGTTGCACGATGATTCTGATGTCACCAGAATACCTTGTTTCATCAATGGTTTTAAGGATGGTGACCGGCTTCAGTTATCCACACTTAATGCTAGTTCTGCTAGCAAACATTCTCCCGATATTTGCCTCCTCCTTCAAGACTTTTATCTCGAAGTCTTCGCTCTCACCGAGACATGGTTCAATGCAAGCTCAGTCACTGCTTTTGACTCCCTTCTCCCTGATGGCTACAAGATCATCTCAAAGCCTCGTCCCATCCGTACTGGTGTTGGTGTAGCTTTGATCTTCCCTGAGTGGGTCCCCTCTTCCTTCATACCCTCCCAGTCCTACCCATCCTTTGAATCCCTGGTCTGCAAGCTTGGCATCTCTCCCACTTCCTCTTTGACCATTACCGCTAGATACAGGCCCCCAGCCCCTATCTCCTCTTTTCTTTCTGAATGGGACAATGTATCCTTCTCTCTCCTGACCTCCACCTCCAATCTCCTACTTCTGGGTGACTTCAACATCCACTTTCCACTTAGATTTTCAATCACGGCCTCCACTCTCTTCCATGACCTCTGCACCTCTCTCATCCTCTCCATTCTGCCCGCCGACCATACCCACTCAGCTGGACATACTCTCAAAGCCTTCATTCATGCTGATCTCTTGCTCTCCACCCCACTCTCCAACCCTCTATCCTGGTCTGACCATGCTCTGGTTCCTCCAACCTGTGAGCCCTCGGCCCTCTGACAAAACCTCCCCCAGCTCTGCCAGCCCCGTTTGCGGACATCCATCCAATGAAACAAGTGTCAGTTGCTGGTTTCCCTTCCACCTTGGTCTGCTACTACTCCAACCACTGACTCAACTATTGACTCTGCTCTCAACTATCTAGCTCTCACTATCACTCACACTCTCGATATTCTTGCCCCTGTCATGAGGATCCGCCTGAAACATGCCTCCAAGCATAACACTTGGTTTCACTCTGATCTCGAAGCCCTGAAACACAAGTGCAGAGCTGCTGAATGGAAGTGCCAGACCTTGAGCTCATCCTCTGATAAACTGGCTTGACACCTTCTCCAAAGGCAATATTCCCTTTGGTACCTTATATGCTGTTTAACTTTAAATCCATCTCGGTTTGTGAGATGGAAAATGTGCTTCAGAAAATGCAGCCCACGTCATGTCAAGGCGATGTTGAAGTACACCAGAGGAATTGGGGATTTGCAATAAAAAAGTCCTGCTTTAGCACAGTATCTTAAGCCCATCAAAACTCCCCAATGCAAAAATAGAAGACTCAGCCATGGAGCAAACGATGCTGTCTTTTATTACCCAATACAGACAGGGATCATACAGGAAAACAAATCTCCAGCAATCTCCGCTCCAGCACCTGCGTCACAGTGTTTTATGCCCTAATAGCATCACAAAACCTGGGTGCACCCCAAAGACTTACAAGGTATCCATAGTGGTTATCTTGGGTGTATTACCTATGGAAATCCCCTATATTAGTTGTCCCAGGTGACTCCGCCTGAGACTACCCCCACTACATTGTTACAGGTTCGCAGGAAGACCATTGATCCATGCAACATTTTAAACCTAAAGTTCATCCTTTGGAGAAGTTGACAGGCCACTTTATCAAAGACAATATTATCTCTCCATTTTCTCCAAGAAGAGGGCTCACATCCAGGCCTGAATCTCTGTAGCCTCGAACAACATGGCTGAACTCTTTAAAATCTGCAAGGAACTAGAAATTCCGTCTGCAGTCTCTAACACACTTCTTCCTTCCCAGGCCCTCTGCACTACACTGGACACCCACTTTATTGCCAAAACTCAGTACATCCTGAGTTCTCTCTCTTCCTTCCCTTCCTCTCCCCTCCTTCCATCACCCTGCTATCCTTGGGCCATCCTCTTCCTTCATCCACACTTTCCACCTTTTCTCCTACCACACCGGACAAGATCACTAGATTTGTCTGCAATCTGAAGGTCTCCTCCAAACAGGTCGCCCCCTGTTCTTTCAGAACTGTTAAGGACAACATTGGCTCCATTGTCCCTGCACTGACAGACTTCTGTAACCACTCACTTGTCTCTGGGTCTTTCCCCTGCTCCCTCAAGCACTCTCTTGTGCACCCCCTCCTGAAAAAGTCATCTGCCGACCCCTCATGTACAGCTAACTACGACCCCTTCTCTCTCACTCGCTTCCTTGGGAAACTTCTGGGGATGTTGGTCTTCCCCCAACTGACCCAGCACACTGATCTTGCTGGTAGCCTGCACGACCATCAATCTGTATTCTGAGTATCCAGAGACACAGAAACTGCTCTTCTGAACACCTGTGAAGAATTGCTTGCATCTCTTGACTCCAACTCACCTGCTGTTCTCATTCTACTCAATCTCGCCTCTGCTTTTGACACGGTTAACCACTCCAATCTCATAAAACTGCTCCAGAACACCATAGGTTTTCAGATGAGAAACTGGACTGGCTGCCCTCCTTCCTTGCTGACCGCCCCTACCGGGTTATCCTGGGTTATTTCTTCTCACCCCTTCTATCTCCACCAGGGCTCTATCCTTTTGTGTTGGTTATTTAACATCTATCTCATTACTCTTACTCACCTTACCTCCACGTATTTCCGCACTTCCAATGTTACGCATGCAACACTTCTTCAGTCTACCCTCTTCTGACCTCCTCTGTCATTCCTGATTGCCTGTTAACTATCCAATCCCGGTGGACCTCCAACGACCACAGTCTTAATGCAAGGAAGACTCAGATTCTTCATATTGGGACCCCTGTTCCCTCTTTTCTCTCTTCAATCTGCCCACCCTCGATGGGCTCTCCCCCTTCTCCTTCCTCTGAGACCAGAAACATCAGAGTTAACTTCAACTCCTCTCTCTCATTCATTACTCACATCTTGGACCTTGCCAAGAAGGCCCATTTCCAACTCTACCTTCTCAGGGGCATCCTCCCTTTCTCCACTTTCCCCCAGAAGCTCAATGACTCCAGAGCAACGGTACTCTCCAGACTGGACTACTGTAACAGCCTCTTCCTTAATCTACCTTTGTCTTCTATCCATCCCCTCCAGCTTATCCAGAATAGATCTGCAAGACGTATCATTGGCCTTGAGCCCAGGGACCATATCTCTCCAGCCATAAAATCTCATTACTGGCTCCTGGTTGCAGCAAGGATCACATTCAAAACCCTTTGCATCATCCATATGGCTGTCTGGGGTCAGGGCCACGCTATCTGCAACTTGCTTTTACCAAATACTCTCCTTCAAGATCCCTCCGATCTTCCAGCACCAACTCTCTTCTTGTCAAGTGCTTCTCTAAGCAGAGAGTGGGTGGCCACTCCCTTTCCATGGCTGTCTCCCTCCTCTGGAACAGCCTCCCCCTCTCTGTCTTGAGCCAGATCTCCTCGAGTTCCGTAAGCACCTCAGGAATGTCCTCTTCTCCTCCTCCTTCCCTCTACTCCCTCCCGTGCTAAACACCACAGTCACTGTGATTGGTGTCATGGGCCATTATGTGTCCATCAGGGTCCTGGCCCTTTGTCCAATCACCCGCAGCACCCTCCCTCCCTCTGCCCTTTCCCTCGGCACCACTTGGCCTGTGCTGCCTCACAGGCAGGCACCTATTGTATGGGCTGGTAACCCCTCTTCCATCTAGTTGTCACTGCCTGGCACTTTCCTGTTTGCTGTCGCAACAGGCTCTTGCACTTACCTGTTGCCATGCAACGGTTCTCCCTGGCACTTCACCTCTCTGTGGATCCCCTTACCCTGTCCCTTCTCTCTCTCTGCACTTGCACGATCCAAATGTTCACAAGGCCGTTTCTTCCGTTTTTTGAAAATGTCATTGTCTTGCTGTTTCCTTTGTCACCTTCCCTTTGCCCTGTGGGTCCTTTGAAACACATTTTTATTGATGTATAAGCGCCTTACAAATGCCCAATAGAATAAAATCAACATTAAAAAAAAATCATAACAGGCGCACATGCAGCCATGCACACTTTATTAAACTTATCTTCACATCCAATGGCATCTGCTGATTTAGGCACTGTCATTTCATGTTGCAGTAGTTCCTAAGAACAGCCGCAGCAGTTCACACCACAGGAAGCCACAGGAAGCCTTACAGGAAGATGTAGCTCACAGACAGCCACGCCTTTGGCTCTGCCACTGCGCTCAGACTGATCTGCTGTCGCGTTTGACGGATCCACAGCTCTAAAAGTCTTTTAGAGTAAGGCTATCAGATGACTATCTGTCACTTGGGACACTCTAGTCATCCCTAGGTTTTACTTTTATTTTGCCTTAGTCCTTTGTGTTCAATCCAGGTGACAGAATACTACAACTTCAGAATGCAACTGCTGGCAACATGAAAACCCTGCACTAGGGCATGGCGCGCCCAATTACTTTTTGTTTCAAGTGTGATTCCATGCAGCAATACTTTAACGCTTCTCTTCACCTGATCACCTCATTCACGACATCCTTGCAATCCTGTGACCTATGATGGGAAGTTATACTCCCCACTTATCTGGGCTGCATAAATGTGTAATGTACAAATGTAGATGTCTAACTTGTACTCTGCCCATGTAACTAGGTTCCCGACAAGTAACAGCGCCTCGATGCCCAAGGGCTGTTTGTGCACTATACAAAAGTAATAAATACATAAATGGCCACTTTGTTTGCAAAGAAAGAATGATCTTTCCCCCCAAAATGTTGACGCTATAATATGGGATGAAGAGTAAAACAAATCCCCTTAAGCGTTTTCCCTTGTGTTTTTTTTAAATAAACACAGCTTTTATGCGATAAGAAGAAACACCTCACACAATAAGGGCTTGAAATGTGCATGCAAGAGACGATTATCTGCAATGCAACAACCAAAAAAAAACATTTTGTGGCAACATGGATGCCAAATTACAAATTACTTGTCGTGGAAATGGAACATTAGATTGGTAATTTCAGATCCAATCAAAGTGCCCGCTGCCGTAATTGAACTTTACAACATGTCCTCTTGACCCTGCAGAATAATTAAAACAAACCCTATTGTTAAAGAAAGAATCACAATTGGATGTTGTGGTAACTGCTGGTTTTATTTTCCGAGTTTTCCATTGGCCTGAAACCCCAACTCTAGATTAGATATAAATCATGGCTTAGGACACGCTGGATCAATTTGCGGATAACATTAAGCGGTTAGAAATGGGAAAGCCACAAAACATTCCATAATAAATATTTACAGCTTAGATGCCGTCTAAAGGGAATGAGGGCTCAAGTTTCTCCAGACCACAGAGCTATTGGCCTGGAGGATCAGTGCTTGCACAACTGCAGGCGCGTGAATGCAATGGATGGTGTGTGGATTACCTGTGTGGTAAAGCGAACATAGACAGCTGGAGGGAGCTTCGAGGGACAGGAAATGAGAATATTGAGGTGTTAGGTGAAGGGAAGCCTAGGGGGTGACTTTGATAAGCCCCATTGAACGGGTGCACATGGAACATGTGTCCATTGGTTCATATCTCCAGCAGCGAGGCAGAGCTTGTTGAAAGATACCACATGTAAATCATAGTCATTGAAAAAAGTGGAGAAGTCTGCAATAGTGAAATACTGTGGATAATGTTTGATCATCTATTTGGCGACGGAGCTGCATCTCAAACCTTTAGCAAACACCATCAATATTATGGTGGCTTTAAAAAATAAAATAATGAAATTACACAACGACCTAAGAGGTGAGAGTACAACAGACCATTCCAAATAATAGGTAAGATATGCTACAGAGACATCCAGTAGCCATCCGTGGAAGTCCACCTGCAGTTCAGAACCACTGACCAATGCCTCATGGCTATATGCACATCATCTGAAATGCATTGTTGCTCCAGAAAGTTGTCTTTATTTCATACGGCAGCACTCTTTTATTTATTGCTTCTTCACCCGAAGACAGGCGGCTCTCTTGGTTGTCGGAATCCAGGACAGCGGTCTGTCTTGGGTTGATAAAAGTGTGTATAAAAAGGCACTGCTCTGTCCCGTCTCCTAATTACATCAAGCAATATAAAGCTAGTTGATTGTATTCGTTCACACCGCTATGATTATGTCAGGTGGGTAATACCATATATACTAGTATGTGATATGTTAGTAAAAGAGGCGGCACATTTCTTGAGATTAGGATATGACCTAGTCCCTTTTTTAAAGGAAATGGGCATGGCCATCAGAAAAATGGGAGCGCTGTGATGCAGGACAGGAAGGATTCTTCTGACACAAATAAGAGAGATATCTGAGGGGTAGAGAACGGAACATCTGACAACAAAAATACAAATTGGCGCTGGTTGACAATGACTTTAAGGGATTCCATCTCCAAGCTAAAGAACATGAACCATCAACAATCTTAGTGGAGGGCCCTGTCTCACCCTCCTGTCTTGGAATGCTAGGAGCCTCTCAGGTCTATCTGAAGACGGTAATCGGGGAAGAGTCTTGAGGGCCTATGATATCATTTCAAGGAAAGGCTTACGAATATTGCCATCTAACTACAGACCCATAGCAATTATGGATGCGGACTCAAAAATATTTGGTACTATACTTAGGGAACGTCTTGAGGTTTGGTGTCGAGAAAATTACATTCTGGATAATAGACAAAGAGGATTCAGGATGTGTATGGTAACAGATATGTACTCTTCAAAGACAAGCCTGAGAAGACCAGAGCCTACCTGTGTATGTGGCATTAATGGACTTATCCATGGTGTTGACTTGGTAGATCGCCACATCCTGTGGAAAAAACTGGACTCATTTGGAATTGCTAGGGATCTACTGAGTATCCTGATACACCTGAACGGGAACATACGCATCAGATTAGATTGAACTCTGAAGTCTTACTAACAAAACCCATTAGTACAGGAAATGCATTGAGGCAAGGGTGCATGCTAGCTCCGATTCTTTTCAATCTCTATGTGGCGGATGTTGGTAGGTCTCTAATGGAAGCATTGTTCTCCCTTCCCAAAATTGGTGATCTGAAGATAGTGTGGACGACCAATGTGGACAAATTTGTCCTTTTTGACCTTACACCCGTTGGGTTACAGGGATTAATAGATGCCTTCAGGCAATACATGAGTGCTCTCAAACCTGTCATACATCCTGAGAAAACAGTGATAATAAAACTGCCAAAAGAGGGGAAAATGGAGTAAGAACAAAATCAGTTTTTCCTGATGGCTCCATCATAGCAAACTGTCGGAGAAATCAAACATGATATATTTGTGTTCCCCCTTAGTGGTTAGATACAGCAAATATGTTTAAATAAAATCTTTTTTATACAAATTTTCAGTCTGCTTTGAAATCACCCACTATTATTATATAAGTGGTGTCCACCAATCAAGCACCTGGAAAATTGTTGAACATTGGCAAATAATTGTGTCCACTGTCCTCGCTTCTTCTATCCTGTTACAAATGATATTGTTGTTGAATATTATGTCATGTACATTTAAAAGTGTATGGCAATGCGAGTGGGGAAAAAACACCAACTTCTTCAACTTGCACCCAATAATAGTAGTTTGTGAAGAGAAAGTCAAGGTGTCGCAGATTCAAGAGGAGCAGAGGTCAAACCCCACCTCTCTTTATCAGAATTAATGTTGCCCCTCCGAGGATTGATTCTGCGCCACGCTAAGCAAATTGTGCTTAAAATAAGCGTTTGTTTTAATGATCAAAACAATTAGAAAAGAATGGTCATCTTTTTGCCCATAGGTGACACGTGTTTCGGCATGTACAGCATTGCCTTTTTCAAACCAGGGCTAGCATATTAATACTGTTGATCATAGAATGGACGGTAAAATAACATATTAAACAATTACATCATTGTCAAATTGATAAATCATAAAATGTTGGACAGAGAGGAAGGGTGGGGAGAGGGGATGGATTGAAACGGGTGGAGAAAAATGAAAAAGAAAGGAAAAAAAAAAGAAAACAAAAAAACCATTATAAAAAAGGATTGGCATATTGATTCACAATGGCAAATACTTCACGTTTGTATAGACATTTTTCATGGTGCAATAGGTAATAGAGGTTGCGATCCGTGTAAAAAGGATGAAAAACAAAATTATTAGAGATAAATATTTGAGAAAAAATCATATGTATACATTGTGTTTAGGGAAAAACCATTAAAGGTGAGGTGTGATGAAGAGAGAACTAGAGTGACACAGAACGTGGAATAGGAACTGGTAGCAATAGAATGTTTCAAAGAGTATTACCTTCAAGTCGACTGAAAAATTGCTGGCATGATGAGAAACAGACGAATTACCCGGGCTCAATCCCGATAAAAGAAAATATATTCATATATGGTCTGTGCCACACTCAGCAAATTGTGCTTAAAATAAGTATTTGTTTTAATGATCAAAACAATTAGAAAAGAATGGTCATCTTTTTGCCCATAGGTGACACGTGTTTCGGCATGTACAGCATTGCCTTTTTTAAAACAGGGCTGACAAAATAATACTGTTGATCATAGAATGGACGGTAAAATAACATATTAAACAATTACATCATTGTCAAATTGATAAATCATAAAATGTTGGACAGAGAGGAAGGGTGGGGAGAGGGGATGGATTGAAACGGGTGGAGAAATGAAAATGAAAGGAAAAGAAAAAGAAAAGGAAAAACCATTATAAAAAGGGATTGGCATATTGATTCTCAATGGCAAATACTTCACGTTTGTAAAGACACTTTTCATGGTGCAATAGGTAATAGAGATTGCGATCCGTTGCGATATGGGACAGGATTTCACTTAACAGAGCCATGATTCTGGTTATGGATAGCGACTCCACCCCCCCTTAAACACGTAGTTCAGGACAAGACTTGGATCACCCGATAATACCGGACATCTTAGTTGCGTGTAATTCGAGTGATCCTATTGAGAGAAAAAAAAAACACATCTGTCCACGTCAGCTATGTTACTTCTCATTATATGAATTTCGCTTTCTTCATTCACTTCTGGTAGAAGTCCCAGGCAAGCAATTTGGCTTCTCCTTTTAGTGGCATCTGTATTTATGGTTATAGCCATTTCAGGGATACTTTTAAACATCTCTCTTCCTTGTCTGTGCTTAGCTAGATTTCTTTCACCCACGGTATTAATCTGTATATCCTCAGGCATATTATCTTTTTCTGTTGGAGTTCTATTCTCGCTCCTTGTTTGTTCAGAATGTTCTTAAGGTATTCTATCCATCACTCCATCTTGAAACCCTTCTGACCTAGGCCCTCCCAGACCTAGCTGAGAGCACCCTTGAGATATTATGGTCTTAACCAAATGTATTACTTTGGATTCAATCAAGAGTTGGGTATTATCCTCTTCTTTTGGGTTGTGAGGGTTGGACCCCACTAACAATTTAATATTTTTTGCAGATGTTTTATTAAGTAAACCCTCCAAACCCCTCACATCATCATTTGGCTGTTCCCCCCTCCTCACAATAAACAATTTTGGATGTATCTCAGACGACACATCCTTGCCCTTTCCCTTCTGTGGTCTATGTTCTCTGACAAAGATTTCATATACTCCAGCACGCCAACCTCCTGACGGGTACCTTTGAATAAATCGTAGATCGGTTTCCACCCCAGATTTAGATTTTTTTCCTGCTTTTGTTTTTCAATTGTTCTTTTGTTTTGTTTAAGGGAGTGCTCCAGTCTATACTCTGCCTCTACGTAAATGTTTTGTGCATCTTTTAGGTCTATCACTTAAATCGCTCCCTCCTCCCCTCTACACTCAGAGGGCTGGATCAGTTGTTCTCCCCCTCTTGGTAATCCTGTAGATCCTGCAAGGCTGTGGTCCGTAAATATTTTCTCAAAGTTGTTTTGGACGATTTTAATTCCATCAGCTGCATCCTTTTGTTTCTTTTCCCCTATTTATTATTATTATTTTTTTTAGTATTGACTCCCGTTCTCCATGGTAGCACTCTCTGGGTTCCCTACCTCACTCTTTTCTATCCCTTGTGGTATTTCAATTGCATCTGACTTTTGAATTTCATTGAAGGTTCTCTCTTCTAATAATGCACTCTTCCCATGTTGGGTAGAGCCACTAGGGTTCCTACTACCTTCCCTGTGACCTCTGTTTCCACCTGTGTAATTGCCCCATGTTTTTTATTCAATAATTTCAATGTAACAGAAATGTCAGTCAAATAGGTAGTATGGGTTTTTAATTCATTGAGCAGCTGTTCTTACATGTTTTGAATCACAAGAAATAATAAGTGCATGTTAACCTCCTTGATTGAAGGCTATTCTGTCTGTTTAGTTGCTGGCTAGACCGATCACTTATGTAACAAAGGTTTTTTATATTTGTATCAAAATGGTGTGGTCAGTCTTACAAAAAAAACTATTGAACAATTTTAATACTGTTTGTTCATGATAAACCAAAATCTTGTAGAAAAGATAGTTGTGCTATTCTATGAAAAACACATTATACATTGTCTTAGGTGGAACAATACTGTATATGTAGTAGATCGTTTTTTACACAGACGAGACTACTTGTTTTTTCACGGTTGCTTTTTGTATGAAGTATGGTAATGTAATGGATGGTGAGAGAGAAGGGAAAGATGTCTGATAATTGGTGTATATGGTTTATCATGAACAAACAGTATTAAAATTGTTTAATAGTTTTTTTGTAATAACCACAACATTTGGATACAAATATAAAAATCTTTTGTTTCATAAGTGATCTCTCTAGCTTTATTTGCCTAGGTCTTTTGCAGTTTTATTGTACATGTATAACTCGCCTAGAAGACCTACAGTGTTTACAGGTACCCTTGAATTTAACCTGTTTAGTTGCTGGGCCGTCCCTCACGCCCTGCTCTCCCCACTCCTCATTGTGCTCTGTCATGACCAGAATAGAAATTTCTTACTCCTCCATATAAAGGGATTGTGCTCAAGTAACATTCAACCAACATGCAGCTTTCAGATCTTCGACCATTAAATATAGGACTGCCATTTTTTGCACACTGTATTTCTGACGAATAAGGCAAAATGCCTGATAATTAGCTCCACTCCACTTTTGAAACCCTGCTTGTATGTGGTAGGGAATATTCTTTTCAGAACTAAGCTCCCTATAAGAACTTTCCATAAGATTCCCCAAACTATTAATTAGTGAAAAAGCCTATAATTAGCAGTAGAGTTTCACCTTATTTGAATATAGGGGCCATTTCTGCCAGTTGCATAATCTAGGGAGTAGATTATCCTTATTAATCAGGTGTAATCATATTGTTAATATTGAAAAATCCAAATCACTGGCTCCATCCTCAGTAGATTTTGGGAAGGATGTCAGTACCCAGAGCTTTAACATTACTTCAACATTGCAAATCATAATCACATTCCTGAATTGTTAACAGTGCTTTTGAAAAATCAGGCGTAATCATTTTGTCAATATTGAAATCCAAATCACTAGTTCCACCTTGAATAGATTCATGGGGAGGTTGTCAGAACCCAGGTCCTTAACACTACTTAACACTACTTTGACATTGCAAAGTTAGCAGTAGTTAACAGTGATTTTAAATACTGTAACAAATGTATGGTTTCTACAGTCAGTGACCTGCACACAAAATCAGTCATTGCCTTGGTGCTCACTGAAAAGTTACTTTTGATAGTGAAAATATGTGCTTTAGAAAAGAAGCTTTCACACATATTGTTATTATTACTAACATTGTAAACGGTTTCTTTTCAAAACCTTACAATTATTTTTTCTAATGATAACTGCTAGTATACATTTTATTTATAAGATGAATGTTACAGTTGGCTTATTGAGCAAAGTACATCATAAAACCTAAAATACTACATACATTATTTTCTGATTGAAGCTTAACATTCAGAGATAAACAGTATGGTACCCTCATATTGCATTCTTTCTTTCAAAATAAACCACAGGAAAGTAGAAGAGGATAAACAGCACCAGTGAAGGTTCCTAGCTGCTTTGCAGAAAATAAAAGTACAAGCATTTTGGGAACATAAGAATGACCACAGATCTTTATGTTTGACTAGTATATCTGTGATAAAAGGGTTGCATGCTAGAATCAGTAAGTACGTAAGCACAAAAGTATTGGTGCATTTTTCAAAAACAATCTCCTTAACATTAAAGTGTTTGTAAGCATGACCCTACATATCCTAATTAACACAGGATCAGTGTTCATCCAAAAATATGAGGCTATTGCAAAGAAATGAAGACACACCAGTCATGAGGAACAAATATATAAACAACAGTTTATTAGCACTTGAGTGGTCTCAGTTTTCGCAATGTATCTATACAGGCATAGAAAAAGTGAGCAAAGACATTGGGGGATTGTATGCACTTTATACAGGTTTGGTATACCATGAAGAATTTGGGCTAGCTCATCACGTGATAATTTCTCATGACCAACAGACCTTCAGACGTGGGCATTTTACCATAGCAACATATGTTAGAGCACTCAACGTCATTCCACAGACAATTTACTGTTTGGGAAGCAGAGCGGAGTGGGGTGTAGGAGCATATTGTGTTCCTAACACAAGGTAACATTCCACGTGCTTCTTTATCTATGTTATTTCCTAGTCTATAAGGACAGTCTGCATTTCTACTCAGTAGCTTGATCTTTCAGAACAACACATGCAATGAATTGTGCTTTGTTTTAGTTGTCTGGATGTTCATTCACAATTAGCTGCGGAAAGGCGCGAGCACCCAAGAAGACAGGAAGGCACCTAATTTGCAGATTAGCTACATTCACGCCAGTGCTTCAAGGTTCTTGGTTACAGAACAACAATGTGCTCAGCAGTTTAAACATTCTTGTGCAGGGGCATGTTTACGGAAGCTTCCAAAGTAAGGATTGTGTAAGTCTTTACCACGTTCAGAATGAAAACTCAGAAATGAGAGCAAAATGACTAAGATGGCGTTTTTGGGTAACCGCAATGGCGCGGTTCAATTTGTATGTGCTTAGGCCAACATTATAATATGAAATTAATATGTTTTTTGGATGTGATGATAACATATTGCTCCATTGCAATGACGTTCAAAAAGCATGTCTTGGCTTGAGAGCATCCAGCCTCACAATATTTAAAAAGAAGACGTGTTGGGGGGGGGGGGGGTTCATAAGCTGGTTCTCAGGGAAAGAGTTCTGTGAATATTGGGCTGTGCTCATGCACAGTTCCAATCAACAGACATTGTATATTTAGGATATCTTTGCATGTATCGGATGTTCAATAGTATGAACTTAGCTTGAAAGCAATGGAGCCCTGTATATAGGAGGCTCACTCAAGGGTTTACAATTGAGCGTCAGGGTAGCAGAGCAGTTGTATGGATAAAGGACACAAGGAGGATCAAAGCATTGATATCAAATTGGGATTGAGCGTAGCGGTCAGAGACTGGCAAGATTATCTTTGAAGTGCAGAGTCTTCAGGTCCATCCTAAAATGTTGGTTTGAGATTTCCCCTTTTGTCTGTGTTGGTAACTTGTTCTAGAGGCAAACAGGCCACATAGCAGGAATAGGCCTGTTCCCTGTTTTCTTTTTTTTTTTTTTTTTTATGTTTTTGCTTTTGTAGTTCTTTGTTTCCCACCTGGCAATGGTCCGGCTTTATGTGGTGTGCTTTCCTCCGGAGATGGTGGTTGTCTTTGCCAGATAGAGAGGTGTTTGAGTTGTTTTTGCTTTGTAGTTGATGCCGGCTGTCTTGAACAAGTGACCAGGATCACTGACAGCCTGTCAGATCATTTTACTGACCCCATAGTGAGGAGAAATGAAGGAATTGGTGCACTCCAACCAGACTTACCAGGTCTCTGGTAAGTCATGTGGAGCAACCAAGCCAACGTTAAATTCGTTATCTTTAGCTGGGCAGTCTGGTGGAAAGATGGGGATATTATTTCCTTTGTAGCCTCCCGAGGAATTTATTGCAGATGGTGGACCCCACTGCATATCTGTATAGCTTGAGGATGAGCAGAACCGGACCTCACCATTAACAGGGTGGAGCTCAACAGTTTTTGGCTGGGTGTGTGTGGCAGAATGCTTTCTGTGAGGCCGAAATTGCATGAGCTTTTCTGATTTTTATTGATAAAATTATACACAAAGAGATGTCTCTGGAAGTGACGTCTGCTAATAAGACACCACCTTTTGTATTGCTCCATGTGACTTTGCTGACCTGTCTCATAACACTTCTCACTAGCCGCCCTGTTGTTTGGCAACATGACAGTAAAAAAATGACTTGTGCATCCTCGCCAGCAACTGTAGGAACAGACAGGCATACATGCCAGGATCTGCCATTAACTGTGAGTGATCTTGAGCCTAAATTAAATGATATCATTGCGGGCTGCAGTATCTGGTGACAGATGACAAATCCAAATATTAACCATGCTTGGATACGACATGTTTACCTCTTGGACTCCATAATTACATTGACCAAAATCTATTGATGTCATTGTATTTTGAACTTGGTTACTTGTGCCTTGCTGGTCATGGGCTCTTGTGCATTCGCCCACAACACACTATTGTGGCTAATTCACCGTAAAAGTTGTTTACCTGCCCTGGGACTGCATTGTCACTTTCCAAGAAGGTAGGATCTCTACCCCTAGGGGAAAGAGACATGCTAGTGCTTCATAGGGCTTTGCTAGGTTAAGGGCAGTCACAACAGGATTTGGTCACAGTACCATAGGAGGGAGCTATAGTCGGCATAGGGGATTCCAGCATCTTGGATTTTCATAGACCGGCCAAACTTCCTGTCCCGGTCCACATTTCTTTCAAACGAATCACCAGGCAAGATGATTCTGAAACAAGAGTAAGGATTGCACCCATTACGTAATGCTAAAAGGGAACCAATGCCCTCTGGTAATTTGACCACTTAAGGTAGGGAGACCCTTCCCTTGGCTGATTTGTATTTGATTCTGGAAGAGGAAGGAATAACTTAAACCTCTTTTGGGAGTAAAGTCTGCCCTCAGCTCATCTTCCATAGAGGTGAAAACAGAGAGCTCCAAGGCAGAGGCAAACTCTTCTCCCACAACCTCTCAAGGGATTATTTCAGGTGATTGCTGGTTGGACGAGACCAACTACATCCAAGACCACTGGGTGCCCTGGAGGCGCTCACAGGGAACCCCAAATGAAAAGGACTTAACTTCTCCCTGGAGACCCTACACATGGTACCCAAAACATCTAGAAGCCAAGCACCAGCTTGGGACACCATCTTCCAACTTCAAATCATTTAAGAGCCAGCTCAATTTCTTCTAGGTGATTTTTGAGCTGCTGCAAGCACCCAAAGCTGCGTTTGTCACATATTGCTTTTTTTATCCACTGTCAAGCCGTCAAGCCACTGACTCAAGCCTTCACCTACCTGTGTTGCAGCATTTTTGAGACTATTACCTTCGAAGCATCACATTGCATTGTTGGACCGTTTTGAGCAAGCTCAATTTAAGATTGGAAACCAATGCTGCCGGATTGCTTCATCAAAATTCACTCTGATCACCACAATAGGAGTACACTGCATCATTGGACCATTTTGTGCCAAATCAACCCTCTGAACACATGTGATCCATTGGCAATCACTAATTCAAATCAGATTGACACGTACTTATCCCATATAAAGTGCCTAGAAGCATTGCTCCCGACTGTCGAAAAGACAGACCACAAAGACAGGCATTAAGAGGTATTTTAAGTTTTCCTGTCCCCCGTGGCTCACCATAGAAGGTCCTAGTGACCTATAAGACCCCACTATTTGCTTTTCCTAAAAAAACAACTTCCGGATCTTTGAAATGCACTGCTAAAATCATGTTCTGTTCACACCTGTCCTCAACCCAGAGTGCCCACTTTATTCCAAAGTCTGCATCCTCTATGTTTACCTTACAGGGTTATAGTATAGTGTTTTTGTATTAGTTTATTTGTATTGCTAGTTTAATTCATTTATAGAACTTTGGTTGGACATTCTTTTGTTTTGGTAGCACAGTGCCACTGTTGTTTGACCTGCTTCTGTACCAGCTCACATCCCTTCTGAAGTGTATAGCATGCCCTTTGCCTGCACTGCTTAAGATGTGAAGGAAGAATTTTTGTCGGGCTGCGCCATTTCACCTTTATGATTGGGATCACTGATGGGTTCGTACTAGTGTGGGTCTGAGTAGGAGTTGTATTCACTCCTCATCCCTGTACATCTGCAGGCCAGTAGACATGTCTTCAAAGAGTCGCAGGGACTGTAGGCAGGACACATTTTTTGTGTAATATCTTTTTACTGAATATATGGTGGGGTTATGCTTGCAGCTGCTTTTTTTAAAATGCTTGTGCTTGCTTTGTTTAACAAGCATAACAAAATAAAACATTTACAATAAATAGACATTACAAAATAAAAGTTACAAGTTCAACATTAAACAATAAATGGTAAAAGGTCTCTATAAAATCCAAACTTCATAAATCATATAGTTAATGTCAGTGTGTGTTTAGGCCCATATTACCAAATTACTCATTATGCAAGCAAACGTCCAAAAGATAATCATGTACTATTATACAGCACTTACTCTTAAGCGATTTACATAGAACACATGTCCAAACAATAGCACCCAACATGTGTTGCTACTCATTTAACAACCACAGGAGGATGAAAGGTTGAGTTGTCCTTGTCGGTATTGGAACCTGCAACCTTCAGATCACACACACATCGCATCAGTGAGCGCTCACCCACTGAGCTGGCTATAGCTGTCTTACCGGCTATGTAACGGATTTAAAGACACAGAACACTCCAGACCAGGACTCTTTCCAATGGCAAGGGATGTGGCACACAATAAAAACACTTTTAATTTTATTAATTTCGAATTCTGCTTTGAGAAGGCACCCAACTCGTCTCACACCCCCCTTGACAGACACCCCGTTTCGCAATTGACCATGAACCAGGCCGGTGTGTAATAATGAAATATGTATTTGTTTTTAAGATTCAAATGCAAAATCAAACTAATTAAATTTAGGGCAGCAATCACCAGTGTGGTGATAATATACAGCAAAATGTTATTATACAATTACTTTAACTTTCTAACATCAGTTACAGAAGTTTTAAATGGAGATGGAAGCAAGATCACTCTTTGTCATACTTATAGATGGCACAACTGTTATGCACTCCCCCTGTAACACTCCCCAAAAACCTCTGCTTACTTAATTCTGTGTGGGTGGAAAGGAGTGGCAATGAGTCACAAATAAGAGGGAGAAGTCAGATTTCATTTCTGACCTATCACCCCAGAATGGGAGGCCAAAATGAAAATGAACCCCTTGAAAAATGACTAAAATGGCACTCAGAGTTCACTGGATAATTAGAGGTCACTTTACATGTGCGGTAGAATGAATAAGACAGGAATGTATGCGGATGTACTAAAGACGCAAGAAAGCATACAAGCTACTGGGCAGTGAACCAAAGCAACACCAATACTGCCGAGAAAATCGACTTTGGGAAGTAAAGGAATGCAGCAAAAATCGTGGCAGAATCTGTTTTTTTAACAAAATGATTTGTTCTACTAAGGCTGTATTTTAGTGGCTAGATTATTCAAGGAAGACCCTGCATGCAAGAAGGTTAATTTGCAATTTTAACCAATTTGCGCTGTGTTGCTCTTTATAAGGGAATTCATTACTTTATCTCAAAAATGGTACTAGGGAATTACACAGATAGCTGAAATGATTTGAAAAGAATTACACTGGCACAGGGAGAGTAACACAGATTCTTTTAAGGACAGGATAAACAAAGGATGCTGACAATTTGGGAAATTACTAGGGTTCTTATAGGATTCTTATAGGATTTTGACAGAATGCAAGGTAACAGAGCGAGGTATGCAGTTCTTGGTACTGGGGAGGGTGATACTTACAAAATGCATGGAGTTGGGTAATTGTGACAGTTTAGCTGGGTCTCTGCACAGCGAGGCAAGAATCTGGTCACTGGGCAGAGGCTGGGCTCTCCTTTATGGGAACAGCTGGGCAAAAGGGGTCTGGTGTCTGGATTCTCCCATTGGGGATCAGCGGCCTCTTCTCTTTTCTCCCTGGATTAGTGGGTCTGCCTGGATCTAGAAGGGGGGTTCTGCCTGGATCGACATAGTTGGTTCTGCATGGATCTGGATCCGGATAGGTGGTTCTGGATCAGGATAGGTGGTTCTGGAGTCTTGGAATCTTGCAGGGTGGATTTTGAATGTGTCTGTCTGGATCTCCCTATGCCTCCCTCTTATATAAGCAGGATGACATCAGAGAACTTTTACAATGTGGGCGGAAGTAATCTGAACATACCCCTTGGATGGGATAGGTTGGGGTATGGATGTTGCCACCTCCCTGCAGGCGGATTGGTCCCGGGAAGTGGCATCAGTTTTAGTGTGTGCATGTTATGACTTGCTTTGTTTCACCACAGTCACTTTTACCAAAATAATTTATGGAACAAAACCCTTATATTTACAATTGTCACCCCCATAAAAACCAGAAAGGTGCATCCCATATTTCACAAGGAATATGCCGTTTCAAATGCCAAGTCTGTGCGATACTGCTTTGCCCTTTGTGCACCAATTAGCAGTTTTTCACAGGTAACATTTTTATCTAAAAAGCTACAAATGGTTCCATATATGCATAATAGTGTCTGGCATATTCTCTCCAAATATAATATCTGTGCCAATTATGCTTTCCCCAGAAAAGCCTTTTTACTGCCATTCACGTCCACCACATGCCAGGAAGACACAAATAGTCTTATTTTGCTTACCAAAACATTAAATTAAAACTGTCATAATTTTACATTACTGCTTATTTGGATTATTGAAATAAATGTCTTTATGTAAAAAGTCTGTAAATCAAATGGGCTGGATTTGTCCCCAAATGTGGGTGTCTTTCCAACCCCCCAACCAAATGTCTTCCCTTGGACAGCTTGCACAGGGGTTGCCATAAAGTCCCCCTTTGAATTCCTCCAGTTTGAATGCAGGGGAATTCCCACTTCTGAGGCAAACACCAGGCTTGACTCTTCCTTTGTCCCTGGGAGTATTTCTACCAGGCAGTCTGATGCAACCTGTAATTATCACACTTGTCAGGTGCATAGAACATGTAAGAGGATTCAATTCAACACTACAGCTAAGTCAACGCCTAGTCTAGAATACTGAATGAAAACCCTTATTGATATATCTTTATGTCCAGTTCATGCGTTCTGGATGACTACCCCTATATAACACCCCTCTCTTGGAATCCCCCTGACCCCACTGAGCCAAGAAGTAGTTCTGTTTTGAAAGTTAAAAGGTTTATTTGATAATTTAAACAATAGATATATATATGTCACACCTTATAATAAATAAATAATTGAATATCACACTTAATCTGATATGATAAAGATTAACAACGGAGAATCTGGCACTAGCACACTTCTTTATAATCACTAAGGAGTTGACATGAAATGGATACGATAGCACACTACTTTTATGGTTTCAAATGGATGCAATGTTGAATGAAATGCAGTACAGAAAATAACTTGATAGGATTTCAACAAAACAATGTAATCACTTTTCTCTGGCAATCCCCTCCCCCCTTTATGCAATGCAAGGAAATGGAAGGAAAGCACACAGTTCTCAGAAATGCAATCAACTGTAATTCAGTTCACCCCAGCAAGCTTACACTACAGAAGTTTAAAACACAGGCCAAAAATGCTGTTATATGTGCTGGCAATGAAGTGAAAAATATGCTAAAATGCTTTTAATTCCCTCTAGAGGTTCAGGGTGAGTGGTATCTAGTTAATATTAGTCCAGGCTCACTCTTGCAGTGATGCAAGGATAGTTTTTATGAGGCAAACTATTTTTTTCAGAGGAAAGCAAAAGCAGCTATCTTTTTGCAAGTGGAGACATTTTCAAATCGCTGCAAAATTCGCGAATGCGCCGGGCGCGATTACAGAGGAACTACATAGCAATATCGTTTTGGGGTCTTAGGAAAGCCTAGGATCTCAGCTTCCAGATGAAAGTTACTGCAAGTCTCTAAGACAAACGGTCGCAGAGATATGAGCGATTTGGTAAAGGTCGTTTTTCAGATTTGAAATTTTAAAGTTCAAAGTGACAAGTGACAGTTTTGCAAATAGAAAATGACAAGTGACAGCTTTGCAAATGACAGGTGACAGTTAGGAGGCAGTTCTACTTAGATTAAAATAGATTGAATTATATTATTTTAACTAAGAGATTGGTTCTGCACAGTTCCACTACATACTCACAATATCTTTTAAAATATGCCTCGCCACGGATCTGGTCAGGTTTTTTTCACTCGCCACGGACGGTCTCTCCGCACAGCGGTCTGGTCTCTGGAACTGCTCTCTGTCCTGGACACCGGTTTTCTGGCCACGGACAGTCTTTCTGGGTCAGCACTGCACTCCTGTCCTGGGTTCTGCTAGGCACCGGTTCTCTGGGTCGGGTCCTGCCTTCTCTTTGGATATTTCTGTCCCTGGGTTCTTTCAAAAGTTCTTGGCAAAATTCAGACGGCTCGCCTGGCTGTCTGAAGAGTTCAGTTGCAAAAAGATTTTGAGGCCTGCTGACAAATACTCTTGCTGGCAGTGGCCTTTTTGATTAAGGTTCTGTAGTCTCTGTTTATCTTGGAGTCTAAGTGTTGGCTCTTTGAAGGTTGATGGAGCTAAGTATGGATTTTGGCAGAGCTTCCAGCTGCAAGTGGAAAAATGAATCTCTATTTGGCTTGCACTATCTGCTTTTATCTGTTTAGAATGTGGGTGTGTGTGCAGCATCATTAGACCCTACCCCTCTCCACTTGCCATTGGTCAAATTTCCATTTCTCACTTGATTGGGGAAGGAATTGTGAGTCAGAGCGATGTCATTTTATGGCTTGCAGAGAGGACACTCCCCTGTCAAATTGCACACAATCTATATTTGATAAAAAAGACATATTTGCACAGGTAAACATTTGTTTAAAATTACATGCACCCCTCACATATCACAGGAGGTATCCCCTGTTCAAACTCTGCTCTTCCTGGGGGCTTGCATTCAGAAATGGCACATATTTCACTTTTTAACTGATTTTGCAATTTCGGACATTGACCCAAATTTACACACATGTGCGCAAGGAGTATGGACATTAATTGATGAAGTGTCAGATTTTTAACATGCATACATTTAGAGTAATATCCTCTTTTCCGCTAAAACCCCCCTGAACATACCACCGGGTCCTAACACGTCTTAAAATGTGGGCAGAAAAATCACAAGAATTATGGTATCATTTATAAAATTTTCACATGTCCGCTCTATGAATGATCCATCTTTTTAGAGTTATGTTCTGGCCCCAAAGGGGTGTGGGTTCCCCCCAGCACAAGGTTGAATTTCTGTTTTTTCCAGTTCTGCCAAGCCAGCTTGCTCTCACAGGCAGTGCCCCTCCCCTGTCCTTCCAGGAGAATCTCCATTTACGACTCCCGCCATAAACCATCTGCCTGGGTGAAGGGGGTTGCATTGTTCAGAGCTCCTGTATTCTGTGGGGGCTCCCCTTAATTCAATTATCAGAGAGATGGCATATCCTTAGTGTGGCCAGCAAAAGGCAGATAGGCCTGGGAACACAGCTGTGACTCAAGTTTCACTCCTGATGGGGGTGGCTGGTGGGCAGAATTCAGTTCCTTAAGCCAGGTTTCAGATAAAATGTCACTTTTTGTTCCCCAGTTTAAGTCAAGACAATTTTTTTACATATGCAGCTAGAATGCTGATTCTAAGTTCAAAACTATGACATTTAAACAATTGCAACCTATGTGACAATCAGAAATAGGTCACTCATTTCTTTTAAACATTTAGATTTTTAGTGTCTTTCAGTCCAAATTTACTTAAACTGCTGAAATCCACAGCTCAGCCGGTCTTGTTATAAACCTTCAAGTCACTTCAGAATATAACTTTACATTGGATCCACCTCTCAGTAAGTCTTTCTTTGGCCTGTTTTGGGTTCATTTATTCAGTTTTACAAAAAGTAAAATCTGGTGTTGTTTTAAAATGCCGGCTTTTGGATAGTGGTGAGTACTGGTAATGCACCCATGTTTGGGATTTAAGAAATGAATTCCCCACAATTCTAGGTTGCTTTTGGCAATCAGCATTGCCATTCCCAATGGTTTCAGGCTACTGTGTGGGTAGTCCAATGGTGGTTTTAGGCAGTGCCCTTCTGTGCCCATAACATCGGCAAAGATAGGTGGCAGCCTATTCTTCCTGCATTTCCCTGTGCATTTTCTGGGAAGCTCTGGCCATCATGATGTTTTCAATGCCAGTACTGCACAGTTTTTTAGGTAGTGCTCGGATGCATGGGTAAAAACATCCCACAAACATGGCCCCTTCCCTGGCAGTATCAGTTCACGGTGAGGTGCGACATTGGCCTTTAATCAAAACTGGTTTAACAGGAATGCCTTAGCCTCAGCCAGGCTGTTGAAATTCTTTTTGTGGGTAGGGGGGACACAGAGCACAATATACAAATGTCTTTGCAGCCCCTCTTCCCAAATGTACACTTGTGTTTCAGTGCGAGCTACAGTTTTATTTCCCATTTAGTTTTCAAAATCTCATTTCACTGCTTTGCAAAAGCAGGTTTACACGGGATCATTTTATTTTTCTCATGTTCATTTTGAAATGCAGTTTTCTTCACTTTTGCTTTCTGAAGGCTTTTTATAGCTCTGATCAGTTTCTGTACACAGGGATGTGCTTGGAAAATCTGTTTGTGTAATTAGCAAGAGCGAGAGCTTCTTTTGAAGTACTTTGCGTGGGTTAATTTGTTTCCAAAAGGAAATTCAAGCCGTGTTTCAGTAGAAATCCAAATTCTTTGCCTTTAAAGTGATTTCCCAGTACATCAGCTGCTCTGGGAATGTTGTTGTCTCACTTCTTGCTACTCAGCAGAAATAAAACATGCCAGGAGGAGTTTCCAGGAAGGGCACACTTTGTGAAAAATGAAATCAAGAGTAAATTGCAAAGCCGTCTTGGGTGTAATTTGCGCAGCGTTAGTATTCAGCATGACAGAACACAAAAAGGTGGTGCCGTTCTGAGCATAGGTCATTCTCTGCTTGATACAGATGAAAGAAGCACATTCAGCCATTCTCTTTAATGGCAGTGTTTAAGGCTTGCCACCCCTACACCTGGGTAAAAAAAGCACAGCCGATTTTGGGTGAAATGTGAAAAGGTGGTTTTTGTTGTAGGGGGGTTTCTGTTGGGGCTGGCAAATGTACCCCACAGCTATAGTAAAATGTGCAATTACTTGTCTGAATGTTCTCAAAGTCAGATAGCAAATTACAATCTATAGTGGATACTATTAAACTGGTAACTGAGATGCAACTGGTAACTGACATTTAAATGAGATTTAACAGCAGGCCAGTTCATTTGCCAGTCTGGTGCAAAGTTGGACACATGTCAAGCCTGCGTTGATCTACTTTTTAGGCTGCAGAGGTTGGCAAAATAAATACCATTGGGAGGGTTCATAACTGTGTAATAAAGCATTTAGAGTAGTGCAGGGAAAGCAGCGCACTCACACGGTATGCCGTATTCTGGGCACTTGTTACCTCATACATGCAAACAAACATCCTGAACAGCATGCCATGGAGATAGGAAAGATAGACACATTACAACAAAGCATTGATTGTGGCACAATTAAATAAAGGGCCACTTTATGTACTATGGGTCAAACATTTCTACACTGTACACATGCTTTTAGGCACAAGTGACTGATGACACTGATGACACCGAGATGGAATGTCTTGTAACAGAGACAACGCAGAAAAAAACATGCTATAACTGCAACTTGCGAAAATAAAATACATAGTCTGAAATGGATGCTTATTCAACTCTATATGCTTTTTGGAAGTTTTTGTCTGCATTGGGAATTTGAAGTGTTTAAGAACAGACTGAATCAGTGACTCACCTCCTGAAGTGTGCCTGAAATAAACCTTTAATGAGTCTAGCAATTATTGTATAGATTCCCAGAAAGACACATTATTCGTTATTGCTATTCTTTATTATTTAGTGTCATTGCTCAAAGTGTTACCCTTGCGGAACTCCCTGTTTTTTAAGATGCCTGATCAAGAAACCCAGCCACTCCAGAAACAAATAGCCATATGATGCAGGCCACAGCCCAGGAGCTTCAATTAAAAAAAAAAATATATATATATATATATATATATATATATATATATATATATATATATATATATATATATATATATATATATATATATATATATGTTTTTCCATAGGGGTTGCAAAGGAGATCTCAGGAGTCGCAAGTGCAACCCCTGGCAACCCCCAAATGCCGTCCCTTGACCCCTGAATGGGACCAGGAGAGGGACGGACACAAAAGGTAGACTGTGCAGATGCTGCCTTTTCAGTCTAGAATTCGCAAAGTCAGCCTTTTGTTACCGGACCTCAGACATATATCTAGGGGTGCTGTCTGGTTTCTACAAACCACTATCTGCTGCTCATAAAATAGTCATTGTTGAAATGGGCAGTTGCTGAAATGTGGAGGGGGTGTTGTACAGTGTTCCTTTTTACCCAGCGTCTGTGCTGGATTTGGGCAGCCCTGCTATTTGCTGAAATATACCTGAGACCCCAGATTTTTCTCAGCAGCAACTCACAGAGCTGTGAAAGCGGGCTGTTTCGATTGATTCAAACTCGTGCTCCAAGCTGGCTATTAACTGCTCCCTCCCACACTTCCCGTTCTTACCTGCCCAATCTATCTACCCACATGTACTTCCCTTTTCCTCTCTCTCTCTCTCTCTCTCTCTCTCTCTGACCTTCTCTACGACTCCTCCTTGGATGCAATGGAAATAGAAAGAGGGTCTTAGTGCCGCTTATCAGCACAGTTCTTATTTTTGATGTCAGGCATTTATTGAGCGAGTTCTGCTTACAGCACAGAGGTATACTCGAAAATTAACAGAGGATAGCACATGGGCAACGCACTGGTCTTGGAAGCAAGCAAGATCACACACAGCAACAGAGGTTCAAATCCCAGCACCACGCTTAGAAACCAAAGTCAGATGTGGTATTAGGCACGTTATAAAAACAACGATTAAATAAATAAACCCACTCATCCCTCTTAGCACACTGGAAAAACTACTATCAAATGGTGATTATCTCCTCGTGTATAGGCCATGCTGGAAAGTAAGAGCGCCTTGATAAAGGAATTTTCTTTGATTCTGCTTAATAACTTAATGTCAATTAAGCTGTCAAGCTGGTGGCAGCATGGTGATTGTTTCCATATTCAGTTTTCCAATCCCTGCATGTAGCTGCAGCCAGCCTGAAACCCAATGCGACTTTTTGTTTTGAGCAATGTGTACATGACCCATGGAATGGTTGCATATTCCAAAATGATGACATTTTCCTTCCTTGTTTTGATGAAGGACCCCAACTATAGAACATTATAAACCCTATTGGAGATATGAATGCATATGACGTCGGCCGTGTTGAAGAGGCTATCCAATCACAGGGGGAGAGACTGTAGAAAATTCAAGTTCTCTTTAGAGCCTTGACGCTTGTCACTTCCCAAAGAAAGGACCAGACATTAATGTCAGTGGTTTACTTGCAATCCCGCCAGCTGGGCACACTGTGCTGGCTTATTAACAGAGTCGTGGCTTGTGTGCCATGTGACAACCCACCACAGGAATTCTATTCAACTGTGGCTACCAATGCGGCGCACTGTAATTGGCGCAGGGAGTATTTGAGTAAGGTTTCCTGTAAGGCCTAACCGCACACTCTGCTAATTGCTGTAGAACTCAAGCCATTCATTGAGCTGCTGGTTAAAAATTAGCCTAAATTAGCCAGGTCTTTTCATAGAAATGTGTTAAAATCCAGCTGGTTTCCCATCCTCTTCCAGAAACCAACACGTCAGCCCCCACCTGAAGGGCAGTGTTCAGCAGTGTTGAATAGAATGATGGCCATGCCAGTAACTTGCTAAGTGGCTGGTGATTGAGGTTCAGGGAGAGAGGCAGGGTTTGGCAGGTGAACATCCGAGGACTTCCCTGAAGCCGCCGTCTGTCGAATGTGTGGCCTGTCACGTCTCACGTTAACCTCCCCTCGCCCCGTTGCATGTGTGGCCTTTTAAATGCAAATGAAGATTTATTTTTTTCGAGTTAAAAACTTGCACACAAGTCTATCAAACAACGAACTGTGTCTTATAAATACAGAAATCAAACGTGCAACAGCCACAAAACACAAAATATGACATCTCAACTACCACTACACAGCCATTAAAGATTGCCAGTCACGCTAGATTCTCCCTGACAATGTCTGCGGTGTTTCTTTTGTAATTGTATAACAGACATGAACGTAAGTCCTAGAATGTTACACTAGGCTATGTCACATTTTTATTTTCTCGTATTTTTGTTAATGATTGATTTGCTTCGCTATTCAACGTTTTTGTAGCTCCATGCCTAAACTGGGGCTAAAGGCAGCAGTAGCGTGTGTCTTTTTATTGCGTGTTTCCTCTTAAGCCTGCATCGTGACATGCAGAGGGTTAAGCTTTTCCTTTCTTCCTGCATTTGCAGGGACATCAATCCAACCGACTTTCTCATTGGAGCGCTGAGGTAACAGCAGTTGATCATGATTTCCAGTAGAGGGCAGAGCTGTGCCCTGTGACAGCCTGCTAACTGCAAAGAAGAGCATCGTGCTTAATGACTATTGCAATACCGACGAGATTGTTTGGGAGAAGAAGAGAGAAAGAAGCTAAAGGTTCTGAATGTTTGCCGCAACATTTTTGCCACATTTCTTTTACCGATTTTTTTACCTTTTTTTCAGAAAAATGCTGGAGGAGACCCCTTCTTACTGTCACCACCTACACACCTGTATATACCCTACACCCAGTTGCCATATGCATTTTGCTGCAGAAAAAGTGGCAAAACATTCAGCAAAAACACTTTTGGCGAGAGTGTCGGTCGGCGAAATTGGGCTCGACCAAGCTAAAGGGGGCTTCTGGTAAGGGGCCCCATGAAGAAATCCCTTGGCTAGGAGTTTGTATTTCGTAAACTCCAGGGGCTTTTCCTTTTTCAATACGTGAGGGAAAACCCATCCCGTTCACCTACTGCTTTTTTCCGAGCCATATTTGTATGGCTCTCTGTACATCAGTGCATGTCCTTCAAGAGGAGGAGTGTGATGCAGGAGGCAAAACATAGCACCAGGAGAGCTTTGGGTACGGGCAGTCGGACTTGGACTGATTCCCTGTGACTGACAAAATGATATTTATTTGGAAGACATGAGGTACTGGAGAGCTCTGTCATGAAAGAAACTGCCTCGCTTTGTATGCGGAGACTGGTTCCCCAGCTATGTTCCAGGTATAGCTCGGGTTGAGGTTAGCATTAGTGATTTCAAAGGCCAGCCTGTTGTTTGTTATTGAAGTCCTGAGGTCAGATCCATGTGTTTCTGGGTTCTGCCCCTCAGGAGTGCCATAGAGATGCTCAGATGTTAGGCCGAGCTATTCTGTATGAATGTAATTGGAAGGAGGTATAGCAAATTCTCTCGTGAGCAACTGGCAAAGGGTTTTCTGTTGTTGAAATACAAGTATGTATGTGAGATCATGCCTTCAAGTGTGTCCTGGCACTATTTTCAAAGAACTCCTGGAGGGTATTCTTTTAGTGTTCTGCTGGCAGCCTGCTGCAGAATGAAGGTGACTGTTACAAGGAGGGTGGATGCCATTTACCTAATTGAAATAACCAGTGCGAGGGAGGCCCTTTTGTGTGACTTGGTCCCAGCACTTAATCTACTTTGCCAGCCGTGAGGGTTTATTTATCTATTTATTTTAATTTGTATTTGATTTTATACATTTATAACGCGCCGGAGACCGCAGGCATCAGGTTGTCATGGTAGGTGTTGTGAAGGGTTTCAAGCAAGAAACAAGAGTGTAAGTGATTTCAATCCGGCACACACCTAAGTCAACGCCTACCATGCAATGCACAACTGAAATTATTATTTATTTTTGTCTAAAAGTTGTTTTATTCAGAACAATGTACCACTCATATCACGCTCCTCTCCTGGAACCCCCCGCCCCCTGGTCACACTGAACCAGGAATCAGGCTAGTTTGCAAAGTTAAAATATTTATTTATGTATTTACAAATTAATCATTCTATGTTTTAATGGTTACACAATGATCACCAATGGGGTAATCTCTTTAATACACAAGGAGTAATAGTGAGCAAAACAATTCAGCACAGAAATAATACTTTTGTGTCTGTTCAGATCAAATAGGAGTGTGTTTATGATTCCCCCCTGCACACCCCTCAACCCTCCAACAGGCAATGTAAAGAGATAAGAGTAGAGAAAGAGCAGGTATTCAGGAAGGACAGAATTCAAACAAAATATCAATCCCAATTTCCCCCCAGCAACACAAGAGAAAAACAGAATTGATTGGCAAGTGGTCAGAATGGTTTTAAAGTTATCTTGAGAATGGATTGGGTAAAAACACTAACAGGGTAATTCATAGAATTTCGCAGAAAAGTGTTGCAAGCGGCTGGTGCAGTGTCCGCATGCGATTGTCTGCGCCAGGTGCGTGCGCTAAAACCGATTTCCACGCACAGCGTATTCATGGATTTTAGGCTCCCAAACCAGCCGTGGCACAGAGTATCGCAGCGACCCTGCAGCAGCGCCAGTAACGCCCCCAAGAACGCCCTCGCGCAAGGAAAAGCCATCAAAATCGCTAAATCATTGCAAAGGGCTGCGCTAACCCTGGACCAGTTTACAGGGCTGCCAAACAAGGAACGCAAGGCGGGTAACATTTATATCAGGGGTACGCGGGAAGTTTTGCACGCGATTAGCCAGGGTACGTGTATTACAGGGGTACGCGGGAAGTTTTACACGCGATTAGCCAGGGTACGTGTATTACAGTGGTACGCGTGAAGTTTTACACACGATTAGCCAGGGTACGTGTATTACAGGGGTACGCGGGAATTATCACACGCGATTTGGCTGGGTACGTGTATTACAAGGGTGCGCGGGAATTATCACACGCAATTTTGCTGGTTACTTGTATTACAGGGGTGCGCGGGAATTATCACACGCGATTTGGCTGGGTACGTGTATTACAGGGGTGCGCGGGAAGTTACACACGCGATTAGGCTGGGTGGGTCCTCACAGGTGTTCCCTGTACACCCTCCACGGCCCCTGCAGGCAGCCCACAAAACAGGGGACTACCCTGCACACCTGCTCATGTCGCCCAGCACCCCCACCCCCCAGCACTGTGGGCCACCCTCCACCAGGCCCCCACTCATGTCCCCTTGCACCCCCAGCACTGTGGGCCACCCTCCACCAGGCCCCCACTCATGTCCCCTTGCACCCCCATCCCTCAGCAGTCATGGGGCACCCTCCACCAGGCCCCCACTCATGTCTCCCACCCACCCCACCCCCCAGCACTGTGGGGCACCTGCCAGCAGGCCCCCACACATGTCTCCCACCCCCCCAGCACTGAGGGGCACCCTCCACCAGGCCCCCACTCATGTCCCCTTGCACCCTCACCCCCCAGCAGTCATGGGGCACCCTCCACCAGGCCCCCACACATGTACCCCTGCACCCCCACCCCCCAGCAGTGCAGGGACACCCTCCACCAGGCCCCCACACATGTCCCCCTGCACCCCCTCCCCACAGCAGTCATGGGCACCCTCCACCAGGTCCCCACACATGTCCCCCTGCACCCCCACCCCCCAGCAGTGCAGGGACACCCTCCACCAGGCCCCCACACATGTCCCCCTGCACCCCCACCCCCCAGCAGTCATGGGCACCCTCCACCAGGCCCCCACTCATGTTCCCCTGCACCCCCACCCCCCAGCAGTCAGGGGCACCTGCCAGCAGGCCCCCACACATTTCTCCCACCACTCCCACCCCCCAGCAGTCATGGGGCACCCTCCACCAGGCACCCACTCATGTCCCCCTGCACGCCCACCCCCCAGCACTGTGGGGCACCTGCCAGCAGGCCCCCACTCATGTCTCCCTGCACCCCCACCCCCCAGCACTGTGGGGCACCTGCCAGCAGGCCCCCACACATTTATCCCACCACCCCCACCCCCCCAGCAGTGCAGGGACACCCTTGACCAGGCCCCCACACATGTCCCCCTGCCCACAGGCCCTGACAATCCTCAAGCATGGGCCTCATGGCCAGCCACCACAGCCCAAAGACACAACCAAGTATTACATGCGCCCATGATACTACTCCAATGGAAACAATGTAAATGAACACATGTGTCTCACACACACACAATGGTTGCAAGTGAACCTGAAAACCCATTTCATGACATGCATGAAAACAATGAGATGAAACCACACATTGAAGAATAAAAAAATCAAAATAATGTTTTAAAAACAACAGTAATGGCAATCAAAATTAAACAAAATACACAAGTAAAAAAAAAAGAAAATTAAGCTGGCTGTCCCTTTTCAAATTAAAATCAATAAATGATAATCCAAAAAAATGTCTTCGAAAGTTCCAGTCCATAAAAAGTAAATGAAAGGAAGAAAGAACTAGAAAACCATTGCTCCATGGCAAAAAAATATTCATAGTAAAAAAAACTATCCAAATGCAAAGTCCAACTATGTACAAAGTATTCAGGGTCCATCATCCCAACAGAAGAAATGAAACCTACAAAAAACCTATCTAAAATGGAACTATATACAAAAGGTGGAGCAGTGTCCGTCGACTCCAAATAAAAATAAACAATAAAGGAAACCTATCACTAAATAACTATATACAATGGCGGCGGGCCAGTCCAGCGGCTCACTCAGTGGTGTTCCGGGCCAGGGCCAGGGCATCATCGAACTCCTCGTCTATGTCCCGGAGGCGGTCCTGTTCCATGGCCCCGAGGGTCCGCAGGGACGCAGACATGTTCACCTCCAACTCGGGCCCTCCGCATGGAGTTAGGACCAACTTAGGGCCCTCCGCATGGAGTTCTCCGCCCTGACCATCGTGAGCCGCGCCTCTTCCGCCCGCCGCCGCTCCGCATCTATGGTGTGGCCCAACCGCTGCCACACGGAAGACACTTCCCGTCCAGGGTCCTCCTGCCCTCCGGCTGATGCCTGCCCCTCCGATGTTGAAGGTCCCGAGCTGTTGTGGCTCCCACCTACAGCCTCCTGCTGCTGCAGCTGCTGCTGTCCATGTGCCCTGTCCGATGGTGCCTGCACATCCTCCTCCAGCTGGGGTGCAGTCGTTGATGTGGCCACCCCTGCTGGACGTCCGACTCCCGACTGTGGCAGGGATCTGTTGTATACCAGCCTGGCCGCACGGTCAGAGGCAGCTCCACAGGGCACCCAGGTGACACATGGGTGGGAAGATGGCATGGAGGACGACTGGGGCATAGGGGGTTCTGTGGAGGAGGGGGTCGGAACAAGGTCCAGGAAACGGAGGAATCCAGCCCTGGTGAGCTGTCCCAGTGGGTCAACGCGGTCAACGAGCCATGCGAGAAGACGTGCAGACTCATCATGAAAAGACTGCAGGTCAGCTCGCATGGCCCGTTGACGCAACGCCACCCCACCCTGGACAGGCTCAACCTGGTGCAGGATAGCCACATCCGCAGGGAGAGGAAGGCCAGGTGTTGTAAGCCAATCCCCTCCCTGAGAACGGGTCTGGAGGTAGGCATCCCCGCTGGTGCAAGATGATGCAGTGACAGGAGCAGGGACAGGATTGCACACAGGCACCTCTGCGGCGGCCTGTGCTGCCTCCTGTCCCTGATCCTGCACTTCACCACTAGCACCAGTGGAATCCCCACCTCCAGACCCCGCCTCTGTCGCTTGCACGGCCTCCTCCTCCACCAAACCCCCCACCAACCTGGATGACTCCGTGCCATCTTCCTCCGTTGGGCCCTGTGGGGTCCCAGCTGCCCCTTCTGCTGCCGAGGAGTCCAACTCCAACCTCCGCCTCTTGGACCTCCCCTCGGCAGCTGCGGCCTGGGACACGGCACCGGACTCCTCACTCCCCAACGAGATCCGAACCTGGGAGGGGAGCCGGGCCTTGCGTCTCCGGCTGGTGGTGCGACCCCTGCTGCTGTGCTCCACAGCACCTTCTCCGCCCTCTTCATCAGTTGATGCTGCAGACAGGGAGAAAGAAAACACAGGCATCAGGGCACTGTACAATGGACTCATACACACATGACAGTTATACATGAGTGGCATTGGTAAACCTCAGACATGGCATCACAATCCCCAACACACATGTAATTTCAACTTGCACACATGAGCCATACCACAGCCATATTGCAACAGCCAGCACCATCCATTCACATACAACAGCATGAGCAGCCAAAGGTCATCCACACATCACATGCAACATAGGGAGTGCACTACACATGCACACACACCACCAAACTTGCATGCATGTGTACACCTCCGCCAACTGTCGCAGTGTTCCGATCGGCATCCATGTCACACCTGACAATCATTCCTCCACATCCTGTGCCATGCAAGCCCACACACACAAGCACCATCCATGTGTCACACACAAGCACCATCCATGTGTCACACATGAGACCCCTCGCATGTGTCACCCTCACGGCCCTGTACACCCCCCCCTACTTGCCCACATAAAAATACAGGTTCAACCTGCACACTCCTGGCACACCACCACACGCACAGCTTACAATCAGTATGCATGTACACTTACCGCTCGACTCCAGACGGGTCTGCCTCTCAAGGACCTGGACGTGGAGCGCTGGGGATATGCGTTCCAGGACCCTCATCTGATCTTCCGACAAGTGGCCCCGGCGCCCCTTAGCATCCGCTGCCTTCAGGAGGCGCCGGGCCTTGTTGAGGGTCCTGGACTGTAAGAGGATTCAATTCAGCACTACCGCTAAGTCAGCGCCTAGTCTAGAATACTGGATGAAAACCCTTATTGATATATCTTTATGTCCAGTTCATGCGTTCTGGATGACTACCCCTATATAACACCCCTCTCTTGGAATCCTCCTGACCCCACTGAGCCAAGAAGTCGTTCTGTTTTGCAAGTTTAAAAGGTTTATTTGATAATTTAAACAATATATATATATATCACACTTATAATAAATTAATAATTGAATATCACACTTAATCTGATATAATAAAGATTAACAACGGAGAATCTGGCACTAGCACACTTCTTTATAATCACTAATGAGTTGAAATGAAATGGATAAGATAGCAACAATACTTTTATGGTTTCAAATGGATGCAATGTGGAAGGAAATGCAGTACAGAAAATAACTTGATAGGATTTCAGTAAAACAATGTAATCACTTTCTTGGACAATTCACCCCCCCCCCCCCTTTTATGCAATGCAAGGAAATAGAAGGAAGGCACACAGTTCTCAGAAATGCAATCAAATGTGATTCAGTTCACCCCAGCAAGCTTAGACTACAGAAGTTTGAAAACACAGGCAAAAGTGCTTTGATATGTGCTGAAAAATATGCTAAATTGCTTTTAATTCCCTCTAGACGTTCAGGGTGAGTGGTATCTAGTTAATATTAGTCCAGGCTCACACTAGCAATGATGCAGGGATAGTTAGCAGGTTAAACGAATTTCTGGCAAATGGAAGGCAAGCAGCAGCAGATTTTTACACGTGAAGAAATTTTCAAATCGCGGCAAAATTCGCGAATGCGTGTTCCGCGATTGCGGTAAAACTATAAGGGGTAGGAATGTGGTTCTTGATGCGATTAACAGCTAAGATTCTAAGCTTTCAGAAGAAAGTTACGGCTAGTCTCTAGCCCAAACGGTTACAGAGTTATGACCGATTTAGTAGAGGTCATTTTTGGTTTTGCAAATTTTAAACGCAACACTTTTTCAGCTTTAAAAATGATGGCAGAATAACACAATTGCTAAACTGCAGTTCTACTTAGATTAAAAATGGATTGAATTATATGATTTTAACTAAGAGATGTGTTCTACACAGTTCTGCTAGGTACTCACACTATATTCTTGAATTAAATGGGCCTCGTCACGGATCTGGTCAGGTTTTAGACTGGACTCTGGTCTCTCTCTGGGTACAGCACTGCTTCTGGATTCTGGAGATTGATGGAGATAGAGTCTGGATTTTTCCGGCAGAGCTTCCAGCTGCAGATGGAAATGAAGGTCCCTATCTGTCCTGACTGTCTGCTTTTATGGGTTTTGAAAGTGGGTGTGTATGCAGCATCACTAGCCCTTACCCCTCTCCACTTGCCATTGGTCAAATTTCCATTTCTCACTTGATTGGGGAAGGAACTGTGAGTCAGAGCGATGTCATTTTATGGCTTGCAGAGAGGACACTCCCCTGTCAAATTGCACACATTCTATATTTGATAACAAAAGACATATTTGCACCGGTAAACATTGATTTAAAATTACATGCACACATGAGGCATTACTGATGTTAGCCCCTGTTCTGACTCTGGTGTTTCTAGGAGCTTGCATCCAGAAATAGCAATATTTTTGGCTTTTTAATGTGCTAAGCAACATTGGATCTTCATTAAATTTTATACAACTGTTCCTCACATATCTACCCACATACCAATGCATTTTCGTTTGTCTAGCTGAAACAGGGAGTCTGTAATATTAATAAACAATGGGGTTTTGCCCCAGAACATCACACAAATTGGAGTTTGGGCTTGAATTGAAGGTACATTTTCTAAATTAAGGCTCTCAAGGTTATACATTTCTGTCATTTGATTACAAAGAGTTATCAGTGTTTTTGTAAAATATATATTTTGCTTTCAAGTCAGTTCAGAGTGTTGAAGTCCGCCTCCAAGACTTGGGTGGCAGGGATCACATATCTCTGCTGGCTGGCAGATCTTTGTTGACAGAAAACATTCAGAATTAACATATTCCTTTCAGAGGAAAGGGTCCTTTGTGTGGTGTCCGGCAAGCTAAGATCAGGAGGCCAGGGAGCCACTTTGCATTTAATTAACAGAACCCTGTGATTTCCTGGCTTCTTGTGTTGAGTTCTGAAGTGTCAAGAGTTCTCAGGACAGGCAACCCCTTTGAACCTTTGATGAAATAAGACCCCTTTCTTTGCACTAGACAGTTTTGCAAGACAGCTCTCCTGTCAGAGTTTAGACCGCTAGCGCCACCATCAGGATTTTGTGGTTACTGCATCCATCCTTGGGATTTTTTTTTAGATTGATTCATTTCAGCAAGTGATATTACATGGAGTATATTGTCCATGTTCAGGGCATGGCATTGGTGTGTTTCTGCAGTAAAGTAATTCTGTGTCCATGATTTTGCCATATTTGACATTCAAGAAAAATGAATTCCCAACGGTATGGGTTTGCTTTTGGCAATCAACATTGCCTCTCTGAGCTCACAATATAGGCGAAATGGGATTTTCCTGTGCATTTTCTGTGGAGCTCTGGCCATTATGATGTTTTCCATGTCAGTACTGCACAGTTTTGAGGTAGGGCTCGGATGCATGGGTAAATACATCCCACAAGCACCCCTCTTGCGATGGCCATTCGGTTTCACTGATGGGACCCGCAAGATCTGGGATGTAGTTCTCATCTTCTTCCGGTAGATGGCACAGTTCAGCATCTTTTCCTCCATCCGGTACTTATCGATCGGTTCTCCTCGCCGGTCCTGATGGGAATATTGGGCGGTACATCGGGCCCATTGCGTCTCTGCTCCCGGTCTCCGGATCGTCCTCCTTGGTCATTCTCCATGGTCTTCTTTCTCCTAGGATGACAAAGGAAGAGCGGCAATACCTACTCATAGACGTTTTTCCACCACTGTTGAGATAGTGGGGCAGCATATGCAATTCATCATAACGAAACATTACATTCTTATTTTGATAAAAAACAGTATAACTAAGAGACAGTTTCATGCAAATCACAATATTTTAGAGACTAGATGTGGTATGTTTTATGATTGGAACTGAATTAGTCTGAGACAGTACCCGCTAGGGTTCCAGAGGATTCCTCCAGTTGTTGCAGAGCGTGCCTGGGATGGCCACATTTCAACTGGTTTATGTGGACCCACTTGTCTTCCCCCGCTGCCAAAGGACCTTTGGGGATGTGGATTTTGTAGGCCACAGGGGAGATCTTGTCGATGATCTCAAAGGGTCCCTTCCATGTAGGCAAAAATTTGCGCTGCTTGGCCTGGTTCCTTTGGAAGTTGTATAGATAGACCCGGTCTCCCACCTGATATTCCTTCCTGGAAGTTTTCAGGTCATAATGGGTCTTCATGCTATCAGCTGATCTTTCTAGATTCCGTTGAGCATAAGCAAAAGCATGTTGGAGGTGTTTCCTTAAATTCTCTACATACTCATGAGTAGTGGAGGCATTTATCAGTGTCTGCTCTTGGGTCCTGTAGAGCAAATGCTGAGGAAGCACCATCTTGCGTTCGGTCATCAACTCAAATGGTGACATTTTGGTTGCAGATGAAGGGGTAGATCTGATGGCCATTAGGACCAGAGGTAATCGGATATCCCAACTTGGCCCAGAATCTGCCACAAACTTCTTTAATATGCTCACAATTGTCCGGTTATATCTCTCTACTGCCCCAGAAGAAGCTGGTCTATAAGCAATATGCAGCTTTCTCTTGACCCCCAGTATCTCCCACATCTTTGTCATTACTTCACTGGTGAAGTGGCTACCTCTGTCTGACTCAATCCTTTGAGGTAGACCAAAACGGGAAAAAATGTGGTTAATCATCAAGGCAGCTGCAGTTTCTGCCTTGCAATTTGGGGCTGGGAGACATTCCACCCACTTGGTAAACAAGCATGTCACAGTCAACATGTACTTATTCCCCCTAGCCGAGCGAATCACAGGGCCTACAAAGTCGATTTGTAAATCTGACCATGGGAGTGTCATTCCCCTCTTTTGTAAAGGCGCCCGGTGTGTGAGGGATGTCGGCTGAAATTGTGCACACACAAGACAACCCTTCAAATATTGGTTGAGGTCCTGGCCCATGTGTGGCCAGTATGCAACCTCTCTTAAGATTTCCAGTGTTGTGTGAAACCCCCTATGACCGGCGGTAGCCGCATCATGGGCGTGACTTAACATCAGGCTTCGGAATGAGGTAGGAACCACCCACTGATCGTGGCCAGCTTTGGATTTCCTTACCAACAAACCGTCTTGGATCCGGAACATTTTTGGACATTTCATCAACACTCTTAGGTCCTCTTTCCCAATGTAATCGGTATCCGTCAGGGGAACGTTCTCAGGGTCCTCAAGGTGCTGGTAAAATTTACCAATAATTGGATCCCCCTTCTGAGCGGTAATCAAATCAGCATCAGGGGTCTCCTTACTCCATTGTGCAATCGAAAGGTCGTTGTGAGCATTTGTCTGGGACCTAGTGATAGCAGTGACCTGGATTTCCCCCAACAGGGACTCAATCTCAATTAGATCCCCTTGGATGGCGCCGGTTTTGGCCAGCTGATCAGCTAAGTCATTTCCAGTTTTGTCTGGTCCCTCTACTTTGGAATGACCCTTGATCTTTTTCCAGTAGATGGTCATCCCATTCGATGTGACCAGATCATCAATGTTTTGGATCAACTTCCCATGTTTCAAGGGTTTGTTGTTAGCACATAACATGCCTCTGGTTTTCCAATTAACCAGGTGCTCCACGAACCCGTTCCGTACATAATCCGAATCTGTGATTATGACCAGTTCGTGGAGTTGATGCTGGACAGCAGTGAAGATGGCCTGATGCACAGCCATCAATTCTGCCACCTGACTACTTCGGGGACCAATTTTGTATCCAGCGGAGGGTTCTGGGGACTCATTCACCCATGCATTCCCTACGCCGGCCACCAGTTCTTTCTCCCCGTTGTTGTCAACATGGTAAGAGCATCCATCCACATACACAGTGGGCATTCCCTCACACTTGTCTTCTTCAAAGACTTTGTGGGGGGAATTAAGGTATGCCTCCATGTTGTCCTTTATTTTTAGACTTTCGTCCTCGAGACAGTTTTCTCTGGCACAATCATGCAAGTCAGCCAGACCTTGCGCGAGGGGACTCTTCTTGTTTTGGCCATATCTGACCTCCACAGGAAAGCCTTGCATTGACAGAATCCAGGAAGTAATTCGGGAATTACTCACATTTCCGGCCCGGATTCTGTCACTTTGGAGATATTGCAGAGGCTGGTGTGGAGTCTCCACTATGATGTGTTCCCCCTGGATAAACGGGCGGTAATTCTTCAATGCCCACACCGTTGCCAGGAGTGCCTTCTCACAATCGTTGAATTTTTCCTCCACAGAGGATAAAGTTTTGCTCGCATAGGAGATTACTTTATTGACCTTGTCATGCTTTTGGTATAATACTGCCGTCAAGCATGTATTAGAGAACCCCGTCTCCAGGAAGAACTCCTTGTTTCTGACAGGGTAAGCTAGGCAAGGCGCTTGTGAGAGGCTTCTCTTGAGTTGTTTTACCGCCTCAGCTTGTTCTGGACCCCATTCCCACTTGACCCCCCCCTTCAGGAGATGAATCAGGGGTCTGGTGATCTCTGATTAGCCCTCAATGAACTTTCTGCTGTAATTAGTCAGTCCAAGGAGGCTCCTTAGTTCCCGCAGAGTTGTGGGGTCTTTCAGTTTCTGAAGTGCTTCCACTTTCTTTTCCTGGGGACAGAGGCCCTGAGGAGTAATCTCATGCCCCAAGAAATGTGAGAGGAATTTGGTAATTCTCTCCCCTTCCTGCATTCAGTTCGTCAAAGGCCCTTCTGGACAGAAGGGTAGCTTGAGATCCAGTGTCCACTAGTGCCGAGATTGTACCCTGCCCCTGTACTTGTACCGGGGCATAATATCTTCCCTCCTTCTCCTCAAGGGGGCACAGATAATGTACATTTTTGGACAACTGGTGGGCTAATTTTCTGGTTTTGGACATCGCTAGCGAAGAGATTTGGGCAGAGTTCTGTGAAGAGCCTTGGGAATCTGAAAGAAAAAGTTGGCAACTGGAGATCAGAGCCATTGTGGGCTCCCCTGGCTCCGGTTCTGGGCCACCCCCCCCTTTTTGGAGGCAGTCACCAGGATGGGTTTGAACCAGGGGATTTTCTTGCTGTTGGTTCTGGGATGAGATGGTGGGCGGCGGTAGCTCAGTCTCCACATCTCCCCAGTCTGGATTTGCATCCCTAGGGACCCATTTTTCTTTGGGAGGAGTTCCCCCCTCTCTGAAGGAGAAGATCCTTTTCCCAGGATCCTCTGAGGATCCCTCTCCCTCAAATTGGAAGATCTGTATCTTCTCCTCAAACTGAGTCTGTTTGGGTCTTTTGTTTCTCCTACCCCCCCTCTGCTCCTTAGGAGGCAGACTTTCAGGGGCAAGAGATTTTGTTTCCGGTTCCTGGGTTTCCAGGGGCTGTTTACAAGTGAGGAAGGAAGCTTCCTCCAAGGCTTTACACCCCCCTTCCCTTTGTGCCTCCTCCCTGGGAACCGGTGAGTTATCGGGGTGCTGCCCCCGTCATTGTTCTGGAGCAGAAGGTCCAGAGTTGGGTGCGTTCTGCGCCGGCACGCCCATCTGAGGGTTCTGCTGAGCCCTCAGTATGTGACCCAGATCCCGCGCCATGTTTTGAACCTGGCGCTCTAACTGGGAAACCCGCTCAGGCTGATACGGGGCCCTGTTTTCTCCCCTGGGCTGATCCCGGGAAGGGTAGCTGTCCCTCCTCTGGTAATACCCCGCGTTGGGAAGATTTGGGTACCCCTCCACCCTTGGCCTCCCCTCTCCCGGATTCAGTGGTCTGGGCTCAGGGAATTGGAGAAAGAAGGATGGATGGTTTTGGGGCTCAAAGTCGGGTGGATATCTGGGGAAAAAGTTCTGCCCAGGGTTTGGTAAATTTCTGCCCTCCTGTGGGAAGTTTGGAGGGAAGTTCCCTGGGTTAGGTGCTTGGCTGGATCCCCCCCCTTGGGCTGGAGGAGTCCACACATAACCCAGGATGGGTCGATTTCCCTTGTAACGGGGACTTACATAATCAGGAGAGCGAGGGACCCCATTTGTGGGGCTGCCTCCTTGGCTCCCTGTCTGTGACTGACCCGAGGACCTCCTGGGCCTAGCATTATTAGGTGCAGGTAGGTTTTTAGGCCCCCCCATCTCCAAATCCAAAACAGGGGTGACCTTTACCTCTGCCACCTTGGCAGCAGCAGGGGTGCTGTTGGCTTTGGGGTTTTTCTGGGCATTACTTTTGCTATCTATCGGATTCTGCACCTCATAGATCCGGGTAGCCTGTTCAATGACCCAGTCTAAAGATCTTTTCTCGTGAAAATCCCTCACGAGCTGGGTCATTATGTATTTGGGCAAGGCATGGAAAAACGTATTAATAAATTCTCTGCTATCCGTGCGCACCCTTCTTGTGGTCTGTGCAAAAGCACGCTTTAACTCCTGCACAAATTCTTGTGGGGCCTGATCCTCCCCACATTGCAAATTGTAGGCTGCCTTGCGAGCCTCTTGAGGATTTCTGTGAACAGAAAAATGTTTCAAGATGGCCGCCTTATAGGTGGACCATCTTAAATGATTTTGGTCCTCCAGCCCCGCAAAGAAACTGGAGTATTCCGGGGAGAAGGTCCACTTTACATATTGAATACAGCTTTGGCTGTCCTTCAAATGGAAAGTCTCCATCATTTGCTCAAACAACTCTAAGTGCTCCCAAACAGAATACTTAGCGTTCTTATGGTAAGGCGTGATGACGCTCCTGATCGCCTTAATCTGCTTTAAGGGGTCCTTAAGCAAGGCCCTTTTTGCCTTATTGGCCTTTTTGGTTCGGGTAACCCTTGTCCATTCGTCCTCGGACTCAGAGGCACTGCTCCCAGAGGTTCCTGTCTGATCTTCCAGGTTTTCCCGGATTCTGCGAGCCTGGGAATGGCTGGCAGAATGTGGGGACCTGGTCTCCTGTGTCCTGCGCAGTTCAGAGGAGTCTTCAGATTCCTCCTTGCTGCCAGGATTTGCTGGGTACCCCCCCCCACTGACCTAACTGGACAGAGGTTTTCAGGATGCCCTTAATGGGCCTATTCTCCCGGGGTTCCCCACTGAATTGCACCATGCTTGGGTGCCCATGCCCAGATGCCCACCCTCCATTCCTGGGAGGTACTGGCCTATGAGCCCCATGCTTCTGGCTGGATAGTAATCTGCCATCCCTGTGGCCCGGTGCTCATGGGCGCCAGGGGACATGGGGGTGGCAGAGTCCAGGGACTGAGAGGTATGAGGGCCTCTGGTGCTAGGGCTCCTGAGGTTATGCTCCGGAGTTTCCATTTCCCAGCGAACCTCATCTCTATCCGCCCCTGCTCCCTGTTGCAATACAAGAGCCTGCATTTGTGCCTTCAGTTCCTCAGTTAAGGCCTTACTAGACTCTATCAGTCTCTCCTGCATCGCTACCTGTTGTTGGAGTCTATCATTGCGCTGGCAGAGAGCCTCATTCTCTCTCTGTGTTTCCTGATTGGTCCTGGAGCACTGGGCCAGTCTTTGCTGCAGGAGGGTTACCTCCTGAGCTGTGTCCCTATTGGCCTGCTCCTTTCTTGCTAGAGCATCCTCCACCCTCCTGGTGTGCTCTAACAAGTTCTGGTGTTCTTTTTGGAGGTCACCCAGTCCCTGGTGGGCCAGGTGATTTTCTTCCATTTTCCTTTTTAAATGGCAGACTTCCTGGCCTAAGGCGTCTCTTTCCTGACTAAGAGCCTGCATTTGTGCCGCCAGGTCGTCCCTCTGCCTTTGAAAGGCACCAGCTTTCTGGCGTTCTTCATCAAACTCTGCCTGGGTATCCAGGTCTTTCAAAATCAGCTTGTTGCTCTCTACCTTCACTCTATCTAGATGACTTTGCAGGGTGGCTACCTGCTCCGTGCATGCCCTGTTAAAGTCTAATTGTTGCTCCAGCTTTTTCTGGCTCTGCAGTAAGGAGTCCAAACTGTCTTGGTGCTCCTTCTGCAGGGCCAGAAATCTAGTATCCTGGTCAGCCTTTTCCCGTTGCAGTATATCCATGTCCTCTTTTATTTTAATGATATACTGCCTACTATCATTTTCTGACTCCTGGCTCCTCTGCAGCCTCTGCTCAGAAGAGTCCAGATCAGATTGGGCCTTCTGTAATGCCATCTGTTGCCTATTTGCCAGATTTTGGCTTTCAGCACATCTATCCTGCATGTCTCCCATATATAGGTAAAGGTATGCTGCTATCCTGGCAATCCTATTGTGTTCCTCTTTGGCTTTAGGAGCCATATATAGTTCACTCAGGGCCACATGTAAGGGACCCTGATCTCTATATATATCTGACCCTGTTTCAGTGACCTGTTGTGTGATGGCCTGCAACCACGCATCCTGACCCTGTTCGGTCCATTCACCTCTCACAAATAGCTTATGCAAGAGGTGCTCTCTGGCTATTTTCATGTCTACTAAGGTCGTCATTCTAGAGATTGGTCTCTGTCCTGACTTACAGAAGTTTGTATTTTATTTTTGCAGAACAGAACTTTTCTTGGAGTGTCCCTTTTGAGGAATGCTTCACAGCGTAACGCAGCGTGGTGATCCGACTGGATGTATGTATCCCGTCAGTTAGCACACTGTATTAAGCTGCACAAGTGGTATTCTAACCCAGAATCCCGGCTACGAGCCCCCAATTTGTAAGAGGATTCAATTCAGCACTACCGCTAAGTCAGCGCCTAGTCTAGAATACTGGATGAAAACCCTTATTGATATATCTTTATGTCCAGTTCATGCGTTCTGGATGACTACCCCTATATAACACCCCTCTCTTGGAATCCTCCTGACCCCACTGAGCCAAGAAGTAGTTCTGTTTTGCAAGTTTAAAAGGTTTATTTGATAATTTAAACAATATATATATATATCACACTTATAATAAATTAATAATTGAATATCACACTTAATCTGATATAATAAAGATTAACAACGGAGAATCTGGCACTAGCACACTTCTTTATAATCACTAATGAGTTGACATGAAATGGATAAGATAGCAACAATACTTTTATGGTTTCAAATGGATGCAATGTGGAAGGAAATGCAGTACAGAAAATAACTTGATAGGATTTCAGTAAAACAATGTAATCACTTTCTTGGACAATTCACCCCCCCCCCCCTTTTATGCAATGCAAGGAAATAGAAGGAAGGCACACAGTTCTCAGAAATGCAATCAAATGTGATTCAGTTCACCCCAGCAAGCTTAGACTACAGAAGTTTGAAAACACAGGCAAAAGTGCTTTGATATGTGCTGAAAAATATGCTAAATTGCTTTTAATTCCCTCTAGACGTTCAGGGTGAGTGGTATCTAGTTAATATTAGTCCAGGCTCACACTAGCAATGATGCAGGGATAGTTAGCAGGTTAAACGAATTTCTGGCAAATGGAAGGCAAGCAGCAGCAGATTTTTACACGTGAAGAAATTTTCAAATCGCGGCAAAATTCGCGAATGCGTGTTCCGTGATTGCGGTAAAACTATAAGGGGTAGGAATGTGGTTCTTGATGCGATTAACAGCTAAGATTCTAAGCTTTCAGAAGAAAGTTACGGCTAGTCTCTAGCCCAAACGGTTACAGAGTTATGACCGATTTAGTAGAGGTCATTTTTGGTTTTGCAGATTTTAAACGCAACACTTTTTCAGCTTTAAAAATGATGGCAGAATAACACAATTGCTAAGCTGCAGTTCTACTTAGATTAAAAATGGAATGAATTATATGATTTTAACTAAGAGATGTGTTCTACACAGTTCTGCTAGGTACTCACACTATATTCTTGAATTAAATGGGCCTCGTCACGGATCTGGTCAGGTTTTAGACTGGACTCTGGTCTCTCTCGGGTACAGCACTGCTTCTGGATTCTGGAGATTGATGGAGGTAGAGTCTGGATTTTTCCGGCAGAGCTTCCAGCTGCAGATGGAAATGAAGGTCCCTATCTGTCCTGACTGTCTGCTTTTATGGGTTTTGAAAGTGGGTGTGTATGCAGCATCACTAGCCCTTACCCCTCTCCACTTGCCATTGGTCAAATTTCCATTTCTCACTTGATTGGGGAAGGAACTGTGAGTCAGAGCGATGCCATTTTATGGCTTGCAGAGAGGACACTCCCCTGTCAAATTGCACACATTCTATATTTGATAACAAAAGACATATTTGCACCGGTAAACATTGATTTAAAATTACATGCACACATGAGGCATTACTGATGTTAGCCCCTGTTCTGACTCTGGTGTTTCTAGGAGCTTGCATCCAGAAATAGCAATATTTTTGGCTTTTTAATGTGCTAAACAACATTGGATCTTCATTAAATTTTATACAACTGTTCCTCACATATCTACCCACATACCAATGCATTTTCGTTTGTCTAGCTGAAACAGGGAGTCTGTAATATTAATAAACAATGGGGTTTTGCCGCAGAACATCACACAAATTGGAGTTTGGGCTTGAATTGAAGGTACATTTTCTAAATTAAGGCTCTCAAGGTTATACATTTCTGTCATTTGATTATAAAGAGTTATCAGTGTTTTTGTAAAATATATATTTTGCTTTCAAATCAGTTCAGAGTGTTGAAGTCCGCCTCCAAGACTTGGGTGGCAGGGATCACATATCTCTGCTGGCTGGCAGATCTTTGTTGACAGAAAACATTCAGAATTAACATATTCCTTTCAGAGGAAAGGGTCCTTTGTGTGGTGTCTGGCAAGCTAAGATCAGGAGGCCAGGGAGCCACTTTGCATTTAATTAACAGAACCCTGTGATTTCCTGGCTTCTTGTGTTGAGTTCTGAAGTGTCAAGAGTTCTCAGGACAGGCAACCCCTTTGAACCTTTGATGAAATAAGACCCCTTTCTTTGCACTACATAGTTTTGCAAGACAGCTCTCCTGTCAGAGTTTAGACCGCTAGCGCCACCATCAGGATTTTGTGGTTACTGCATCCATCCTTGGGATTTTTTTTTAGATTGATTCATTTCAGCAAGTGATATTACATGGAGTATATTGTCCATGTTCAGGGCATGGCATTGGTGTGTTTCTGCAGTAAAGTAATTCTGTGTCCATGATTTTGCCATATTTGACATTCAAGAAAAATGAATTCCCAACGGTATGGGTTTGCTTTTGGCAATCAACATTGCCTCTCTGAGCTCACAATATAGGCGAAATGGGATTTTCCTGTGCATTTTCTGTGGAGCTCTGGCCATTATGATGTTTTCCATGTCAGTACTGCACAGTTTTGAGGTAGGGCTCGGATGCATGGGTAAATACATCCCACAGGACCTGAAGTCCTCCAAGCGCTTCCTGACACGTTCGTAGTCGCAGACTGGCACCTCCTCCGCGTTGATGGCAGTCACGATGTCCATCCAGATCTGAGTCCGTCCTTCCTTGTCGGCGCGTAACCTTCCGAAGAGGGCATCATACTGCCCCAGGACATGCTCCACCAGGACACCAACTTCGGTGGCAGTGAAGCTGGTGCCCCTCTGCCTCCTTGGCCGGGGGTTGCCACTGGTGCCAGATGTTGCAGTGCCCGACATGGCAACCCCAGAGGCAGGAGTGGGTGGGCAACTGGGTCCTGGGGCTGGGCTGTGGAGCGATGGAAAAGCAGTCGGGAGTCTTCGGTTCCAGCAGGGGTGGTCACAGCAACAGCACCCCTGGCTGATGTGCAGGCAGCAAATGGCAGGGCACGTGGGCAGCGGGCAGTCAGGCAGCAGCAGATGGCAGGTGGGAGCGTGCTTAGGGCTCTGGGGGGCAGTAATTCGGCCTTCTGGGCAGGAGCGTGGTCTTCCGTGTGTGAACGTGTGGCCTGCTTGATACGGAGTGATTTTGCACGTGAAAATCCTGCACGTCTGCGTGTAATTCGAGGAAAGGCCCTTAGCGCGTAAGCGCGTCAGCACACGTCTGTACATTCATTGGCCCAAAGGCCACCAGCGTATGCGCGTCTATGAAGTCACGTGCACGTTGAATATGGCGCACGTTTGAAATGTTGCGTGTTAAAAAAATGAAAGACACGTCCGAGTGTCAAAGCGTGTAATTGGTGGAAATGGCCCTAGCGCATACACGCGGAAGTGACGCTGGACGTGTGGGCATGCATAAAAGGTACGTGTAGAACACCATTTCTTTGTACGTGCTTTTCGTGGAGAGCGAGTGGGTGAAATCCGTACTTCTTGTCGTTTCACATGCGATTTACTTCACAGCGTTTCAAGTTCGTACTCCCTGTTACCTCTGACAGCTTTTTCTCTTTTTTCTCTTTTTCTGGTTTTCCTGGGCCTGTTCCCTCAAACAGCATTCCCTTCTGCTGTTGTCCTGTCTCCTCAGACAGCGTACAATTCTTCTTTTGGCGGGGGTGTTGCCAACGCGCACACGCGCTTCTTTTTCACGCTCTTTTTCCTGGCAGACGGTGAGTCACGCACGTATCTAACATCTGTGCTTGCCCCGTGTGTAGCCTACCCCTTCAGAGGTCATTCTAGGCTGTGTGTGACACGCATACATTCATTCTTGTGTTACTGGGTGCCACAGCGTAGTGCAGGCTTATTTTTCCGCACACGTGGTCTAGGAGGGGTTGCGTGCACGTTATCTCCCTTTTTTGGGCTTCCTGTGCATTGCGTGACCCGTCATATTTCCCCAGGGGTCACAATCAGCCTTGCTAGAGCACTAGGGTACGATTACCATCTGGTACCCAACTCCTTTGACCCCCAATTGCCCAGGACAATAGTTTACAGCCACTCCCATACGCACATTAACATCAGTGCCATGGTTGAGAGGTGAGGAATCCGTAAGGGTGGCAAAGGTGGACGAGCCACAAGTGGTGGCCGTGGTGGATCCGGTAGGGGACGTGGTTGTTACTTGCAGGGTGACCCTGTCCCCCCATGTGTGGAGGACCAGTCAAGGGCACCCATAATCCCCCCCGCCCCCCCTGGTTGAGGGTGATGTGGCTGACACCATCCATGCTCAGCCCTTGTTGGACCAGCCCATTGTGGCACCAGACCTGGCTGACTCCATGGCTGACTTCCAGGTCAGCAGGCCTATGACACGTGCGCTGGTGCACGTTGATGTCATCAGGCCACGTGGATCAGGGGCAGCAAGGTCATCTGCTGCCCCAAGTAGGCAGGGTGGAGAGGCTGCAGGGGCAGCTGCGGCTCCATCCACCCCAGCTCTCACACACCCAGCCAGGACAGTGTCGGTCCTAGTCCATCCTGCTGACATTCCCCCTGACACCATTACACTTGGCCAATGCCTGCACCAACTCCCATGCTGAGTGTGCAATCCCACACTCCTGATACAGAGTCCACCAGGGCTCCTGCCCCTAGTGTCCAGAGCGGCGTAGGACACTCAGGATCCCCACCACCTTCCAAGCGGAAGAGGAAGAGTGCTCGTCCGGCACAGGCTGATGCCCCAGACACGGCTACACAGTCCGGCCCGTCGAGGAAGCCCAGCTTCACGGATGCCGAACTGAATGCACTTGTCGAGTATGTGTCCGCACATGATAACGAAATGGTCATTGTTGCAGGATCCAAGACCACACTTGCACAACGCCAGGCACACTGGCAGACCATTGCGGACATCGTAAGTGCCCTTGGAATCGTGAGGCACACAGCCAATGATTGCTATAAGCGCTGGAATGACCTAAAGCGCAGGGCAAAGAATAAGCTGGCCTCAAGTCATGCCGCAACTCTAGTGACTGGAGGTGGGTCTCCAGTAGAAGACATGGAACTCACTCCACATGAGTCAGTCGCTGGGACCTACGTCACGGAGGAACAGATCCAAGGCGTGGGAGATCTGCCAGATTATGAGGGATTGTCCGGTGAGTGTACATGCATGTGTGTGTCATCCATGTGCATGGTGTGTGTGTGAGGGCTTCTGTTTGTGTGCCAGGTGAGGGTGTGTGTGCCTGAGTTGTTTGGGTCACCCATGTGCTTCATCCAATACATTCTGTGCAGCAGCATTTGGCCATAGCAGTATCCCTTCTGCCAACAGTAGACATCTAGCCCAACACCACGCCAGTTGCCCTTGAAGTGTCACCTTGCCACAACATTGTTGCTTATTTTTCTCTGTTCATTCAGGCAGATTGTTTGCATTCCACCACTTTTACTAGGCATTTCTCAGTCCTCTAGTCACATGTCTGACATGGCTGTGGTAAAGTGGAGTGACTTTGTTACCTGGATATCATTTGTTTAGACATGTCCCTGTGCAATAGGACCATTTTGGACTGGCAGCTCCAGGTGAAAAATCAGACCTGTTTGAATTAGAAAAGATATTAAATGAGGGAACTGGACTGAATGAATAAGTGCTGCCCTCCTCTCCATCTTCACTCAATAGCAATGGTACATGCCATCTGTGTGATGGCATGTGTATTTCACCTGGCAATCACAGGCCAATGTGTGATGCCACTGCTAGGCAGCATGCAGCAAATGTGTTGATCTTCCATCTTGGTGTCATCAATGTGTGCCATTTGCCTCCCCTTCATACGCAGTGAGGGTGCATGCATGGGAGGGTTTTAGTCATGTGGGACATGTGTCAATCAAGTACTGGTTCTGTTGCTTCTCAGCCCTAATTGTGTGCCATAGTGCTAATGCCTGTTTCCATTTCTTTTCTTTCATGTCTTTGCAGGGGATGACGCACTTGATACAGCTGGGGTTGTGGAGATGGTGCAGACCCAGGAGGGGTCTCAGGCCAGACCGACCACCAGTGAGGGACATGGTGTGGTGGTGGGTGAAAACCCACAACTGCTGCAGGTCGTGCTCTCAAGGGGTGTCTCTGGGTGCACCTCCCCCGAGCTGTATTCAGGTGTCGATTCGGATGATGAGACCTATGTGGCATCGCAGGTGAGTGTTCCTGGGAGGGATTCTCTTCTGTCCGACCCACCTGCACCAGGGGTAGTACCCTCAATGGGGATGTCAGTGTTGGCAGGTCCGTCTTTGGTGGTTACGGATGCAGGGTCACACTCTGCAACATCTGATCCTGTTCCTGGGCCAGCAGATCAGAGGGGGAATGCAGTCCTGCAGCCTCAGGCAGTGCCGGCACAGCAAGGCGCAGTTCGCCTTGCCCCAGACAGGTGTGGTGCCCGCCGACGTGGAGGCCGTACGCCACCTGGCAATACCGCATGGGAGCAATCCATATACGGTATGGCTACCCAACAGGCAGCATCATCAGAGATGATGGCTCAGGCCATGGATAGGGTGGCCACTTCCATTGTCCCCCCAGAAAGGCTGATGGAGCGACTGCAGCAGGCAACAGACTCCATCTGCCAGTCACACAGGGAGGACATGTTGACGTCCAACAGGGACAGGCAGGCGGCACTGGAGACTCTGCAGGATGCCCTTTCCATAGAGTCCCAGGGCCACAGGGAAGCCCTGAGGGTGGAACTCAGTCAGATCAGGACGACCCTTGTTGAGCTTGAGGCTTCAACACACAGAAGGACAGAAGAGCAGCTGGAGCGTCTCACACGTACGCTCTCAGCTGAGATGCAGGCAACTCGGGCAGAGGTCCGGTCATCCCGTGAGTTGTTGCATGGGGACCTCCGCACGATTATCCTCCAGAACCAGACCTTCCACACTCGCATGCTTGCTGCCATGGAGGAGCAGACTAGAGCTTTGCGTGGGCTGCCTCCCATATTGCCACCACCTCCTGATGCAGCTGCAGAGTCTGAGGAGAGCGACCACAGTGATTCTCTCACAATAGGGTAGCCGTGTCGGCCACGAGCCCATGGAGGTGGGTTTTTTTTCCCAGAATCCACACAGGTGGGATCTGGTGTGCATCCTGACCTCAGATGTTTATTTTTTTTAAATTTATTTATTTTTTTCATATTTTTTTTTACAGTGTGTTGTCTTGTGTGGCTCCCGTGGGCATCCGCTGTGTTGTGGCTGGGCACGTGCAGGCTTGTCCTGATTTTGGGTTAGATGCTTGGGTTTGTGAGACACACACCCCTCCTGCTTCCCGTTTCCATGGGCTTGCAAAGGGTGTCCCCAAGTGACATTGACTTACACAGTGACGTTGGACTCCCACTACATGTGTGGGTAGTCTAGTCAATACTGTGTATACATTCCTAGTGAATATTGCTGTTGTGTTGTACACTGCATGTTGCATAGATGTGTAACTCAGCATCCATGTCTACCTCCTAATTTGCAGGTCCTTTCCTCATGTCTACACAAGGCCCTCTACTTTGGAGATGGAGTCCATGTTGGCAGCAGTGCACCTACAACTCTACATGGCGGCAACACTGTACAGTTGGAAGTGGTGGGAGTGCAGGCATTTCCAGGTGGTGAGACTACTAATTTCTTACATTCGTAATGTCATGTTAATGGTAGTTTTGAGGGTCAGTAGCTGATAGGTGTTATTGCTAAATACCTGCTCAAGTGTGTTGTTGGTCCTGCATTACTGTGAGCATTTCAGGTGTCGCGAGTTTCAATTAGGGACACTGTACTTTGTGACACTTGTGTCATGTTGTGGGGATTACTTTGTTTGCCCTCACATAGCATGACATGGCATGGTGTGTCGTGTGGCGGTGATGGGGATGGGTTGGGTGACATGGCACTGTCCTCATGTTGCATTTTGCAAGTGGGTATTCATTTTAGCTGCATGAATGTGTCTTTTCACGAAACTGCATTGGTGGTGTCTGTGTAGGTAGGGATGCACACATTGTAACACTTCCAGGTGAACAATCTCAGGCTGATATGGTTTTGACGGTTGATTCTCCAGACATTCAGGATCATTGTCAGGTTGAGTCATCATTGATTGTCAGATGGTATGTGCCAGGGCAGTGTGCACTCCACAGGGGTGTGATTTCTATGTGAAGTAATTAGCCACTAGCTGTGTACGGGCTGCCTCCCCCGTGCCCTTTCCCCTCCCATGCTCAGCGGGCGGGCATGTGGTTGGGGATGTGGGGGCACCACCATGTCCACGACCAGGCCCCCGGCGTGTTGCAATGTTGTGCAGGACACATGCTGCCACTATGATCCTGCACACTACTGGGGGAGCGTATAACAGCTGCCCGCCAGAACGGTCAAGGGAGAGAAAGCGTGACTTAAGCACTCCGAATGTGCGCTCCACTATGCCCCGGGTTGCAATTTGGGCTGTGTTATTTCTTACCTCGGGTGGCGTGGTGGGGTTCCGAATTGGCGTCATCATGTGGGGGCTGAGAGGGTAGGCACTGTCCCCTGTGGAGATGGTGATGGGTATCATTAGTGGGGTTGTGACCTTGCTCAGTATCTGACATGCATGCATGTGCAGTGGCATTCATACTCACTAAGCAGCCATGTATCGCCATGCCGCCCAGCTTCTAGGTCCCGGCTTAGGGTGGACATTCGGTAAATGAAGCTGTCGTGGGTGGACCCGGGATAGTTGGCATATACTGAGGTGATGATTCCCTTGGCATTACATACTACCTGCACGTTGATGGAATGCCAGTGCTTGCGGTTCCTATAGATGTGCTCAGATGCCCTGGGGGGACGTAGAGCCACATGGGTGCAGTCGATGGCACCTAGCACTTTGGGGAATCGTGCCACACCGTAAAAATCCAGGGCGGCAGCATGCCTTTCTGCAGGTGTTCTGGGCAGGTATATGTGCCTGCGGACTGATGGGCGTGCAGTGATGATGTTCAAGACCTGGTGTAGGCAGCGTGACTGCGTGGCCTGTGACACCCCACCCACTATGGCACTTGTCCGCTGAAATTATCCAGTGGCTAAGAAGTGCAGTACATTGAGGACCTTCTCCAGGGGGCTGAGTGCTTGGGAGCACAGGGTGGGTGATGTGAGGTCATCCTCCCACTCACTCACCAGGTCCAGTATTATGTGTGGTGGAAACCTGTACCTCCCATACACCTGGTCATCAGGCATCCCAAAAAGGCTGGTTCTGAGTGTGAAAATTCTGGCCCTGACTATCCTCCTCCTCCTCCTATGGTAGCCCATGGCCACTGCTGCTAGGAACGGTATATTCATCCTGGCGTCTGAGCTTGTTAGTTTTTTGCGTGCAATTGTATGCGTCGCGGGTCGACGTATGCCTGCTTCCTGCTGGCGTACTTGTTTCCGGATTAGGACATCATTTTTTGCGCGTGTTGTAGGCGAGCGTGTGAAACTTCCCGCGCACCCCTGAAATCCACGTACCCAGGCCAATAGCGTGTGGAAATTCCTGCGCACCCCGGAATACACGTGCGCTGATGTACTCGCGTGTGTAAGTGCCCGAGCATCCCTGAATACACATACATAGGCCAATCGCGTGTACGCGCACTTTTGTCCAATTACACGCGATGACACTCTGACGTGCAGTCTTTCCACGTGTGCTCCGTCATCACGTGCTATGAGCGAAACACCCGTGCGGGTCACGTCACTGACGCGCTTACGCGCTGAGGGCCTTTGGTCCAATGGAATCGCGTATGCGTGGTGACGCGCTTACGCGCTAAGGGCCTTTCCTCGAATTTCACGCTGATGTGCAGGATTTTCACGTGCCAAATCACTCCGTATCAAGATGGCCACGCGAAAACACACGGAAGACCACGCTCCTGCCCAGAAGGCCGAATTACTGCCCCCCAGTGCCCCGAGCAGCCTCCCACGTGCCATCTGCTGCTGCCTGCCTGGCTGCCTGCCTGATGCCACCGTGCCCTGCCATTTGGTGCCTGTACATCAGCCATCTGCAGGGGTCCAGTTGCTGTGTCCACCCCTGCTGGAACAGAAGACTCCCGACTGGGATAACATCGCTCCACAGCCCAGCCCCAGGACCCAGTTGCCCACCCATTCCTGCCTCTGGGGTTGCCATGTCGGGCACTTCGACATCTGGCACCAGTGGCAACCCCAGGCCAGAGGGGCAGAGGGGCACCAGCTTCACTGCCACCGAAGTTGGTGTCCTGGTGGAGCATGTCCTGGGGCAGTATGATGCCCTCTTCGGATCGTCCCGCGCCAGCAAGGAAGGACGGGAGAGGATCTGGGCCGACTGTGTGGTTGCCATCAACGCGGAGGGGGTGGCAACCCGCAACATCCAGAAGATCAAGAAGCGCTTGGAGGACTTGAGGTCCAGGACCCTCGTGAAGGCCCGGCGCCTCGTGGAGGGGGGCCGGGGCCGCATGAGTTCCATCCAGATGAGGGTCCTGGAACGCGTACGCCCAGCGCTCCACGCCCAGATCCTTGAGAGGGAGACCCGTCTGGAGTTGAGCAGTAAGTGGCCAAGCATTGCTGTGTGAGACAGGGCATGTTGCGGTGTGCTGGTTGTCTGATACTTGCCTGTATGTGTGACATAGGCCATGTACGCATGTATGTGTGCAGGGACATCATGGTAATGCATGTGCGACCAGTGATGTGTGAACCACATGGTTGTTGCATGTGTTTAAATGCGACATGGGGAGCCCTATGCAGATTGTACACATGAGAGCATGCCAGTCTCTGTTCCTGGACATGGGTGGGGGTGAGGGATGGTTGCTGATGCCAGGTACATATATGGTAGCCATGTCTGTGTGCCTGACCTGCGTGTCTGTGACTTGTGAATGCCATGGATGCATGACACATGTCTGTGACAATGTACAGATTCACTGATGCAGCCTAGTTATCCTTGTATCCGCTGTGTTTGGGGTGTATGAGGCCAGATGGATGTGACTGAGGTGAAGTGTGTGCATGTGATAGGCCTGACCCATGATGCATGTGAGTTCCATATCATTGTATGTTTCAAGAGTCCATTGGACATGTATGGAAATGTCCATGGCATGCACCATGCCTGTTACTGTGTGTGTTTTGCCTGGACTGACCCATGTGTTGTGGAGGGACATGATGGAAGTGCACTTTGACAGTCGTACTCATCTGTTATTGCTTCCTGTCTAGGGGACCATTGTACAGTACCCTGATGCTTGTGTTCTATGTCTCCCTCTACGCAGCGGCTAGTGAAGAAGAGGGTGGAGATGGTGCTGTGGAGCAAGGCGGCGGGGATGCCCCCACGGCTGCAGCGGAAGGGGTGGGTGAGCCCCCACAGGGGCCTGCTACGGCGGAAGACGGTGAGGCGCCATCCAGGTTGGTGGTTTCCACAGATGAGGAGGAGGCCGCCACTGAGGCGCACATGGGGCCTGGTGGGGGCATCCCTGCTGGTGCAAGTGGTGCAGTCCAGGGGCAGGGGCAGGAGGCAGCACAGGTCACCGTGGAGGGGCCTGTGCATGTCGCTGTCCCTGACCCTGTGAGTGCACCACCATGCACCAGCAGGGATGCCCCGTCCCAGGCCCGTCTGCAGGTAGAGGGGATGTCCATGTCACCTGACTCCCCTCCACCTGCGGACGAGGTGACCCGTGGCCGTATGGAGAAGGTCCTGATTGGGGCCGCGATGCGCGCGGGCGCAATTCGTGATGACGTGCGTGCTTCCTGGGAGGAGCACGCACATCATCACGAAGAGCACCGTGCCGACGTGGCCCAATTGGGATCTTCCATGTCGGGGGTTTCCTGCATGTGTCGGCCAATCTGGCGGCCCTCTCCTCCTCTGTGGAGGCTATACGCCGGTCGTTCTCCTTGCCGTCTTCCGGCCCAGATGCCACCAGGGCCCCCTGTGGACCTGCCCTGACCAATGCAGCCAGCTCGGTGGGGATCCCATCCCTGCCACAGTCGGGAGTCGGAGGTCCAGCAGGGGTGGACACCACAGCAACTGTACCCCAGCAGATGGAGGATGTGCCGGCATCATCAGGCAGGGCACGTGCACGACGGCGTCGGTGGATTCCATCAGCCTGGATGCCGTCGTGCTGGCAGAGGCGGTTGCGTCGGAGGCAGCAGCAGAGTCAACGTGGGAGGCATCATGGCTCGCATCATGGCTCGGGGCCATCAACATCGGAGGGGCAGGCATCGGCCGGAGGGCAGGAGGACCCAGGACGGGAAGTGTCTTCCGTGTGGCTGCGGTTGGGCCAGCAGATAGGTGCGGAGTTGCGGCGGGTGGAAGAGGCGCGGCTCACGATGGTCAGGGCGGAGAACTCCATGCGGAGGGCCCTGAGGCGGGCCGAATGCCTCGAGGCAATCCACAGGGGGTTGGAGGAGGAGATGGCGTCGTCCCTGCGGACCCTCGGGGCCATGGAACAGGACCGCCTCCGGGACATCGAAGAGGAGTTTGATGATGCCCTGGCCCGGAACACCACGGAGTGAGCCGCTGGACTTGCCCGCCGCCTTTGTACATAGTTCTTTAGTTTTAGATTTCCTTTGTTTCTTCTTATGATTTGGAGTCGATGGACACTGCTCCACTTTTTGTATATAGTTGCATTTTAGATAGGGTTTTTTGTAGGTTTCCTTTGTTCAGTTGGGCTCATGGACCCTTGGATGTTTTGTACATAGTTATTCATTGGATTGTTTTATTTTTTTAGTTTTTATTTATTCACCATGGAGCAATGGTTTTTGCATTTATTTTTCTCTCTTGGATTGATTTTATTTTTAATGTGACTTTGGACAACATTTTTGAATTGTGATTTGTAGTTTTAATTTTTTTTGACGGACATGCAGCTTATCTTTTTTTTATTGCCATTGTAGTTTGTTTCATTTCATTTGCATTCAATTTTTTTTAATACAATTTTGTTTTCATACTTCACTGTGTGGTATCATCTCATTGGTTTCATGCATGTCATGTTAGGTCTTTTCCCATTCAATTGCAACCATTGTGTGTGACGGACATGGGTTCATTTGCTTTATGAACATTGGGGGTGTAACATGTAATTTCCTTTTCCATGTGGGTGAATGGGTTACTTGGTAGGGCCTTTTGGCTGTGGAGGCTCACCATAACGCACATGATTGGGGATTGTGAGGACCTGGGTGCAGGGGGACATGAGAGGGGGCCTGGTGGCAGGTGCCCCTCAGTGCTGGGGGGTGGGGGTGCTGGGGGACATGAGTGGGGGCCTGGTGGAGGGTGCCCCTCAGTGCTGGGGGACATGAGTGGGGGCCTGGTGGAGGGTGCCCCTCAGTGCTGGGGGACATGAGTGGGGGCCTGGTGGAGGGTGCCCCTCAGTGCTGGGGGGTGGGGGTGCTGGGGGACATGAGTGGGGGCCTGGTGGAGGGTGCCCCTCAGTGCTGGGGGACATGAGTGGGGGCCTGGTGGAATGTGCCCCTCAGTGCTGGGGGGATGGGGGTGCAGGGAGACATGAGTGGGGGCCTGCTGGCAGGAGCCCCAAAGTGCTGGGGGGTGGGGGTGCAGGGAGACATGAGTGGGGGCCTGGTGGAGGGTGCCCCACAGTGCTGGGGGGTGGGGGTGCAGGGAGACATGAGTGGGGGCCTGCTGGCAGGTGCCCCACAGTGCTGGGCGTGGGGTGGGTGATAGACATGAGTGGGGACCTGGTGGAGGGTGCCCCTCAGTGCTGGGGGTGTGGGGGGTGGGAGACATGAGTGGGGGCCTGCTGGCAGGTGCCCCACAGTGCTGGGGGATGGGGGTGCAGGGAGACATGAGTGGGGGCCTGCTGGCAGGTGCCTCACAGTGCTGGGGGGTGGGGGTGCTGGGGGACATGAGTGGGGGCCTGCTGGCAGGTGCCCCACAGTGCTGGGGGGTGGGGGTGCTGGGGGACATGAGTGGGGGCCTGCTGGCAGGTGCCCCACAGTGCTGGCGGATGGGGGTGCAGGGAGACATGAGTGGGGGCCTGCTGGCAGGTGCCCCTCAGTGCTGGGGGATGGGGGTGCAGGGAGACATGAGTGGGGGCCTGCTGGCAGGTACCCCACAGTGCTGGGGGGTGGGGTGGGTGGTAGACATGAGTGGGGGCCTGGTGGAGGGTGCCCCTCAGTGCTGGGGGTGTGGGGGGGTGGGAGACATAAGTGGGGGCCTGCTGGCAGGTGCCCCACAGTGCTGGGGGGTGGGGGTGCAGGGAGACATGAGTGGGGGCCTGCTGGCAGGTGCCCCACAGTGCTGGCGGGTGGGGGTGCTGGGGGACATGAGTGGGGGCCTGCTGGCAGGTGCCCCACAGTGCTGGGGGGTGGGGGTGCTGGGGGACATGAGTAAGGGCCTGCTGGCAGGTGCCCCACAGTGCTGGGGGTGGGGGTGCAGGGAGACATGAGTGGGGGCCTGCTGGCAGGTGCCCCACAGTGCTGGGGGGTGGGGGTGCTGGGGGACATGAGTGGGGACCTGCTGGCAGGTGCCCCACAGTGCTGGGGGGTGGGGGTGCTGGAGGACATGAGTGGGGGCCTGCTGGCAGGTGCCCCACAGTGCTGGGGGGTGGGGGTGCTGGGGTACATGAGTGGGGGCCTGCTGGCAGGTGCCCCACAGTGCTGGGGGGTGGGGGTGCAGGGAGACATGAGTGGGGGCCTGGTGGAGGGGGCCCCTCAGTGCTGGGGGACATGAGTGGGGGCCTGGTGGAGGATGCCCCTCAGTGCTGGGGGATGGGGGTGCAGGGAGACATGAGTGGGGGCCTGCTGGCAGGTGCCCCACAGTGCTGGGGGGTGGGGTGGGTGGGAGACATGAGTGGGGCCTGGTGGAAGGTGCCCCTCAGTGCTGGGGGGTGGGGGGTGGTAGACATGAGTGGGGGTCTGGTGGAGGGTGCCCCTCAGTGCTGGGGGGTGGGGGTGGGTGGGAGACATGAGTGGGGGCCTGCTGGCAGGTGCCCACCAGTGCTGGGGGGTGGGGGTGCTGGGGGACATGAGTGGGGGCCTGGTGGCAGGTGCCCCACAGTGCTGGGGGACATGAGTGGGGGTGCTGGGGGACATGAGTGGGGGCCTGGTGGCAGGTGCCCCACAGTGCTGGGGGGTGGAGGTGCTGGGGGACATGAGTGGGGGCCTGGTGGCAGGTGCCCCACAGTGCTGGGGGGTGGGGGTGCTGGGGGACATGAGTGGGGGCCTGCTGGCAGGTGCCCCACAGTGCTAGGGGGTGGGGTGGGTGGGAGACATGAGTGGGGGCCTGGTGGAGGGTGCCCCTCAGTGCCGGGGGGGGTGTGGGGGCTGGGAGACATGAGTGGGGGCCTGGTAGAGGGTGCCCCTCAGTGCTGGGGGGTGGGGGTGCTGGGGGACATGAGTGGGGGCCTGGTGGAGGGTGCCCCTCAGTGCTGGGGGGGGTGGGGGGTGGGAGACATGAGTGGGGGCCTGGTGGAGGGTGCCCCTCAGTGCTGGGGGGTGGGGGTGGGTGGGAGACATGAGTGGGGGCCTGGTGGAGGGTGCCCCTCAGTGCTGGGGGGTGGCGGTGCTGGGGGACATGAGTGGGGGCCTGCTGGCAGGTGCCCCACAGTGCTGGGGGGTGGGGGTGCTGGGGGACATGAGTGTGGGCCTGGTGGATGGTGGCCCACAGTGCTGGGGGGTGGGGGTGCTGGGTGACATGAGCAGGTGTGCAGGGTAGTCCCCTGTGGTGTCGGCTGCCTGCAGGGGCCATGGAGCCAAATCGCATGTAGAATTTCCTGCGCACCCCTGAAATCCACGTACCCAGCCAAATCGCGTGTGGAAATTCCCGCGCACGTACCCGGCCAAATCGCGTGTGGAACTTCCCGCGCACCCCTGAAATCCACGTACCCAGCCAAATCGCGTGTGAAACTTCCCGCGCACCCCTGAAATCCACATACCCGGCCAAATCGCGTGTGGAACTTCCCGCGCACCCCTGAAATCTACGTACCCAGTGAAATCGCGTGTGAAACTTCCCGCGCACCCCTGGAATCCACGTACCCAGCCAAATCGCGTGTGAAACTTCCTGCGCACCCCGAAATACACGCACACGTTATTTTTCAGTCAGCGGGTGTCGTGTTTGTGGGTACCCCCTTTGCACGTCATTTGTCCTGGAGGGCCACAGTATAGGACATTCATCATAGCTGTATATAGGTGCTATTTGTTGGCGCACCTTTTGGCGCACATTTATTATAGGCTCAGGGACGCTACCGCCTGCTTTCTTGTGGCGGTCGTGTTTGTGCCGGTGCGCTGGTTTGACCGTGCGCTGTTTTGCCCTATTCGATTCCATGAATACGTGTTGTAGGCGAGCGTGTGGGCATTCCGCGCACTTGCACCCTGTACTTCCCCCGTGACGCCCACATTTTGGCAAGTTGTTCCCCATTCCGAGTATTACGCCCCGTGTTACGCCTACTTTTGTTGTGTGCGCCGCGCTATGTGCGATTTTCGCTGTGGCCTGTGCGATTTTCGCTGTGACCTGGCGCACGCCGTTAGATGGCCTGTGCGCCAATGCCCGCTGCGCACTTTTTTAGCACACATCCGATGGTTTTCTCGCGCACGGCCTTCCATCAATCGATGTGTGCTGGTTTTCGTGCGAATTTCGCACTTGCACTGCGATTTTCGCTATTCCACTGCGAATCGCACATTTTTGGCCACTTGCGCCGTGCTAATTATTCCATGAATCGGCTTGTAAATATGGTTTAAATTGCTGAAATTTAAATTCTTATGGGAGCCGCTTTGGATAGTTGCACACAAACACTAGCAATGATTTGATACTAAGAAACAATGTGAAATCTTTAAATTAAGGTCGGAAGCAATCAAAAGCTGTTTTACACATATCAGAATTTCCCTAAAACGAAATTCGCAGCAAACTTTTCAGTGTGCGGTAATCGCGATCACGGTAGAACCGCATGGATGCGGGATGCGGTTTTAGATGCAAATTAAAGCTGTGGATGTTAGCTACAAGCAGACGTTTTGTTTCTAGCACAAAAATTGAGGGAGTTACGGACGTTTTATTGGAGGTCGTTTTTCGAGACAGGCGCAAGAATGGGAAACAGAAATGCACTTTTGAAAGACAAATGGGATTTTTTACACTGGATTATGACTATAGAAAAAGAGAATGCCACACATGAATCTCCATAGTTCCTGGCCAGGAAACCCATCACCTGGTGGATACTCAATTTCTTTCCGGGATTCACTTTAGTTACTCACAACACTAATGACTTGTGATTTTAGAATACAAATAAGAGAAACTCAGCACAAGAAAAGTTCTGACAATTCAAAAATACTCCTAACAATATCAGGTTCTGAAGACAAGATAGGGTGGGTTTAATATAGGGATTAACTATGGACAGTACATATGCTAGTGACACAGTTCTATCTAGAGATCCTCACTAGATATGTTTTTAAGCGCAACCGTCAGGATTCTGGTCCGTCAAGATTTCTGGTCAGGGAAGGTAATCTGGTTCTGGGACAGACAGCTCGGCACATCAGATTGGATTGGCTCTGGTCACACCACAGCACAGGACTGGATTGGATCTTTTGGTTCTGATGATAATTATTTCAGCAGGCAAGCAGTACAGCACAGCTCGGCTGTCTATGATGCTCCTTTTAGGTTTCTGGGGTTGGTTCTGGTTCTTGAAATTTAAGGCCTAGCTGAAAATGGTTCAGCTATGCAATAGGCTTTTCTGCTTTGCCAAGTTTCTGGAGTCTGGAGAAAGTAAGATGGATAGTTCTGCAGCAGAGTGCTCAGCCAGCATTTAGATAGTGGGTGAATCTATCATTTTCTGCCCTCTGATGTGTCTATTTATGCTTATGATAAAGTGTGTGTGTTTGCTGGTTTATCCTAAGCTCGGCCCTTTGACAGGGATTGGTCAAGGTCTCCTCTCTGCCTTGATAGGAGGAGAGACACAGGGTGTCACCTTTATGGTGTGGGTTTATGATGCTTAGAGTCCATCCCTAGCTCCTTGAAAGCAAAATCTACTTTTGGTACAATACATATTTACACATGTGCAACCTCTATAACAATCATATATACAGATTACATATTTTTTGTATCAGATACTCTTCCAAGCCCCGTCGCTGTGGGATCTTGTGTCTGCTTTGCCCTTTTTTTCGTCCGGAACACAATGTCCACTTTCGGAGCACATTTCTACAAATGTGTGCGTTGAACAGGGGAATACGTGTATAAAGTTTCATACTTCTATCAGAAATACATTTTGTGTAATATCACATTTTCCGTCGTTTCTTCCTAGAACATGCCACAGAGTTCTGGCGCCTTCTCACCCGTGCATCCAGAAATTACATTAACAATGCTATTATTTCTATATTTTGCACAATCTTACATAGTAAGTTATCAGTCTTTTTAAAATGAGTATTTTGTCCTTGTTAAGCAACATATGGTTGTTTAGCTCCACCCCTTTGGTCTCTCCCTGGGACCCAGGAGCATCTCCTCCCTGTTTCTCCTGGGCAGAGGCCATTTACAACACTTCACACCTCGCATTTCCTTTAGCTGGATGATGTCCATTGTCTTCTTCCCCACTGCAGACCAAATTCTTCCCCCACCCTATACTCATCACTTAGGTGTAATTTCCTGCTGGAGAGAGCTGGAGGGAGAGGCCTTGCTTCTGTGAGGAAACCTGTTATTCCAATTTGGGTAGCTTTTAGCCAGGCTTAAATTTAAATGTTAATTCTGTTGCCTTTTTCCTCAGCTTAAAACAAACTTCTGATTTGAAACTAGCAGTTAGAACACTTATTCCAGATTTTAAAACATGGGCTCAAACAATTACAACATAGGTTACTCTCAGGAACAGGCCACTTTGATGTCAAACATTTGACTTCAGTTTATATATGTTTTAAAGTTTATCATGCAGGCTTCTGACAGTTGTCATTCAGGCGGCCGCGGGTACTGCGCCCAGATTTTGACAGATTCCACAGGCAGGCAACTTTTGCTGTGGATGTTTCTTTGATGCTTTCAGCTTTTCAAAATATTGTAAGTTCACAATGATTTCTTGAACTAAGTGAATTGTAGCACCTAGCAAGAATTTTGGATGTTTGAGGGTGTTTGTACCGGCATTCTGCAGTTTCAGCAACCAAGAAAAAGGGATATAAAGCAAGATTTTGGATTTCCTTTGGCAGAGCACTGCTTTTCCATTATGTACTCCATTTTCACATGTGGTGGAGCCCAGTGACATACTTCAGGAGTGAGATCTCTGTTCCACCACTGACAACATGCGTGGTGGATTGGGCAGCCATCTTTTTGTGCTTTGCAGAGCATGATTTTCAGAGGTTTTGGTGCGCACAAGGGTTTTGCGGCCCTTTTGATGTTTCTGGCACCATCAGAACACAGTGATGCCTCATGGCAGAGCAACAAGTGGGTTAAGACATCCCACAAGAGACAGGTCAGGAGGGCAGGGTGTGGTGTTGAGGCCGGTGGGCACTGAGATGATTGGTAAAAGTGTGAGAGGAACAGAAGTCCAAAGGGCACAGGCAGTGACATTTGAATGGTGGATGGGGCACTGTGGCACAAGTCATGGAATGCAGGGGGACAATCCATTGACAAAGGCCCTTAATGCTTGGATTTGCCCCAGTATTATTTTCTAAATCATTAGTAGACAATGTCCCATGTTGCAGATCACAGTGTGCCAGTTTAGCCCTACATGTGCCTGGCTATACTGCGGCACCCAGAATTCATTGTTCTCCATGCTGAAGGACATTCTTCCACTTCCTGTGCATGAACACAATCATCAAAATTGCAGGCAGGGTCTGACACTTGCTTGTTTACTCACTCCATTGTGTTATCCATCGGCTGATTCTGCCATCTTCTTCTTCTCCTCTATTGCCAAACTATTAAATCTCTTGGTCTGACTCTGGTCCCTGGCCCTTTGCCCGATCTATGGTATAGTTCAGTGGGAATATCTCCACCAAGACGATGTCCAGAACTGGTAGCGTCACAGTGCTGTTGGTGCTAAAAATAAAAGCTAAATGTCAATGGATGTATATGATTTATGATCCTTTGGATATATTTAATTAATATAACTCCTTCCTCTCCGCTTGACACTCTAAGCAATCTTCTGTCCTTATTCTTCTTGACCTCTCTGCTGCCTTCAACACTGTCGATCACCCTCTTCTTCTCAACACTCTTTCTTCCTTTGGATTCAAAGGCTCTGTTCTTAATTGGCTATCCTCTTACCTCTCCTCCCGCTTTTTTACTGTTTCTTGGGGAGGCCGGTCCTCTCCAACCCAGCCTCTGGAGTACGGTGTATCCCAAGGTTTGGTGCTTGGCCCTTTCCTTTTCTCACTCTACACCTCCCTCCTTGCCCCTGTTATCTCCTTGTTCTGCATTTCCCACCATTTCTATGCTGACGATACTCAGCTCTTCCTTTCCTTCTCTTCCTTCTCTACCGACCTCCACCTGAAACTCTCTTCATGTCTTACTGCCATAAAGAACTGATGTCTTCCCGCTTTCTCTCCCTCAACACTGACAAGACTGAGGTTGTATTCTTCCCCTCCAACTCCCTTCGCCCTCCCTCTCCTCCACCTTTCATTCACTTTCCTCCTACTAATCTCCCTATCTCTGCCCATGCTCACAACCTAGGCATTCACTTTGACTCTTCTCTCTCTTTCTCCCACCATATCTCTCTCACTTCTCGTGCCGGTTGTTACCACCTCTTCAATATTCGCAAAGTCCGCCCCTCTCTCACTTTCCATGCTACTAAACTTTTAATCTCCTCCCTTATCTTCTCTCGCCTCTTCTACTGCTCCTCCTTACTCTTTGTACTACCTACTTCTCATCTCGCCCCCCTCAAATCTATCTACCATTCTGCCGTCCATACCCTCTGCCTCCTTACCTCCCGTGACTCCATCTCTGTTTCCATTTCCTCCCTTGGCTGGCTTCCTTTCACTCCCAACTTAAATTTCACTTTCTCTGCCTAGTCTTTAAATCTCTCCATGGTCTTGCTCCGCCTTATCTCTCCTCCCTCCTCTCTTTCTACACTCCCTCCCCCTCCCTTCGTTCTGCTGACCACTTCCTTCTCACTGTTCGTCCGTCCCCTTGTGCCGCCTCCCATTCCGCTCCTTCCAGCTCCTAGCACCCCTGCACTGGAACTCCTTACCTCTCTCAATCCGCTCTATTCCTACCTTCTCCTCATTCTGCACTTCCCTTAAATCTCTCCTTCTCCATTCCCTGACTTGAAACCCTTTCCACCTTCTTGCTTCCCCTCCTTCCTTTATCTTTTTCCCCTTGATCCTCTCCCTCCCCTCCCCCACCACCCCACTCTCACCCTTTCCCCTTCCGTTTTCCCTCCTCCTTCTCCTCCTCACCCCTCCCTCTCCCTCACAGTCATACTGCACTACTCTCCCTATTCCCTTCAGTTTAATTGCTCTTCTTACTGTTTTGTTGGACTGATCATAATTGTAATTTGCTTCTACCGTTATATTGTTATATATATCAAGTTGTTAAAATGTTCAGCGTTTTGGAGTAAAGCGCTATATAAACAAAATAAATACAAATACAAATATTTCATCTAATCGAGATTTCACTGAATTAATTTCACTGAAAAACAAAATCTACTTTTTACTTGTTCTACTTTTGTTTCCTTTTATAATGAGGGGGAAGACCCCCGTAGCCCCTTCCCTCAGCCCTCCCTACCCTAACTTATACCATTACCCCACACCCCACCTATTATGCATTACACATATATCATTTCCCCAACCATTTTCGGTGAAATAAGTTCAGTGAAATGGTATTAGGTGAGATGGTATTTGAAGAAATCTACGGTAACAATGTCAGGGCCCTCACAAATGGGAAGAACACAATAGACAGTACTATAGCCCCGTACTGTATCAAACACTTCCAGTGCCAGTAGAAAATGATGGAGGCACACTCATAATGGCAAGGAGTGAAATGGGCTGTAATGGGAAAACAGAACAGTCAGTACTATTCCCCACTACAGTAGTAAACCACCCAGATGGCGATACAGAAATGGAAAATATAATAGTTTAGGGGACGAGACAGGAAGAAAACAAACTATGCAGTACAGTGGAGTGCAGCGGGTGGAGAAGAGGACCTCTTTCTTCTTTGGAGGTGCTTTGACCTTGGAAACCTGCTGCTCCACATTCTGAGGTGCCTCCCTTTTCAGGGAAGGAAGCTGATGTCCCAACATGGGTCTATTGACGAAAGGCAGCTATTGTGCAGCATGATATGAGATGATATCGCATTTATAACGCGCCTATACGCAAGTGTTTCAAGGATGGCCCGCTTCATGTTGTTGACACAGTTGGCCTCCATTTAGAGATAAGTGCCATTGGGTTGGGTCTTGGAAAATACTAGGTAGTGCACTGGAGGAGGGTACCCTGAGGGTGCCGATTCACAGGGAGGCCTTTGCAGTGTACATGGGATGCAGTGCAGTGCAAGGTGCCCTGAACACTGTGGCTCTGGACAGTGAGTCCACTGTGAATGGGTGGAGAACTCTTAAAGAAGACGGTGCTGGCATCCCATCCAACTGCAGTGGGAGGGGTCATCGAGAAGGGCAGATTGAATTCTTTGTATGAGATGCCTTTATATCCTAAATGGTAAATGACCCCATTCGAAAATGCAGATAAAAGCTCACACAAAGAGGTTTGCAATTAGAAGTTAGAATACACATAATGTTGATATGAATTTATATGGGACCAGTAAATGTGCTGCACAGTATATGTTATAGTTAATGCTTTTACTGGAAAGGAGACGCACGTGCTTATATAGTATGTGGGGGGGAGGCCTCGACTAACAATGCCTGCTCAACTGAGCGGTACAGGTTTGTATTTGCACATGCCTGGGTAAGTGTAGCTATCAGAAAAAAAAAAACCTTTGGATTACTGTAGGATGAAAACACTCAAGTGCTTTAATGTTTCAGAAATTAAACGCACTGTAGACTGAATGCATTTACTGGAATCGAACTGTGTGCTTAAATTCAATTAAGTTGCACGCGTTGAGTGTGCCATACAAACGTTTAGACAAAAAACACACACAATTAAAATCCTGTTTGACTTCACATTATATGACCGGAAGGTGAGCTAAAAAAACGCAAAAAAAAACAGTGAATACATAAAAACAAAACAGAGTATCTACTGTGTATGGTGGCAACATGACATTGCTGTAGCAGATTGAAACCAGGTTGCCAGTTTATTGAGGGGTTCCCCAGGATCAGATCCTGGTTCCCAAATGATTGAGGGTACACCATGTGAGTGCTCAAACTCTGTTCCACCGACATTATGGGATATTGAGAGCGGAATGTAAGGTGCCCGCAGAGGAGCAAACCTCACAATTCTGAAATGGCTCATAGGGAAGAGAGTCCAAACATGTTTCTGCCCTCTTGCTAGGACCCGCCCCTGACAAAGGCAGATTGGAAGGGCAACTAGGTGCCCAATCATCATGTGGGTGTTAAGTACCGAATAGGTCGGAAAAAGCGTTAGCAACCTTTTTGGTATTTAAGACCTATTCTGAAGGTGGCGCATTCTTCCGAAGTCGGTATGAATGCGCCGCTTTCTGAATGTATGTGGCGGTTGCTAGGATGCGTGGGAAACCAACCTAGCAAACGCCACATTTGTTACCTGCAATTTAAGACGGGTATTCTTGTGTCACTCCTCCACTTTTTAATGTGCGTTAAAGTGACACACATATACGGTACAATTTTGGTGCTGGTATTGTGGAGGAGTGCCACAGAAAGCCTGTCGCTGAGTACAGCAATCATCCCCCATGTGAAAAAGTGCAGTATGTTTGGCCACTGGAGTATTTCAAGCAGGATCCAGGTTTTATTCCGCTGCAGGACAGAAGTTTAAAAAATAAATAAACAAATGTGTCCTTCCCTACCGTCCTGGAACGGTGCTCCAGAGTAACATAAAGTAAGGGAACATGGCACCCTTCAGTTCCTGCACACTTTGACCTGTGGGCAGCAGAATTTCTTGCACATACATGGGGGAAGATCCGTAGAGAAATCCTTGCATACACGGACGAAGGTCAGAAAAAGACCCGACGAGCAGTGGCAGGACTTTCGTAAAATAACGAATATGTTGTTATTTAACGAAAGTGCTGCAGAGAATTTCCATTCTGCCTGTTGTGGACAAAAACAGGCAGAATGCAGGCTGTCCACTCTCGTGCACTACGAGGATGCCTAGGACCACTTGAGAATTGTGGTGGAGCCTGGGCATCCATATTTGGTTCAGTGATTGGTGCTCTTTAGCACGGTCACTGTGCCAACATCAGAATCGGGCCCTCAGAGGCCAACCCTCTTCGATGATTGCCTCACTAATTCACCCCAGGGTCAAACATAGGCTTGCTAGCAGAGTTCAGGGTTCAGCGATAACATGGAAACAACATCAGTGACACATGGTCGTGTAAATATACAAACCCCACACAACATTGCACAATTTGGAAAGCGGCACTAGTACGGTTATTATAGAACGTTGCTACGTTATGGTGTCTTTGAACAATGTTATACTTAAGGCCGTCACAAGAATGGTGCCAATGATAATTTCACTGAAATTATAACTCGTACTTTACTCTTTCTTTTTTAATAAATCTAATGGGGTGATATTTGAACACATTTACCTCTCATTCATTTTAACTGTTTCTGGTTCATCATTCTTAAAAACCTTTTCTTACCGTTTACCTTCAAACTCTCTTCCAACCACCATACCAGGAAAGGAGTAGGAGAGTCGGTGCAGATTGTGCTGTGTGTATCTCTTAACCTGCAAACAGCACTTCACTTCCCCAGGGCAAACACTTTCTGCTGGCAACTTCCTGAACTTAAACATTCATGGAAAACTGCCAGACTTATCACTCATTTCTCACTGCATTGCTGGCAGAGATCCTTAAATAAGTAGCCAAAGAATTGTACACAGTGGTTGCTGATGGACATTTAATAGGAAGGACATAAATACCCCACTCGGAATTGCACCCTAGTCAACAGATCAAAGCAGACCTGAGGGAGGGTTTCGGGAGGGGGCGCTGTGGGATTTGGTGGAGTCCCTGCCCATTCCTACTATAAAAAGTCTTAAAACGTGGGGTCCAATGTTGCATTTTACCGCATAATAAGCCGACTAAATGGGCTGAACGGTGCACTTCACAGCGCACAATTTCAGGCAAATTGACTCAAAATAACATGGTTTAATAGACAGTTCAAATAAAGAGGACTTTTCATGTGCCTTTCTTTAAAGCCTCGAGACTGATTCCACAAAGCGAGATACAAAAAAGGCCACATGGCTTTGGTGGGCAAAATATGCTGTGCTTTGGTGAAGAGCTTAGAAAGAGGAAAGAAGATGAAGTGGGGTTTCGGAACAGGTGAATATAGGGACAGAGGGAAAGGAAGGGGAGAGTGGAGCACCCCCCGAAATGGACAAAGGAATGGGGAGGTGAAAAACAAACTTTCAAGGGGCGGCAATTAGAAGGCAGCCTTCGGCAATGTTGCACTTTCACTTACAAATTATACACCTAGATCCGGCTTTGTATCATTTAAAGAGATGTAAAAAGCATCTCTCATCACTTAATTGTTATATACACAACTCATGATTTGTTCATAATGTGTGAAATCACGATCCCAACTCCATGTGGAATGTTAGTTCTTGAACATTAGTACCCGGTTAGGGACAATCAGATTGTTACAAATGATGTAATTGTCCCTCGCCAGGTCATTACCTGGCCGTGAAAGGCTAACCTGAAGCACTCCGTTCGCAGCACTGTGCCGGCAGAGTGTCTTTACTTTATTTCCCAGCCACAATGGAAAGGGAGAAGGGACTATTTGTGGTCCCTTCTGCCTGATCCCTGGCTACCATTTTATTTGCTTTTATTCTCGAGAAGAGAAATGGTTTCAACAGCATTTCTCAAATCAAGAATAAATGCTATTAGTACCCCTGTACGACACGCCGGGGTACTAATAGCAATAGAACCTTCGGAGGGGGGCATTACCATTCTGGTAATTACCCTAGGGACTATGTTAAAGCCCTCACTTCACTCCGACTTGTAACTATCGCTCCTGAGTCATTACCAGACCTGTAATGCACCCCCTCGGGTTCTATTGCTTTATGAGAACACTGCAGAGAGAGTTCTGGATTACTGTAGGGCCGTTGAAATGAAGGGCTGAAAGGGAGAGGAGATCACTGTAGTCAGACGTGAAGACACCTAATATTAATAAATCAGAAGCTTGCAACTTACCTGGACCCGCTGTTAGGATTGTGCAACGGAGCACATCAGCAGTCTTTGTTGCCGAAATTGCCGAAATTGCCGTTTCCAGTGATTGGAACTATTGCTAAGGGACACAAGAGGAAGGCTTTGTGCCCCAGGGAGTCATGTAGCACATAGCAGTTGAAAGGAGATTCAAGTAAAGGACGTTGCAACGTGTAAATGCGTACAGCTATATTGGATCGTTTTGGTGCATTTGTCTGACATGTACATGACGATTGGCTTCATCTCCTCTTCCTCATCCCAGTACATTTTAAAACAAATAAATAAATAAGGAAAGAGAACACTTTCATCAATACTTGTTTTGGAGGATAATTCTGAGTTAAGATGGCAAATACACCAGGTTGTAACCCTCTCTTACCCCAAGCAAGACAATCTGTGGTCTAGCGGAAAGACTGGAAGGAGGATTTTCTTATGTATGTATTGGCTGTATATGGCCCAAATGATCTGGTGGAGAGGAAATGTTTAGGACATGGTAGTCAGGTGGTGTTAAAAAGACTCGCAGACCCTCTGCCTGGAGATGGTGCAGTATTGAACCATCTTGAGTCTAGCACGCTCAAACATGATCAAGATTTTGAGGTGACGGAAAACAAGAGAATGCTCGCTATCGGTTTGTCATCAGGGAGCAAAGAAGAGGAGAAAGCATTGAGAAATGTGTAACAGCTTTGCAAGGATTGGCTGTTAAATGTCAGTTTGGATTGTATTGTCAAGAAGAGCACCTCAGGGATCAACTAATGCTTATTTGCAGCAATGACAAGGTACGATGAGATGGAAAAGGATCCCGATCGAGACAGGGCCATAAAAATTTGAAAGCAGTTTGAGCATACCACTTCATGTATCAAATAGTCGTGCAAGACAACTCAAAAGGAATTGAAGAGATAACTGAAGCCAATGTGATGCATAAAGACAAAGTTACTGTCAAGAGTACTAACAAGAAAGATACCAATAGGGACAAAGAACCAGAATGGAGTGAGAGCTAGAGGAAGAGGTAATGGTAAGAGGAGAGAGCTAAGATCAGCTGAACAAGTTTCTGATTGTGGTAGCTCCCTTCAGACTTAAAAACGGGGCAGGTAAATCCTTCCCCATAACCGCAGCAGGCCTTTGGAACAACCTCCCTGGCCAGTTAAGGATGGAAGCCAATTACCAACACTTTCGCAAACAACTGAAAACCCACATCTTCAAGTAATACATATACTACAACCTGCCCACCTACCTATGCAGCACTAATGTCTCGTGTTACGTGTTTTATTGTCTTACTTTTTGTCTTTGTGTTCTTGTCTCTGTGCCCCAAAGCTCGAGAGCTACCAGCGCAATACAAATAAATAAAAAAATACATAAATAAATGTTATCTCTCAAAGAGAAGGACATTCAAGTGCCAACACACCAATCTAACCAGCAAATTAGACTTTGCTACAAGTGTGGAGGCAACCAACACTTAGTCATGGACAAGCAGTGCACAGCCATGTTTGCAGATTGTACACTGTGAGGCAGAAAGGGACACTTGGCTAAGTGTTGTAGATTGGCTGGATTTTAAATCGAAAGTGTCAGTGATGTGTTTTATCACATGGTCACACTCAATTCAGGAAGTTCCTTTCTCCCCAATGAATGTGGCACAACACAAATCACTATGATTTTGAATCAAGTTCTATTTTGTAAGGACTCCAACCCGTCTCGCACCCAACACCAACAAATACCCACTGCCACAATGGACTAGGAACCAGGCCGGTGTGTAGTGAGAATATTGATTTAATAATTTATTTAAACAAAATTTGACAGACTAACATTAGCTACCACGCTGTGGAAACACAAGAACAAAAATGATTTCCGTAAAGGCACCAACACAGAGATACAACTGACATATGCAGCCACGATGTCCGCAGCTTTCTTGTCAAATCACCCACCAATACAGAAAAAGAACAATTCAAGACACACAGTAATTGCTGATTTGGTTATAATACTTTTTCTCCCAGCAACCCCCACCCTCCAAGCATCAATTAGACTTGGCCCCTCTGAATTGAAGGCCAGTGGCAGAGCGTGAGAACACAATGAGAACATTGTTTTGGGATTCTGATCTCAGATGCAACATGAGGGAAAGAAAAGCAATAGGAAAATGTGTTTTGCCACACCTAAAAAGAGCAGGCACGGCTTTGTGGTTTTGGTCAGAGCACAATGGGAACTAAGGGGCAATTTTGTTTTGCACCCTACACATGCAAGGGAAATACCAGGCTTCACTCTTCTGATTTAAAATGAAGGGGATCAATGGGGAATTTTGTTTTGCACCATGCACATTCACTTGGAAACAGGGCTTTGGGATTCATTCTTTTGTCAAATATTTCTGTCTATACTGGCTCAAAACACACTGGGTAGAGCGTGTTGGTTTCGAATGCCAACAAAACACATCCTGTGATATCTATAGGGGAATTACTTGATTTACTTTAATTAAATATGCTAAGGATCTACACAGACACACAGGATATTTTGTTATCCGGAAATAACGAAAACGATGCTTGGATATGCAGGGCCTACACAATCTATGGCTTTGTGGATAGTTCTACTTACAGGAGAGGCCTTGTAATGAGCATCAGGGAACAGCAGGGCACCTCTGGGACAGCAAGGGTGTCAGTCAAGGATAGTCTCCTCTGAATCCTCCAAGGGGTCCCAGTCAGCTTCTATGTTTCCTGCTCCCTGTCTCCAATGCAAGATTTTTCAGTAGCAGGTTTCCTCCTGGAATAAGTGAAAAAGCCCAGTTATAATGTGAACTGGTAAATACATCAACAACGTGTTATGATTCCTGCGAAAGGAATTGGTTGGTTTTCTCTACCCATCTCCTGCCTCTGTGCTAACATGACAAGGAGATGAGGGGTGTGATTTAAGACTGACATGTGGGCTTGGTATGTTCAAAACTCTAAAAATCTATCATCATAGCAAGTACCCTAATGTTTAAAATCTTTACATGTATGAATATATTTTTAAGAACTTTATTTTAAGGCAAATTAAATGATGCTAATCTGAAGTCGTCATGCCCTTCCTATGCAGAGATACAGTTTTTATTCATTTACTCAGGAGCTGTAGCAGTGAAAAATATGCCACATCATAGTTCCCATGGTAATTATTTCCTTCACCCTCACACCAACTTTCAAATCTCTCGGAATCAAGGGAAGACCCAAATCAAATGTTCTTTAAGAACTTTAGTTATGTTTATCACACAAAAATATGTTTTTGCATGGTTCAAAGGGGGTTACTGTCACCTTTAATAAAAGTCTAGAATGAACGCTGTGGCATACACGCTGCCATTTTTATGTAATAATATGTATTTTTATATTAACTAAACTGCAATTTTTTTTTCTTTATTCGCTTTCAGTTTCATTTTTCCCTTAAGCATGTGACCAACCAGAGGCTGGCTCATGTTAATGTTCCCCTCCCCCTTCAAGGCCTGTGATGGCCCTGATTCAACTCGAATTGACATTTTATGGACATTGTGACCTCAAGGTCACTTCTGCTGAAAGAACAGGCATGGCCTTATCTGTTTCCACCATGGTTTAAATCTAAGAAGTGTATTACTTTCTATATTTTTAGGTAATCTCCCTTATTGATGGTTGACAACTAGACCTCTCTCTCAAGGACAGCAGAGGAAAGGTCTTGGAGGTTAAGTTTCATCTTTAGGAATTTGCGAAGTAGCAGCGCTTCAAATGCTACAAGCCGTGTACAATATTTATGACCCCATATTGCTACTGCGTATAGCAGGATAGCTCTAATTTTAGCTGTACATATCATTAATATTTTGTGCGTAGAGTACCCCGCATTTCTCCCGATGAAGACACTTAGTGCATTCGCTGATACTAGACAGCACACTTTAACTGATTTCCACTGGCAATCCCACTTGAGTTTGTCATTGATTAGGACACCCAAATATTTATATGTGTGAATCTCTTTTCACTCAACTTCCACACATAGTTCTTGGGTATTTTTTTTGCCAGGAAGACATAACCTTACTGTTCTCGATATTAATGGTCAAGCCATTGGTAGAGGAGTAAACGGCAAGACCGTCAAGCATTTGCTGCAAGCCCGTAGGTGTGTAATCTATCAGAAGCAAATTATAGGCATAAGCCAGCGAGCCAATCACAGTGGTTCCTATCTTCACTGGATTGGCACCGATGTTACCAAACGCTTCACAAACATTTGTATCGGAATAAAGCAACATCCGAATTTTTAAAATGCCTTTAGGAATATTCCATGCGTTTAACTTCTGCCATAGACGGTTCCTCATCACTGTATAAAATGCAGCAAAGAAGTCAATTAATGCAAAATTTGTAAGGGGGTCTGCGAGCAAAACCATGGCTTTGAGAAAGTTGACTAGAAAAGGAGTATGGATTGAGTGGTCTAGAGAATGTGAGGAAGAGTTTATGGCAGTCAAGCAAGATATCATAGATGCCCACATGCTGCACGGATTCAGAGAATGTTTTGAGGACGCCGATTTTCACTGATGCTTCAGAATTGCCTTTGGGTGCTAACCTCAACCAAGAGGACTTTAGAGGTGAGCACATCATTGTGTTTGAATCCTGCATGCTTAAAGAGGTTGAACGTTGATATTCTGTTATAGAACAAAAGGCTCTAATGAAGTTCTGGGTATACTTATATGGGAGAGCGTTTATAATTCACACTGATCATAAACTAATGGTTTCTATATTTAACAAAAACGTTCTAGGTGGGGTTTCTAGGAGGATATCAAAGTGGACCATCAAATTTCAAGGGTTAGATTTTATTATAGAGTATGTTCATGGCAAGACGACACTCTTTCTCTTTCAAGGAATCCGGTAAGAGATGAGGAAGATTCAGACACATGTGTGGAGGATAATATAGTGTTCAGCAGAATGAGTGGTTGGCTGTGTGTATGGAGGATGAGGAGTATCAGGACATCAAATATTTGGTTAAGGACAAATGGAGAACATGTTATCAAGTGGTTAGTGGAACCATTATGGAAACATAAGGGTGAAGGATGAATTAAACATTGAGGAATAATTTTAATGCAGAGGTCAGAGATTACTTGTCCTGAGAGGAATGAGAGAGATGGTTTTTGATTTAGGTCATAAGGGCCACATAGGTATTTGCAGGACAAAGTCCATAATTCGCATGGAATTTTGGTCGGTACACATGGTCGATTTTATTGAGATGTGTGTCAAAGAATGTGAGGAGTGTCAAAATAGTGCCAGCATTTTGGAGAGTAGAGTTCCACCCATAGTTTTCCCGCAAGTACATAAGGTGCTGTGGAATGTGGTGGGAATTAATTTGCTAGGGCCTTTAAACATGTATGTAGTGAAGGATTGTTATGTATTGGTAGTGATTGATCTCCTATCCAAATAGCCTGAAGCAGGTATTATCAAAGAGGTCACCTCATGGATTATAATTACATTTCTAGAAAATATTTTATGGAGGGAAGGATTCTCAGTTGGTAAGTGGCAATGGACCACAGTTCATTTCAAAGGAATTCTCAAGGAGAGGGGAGTGACACACAACACAACTGTTCTGTATCATTCGCGAAGTAATGGATGTGTAGAAAGATTCAGCTGCATCATCATGGATAGCGTTCGGTTGTCAGTAATGAACAGCGGATAGTGGCAAACAGATTTGTTCCAAAGAATATTCCAGTACAGGGTGACTCTGTATGCCACCACTGGTATGACCCCATTTGAGGTCATGAGAGCCCGCAAACCCAATATCTTTTTGAAACATGGTTGGTTGAGTTGCTTAAAAAATGTTGTCACCAACATGAAGGGTGTTGCCAAGTGAAATATGATGCTAGGAATGCATGTAGGAGTAGTGATGCGGCTGTTGGAGATCAGGTCAAAATAAGACTAACCACCAGAAGCAGAAAATGTAATTCCAAATATTCAAGACCAAAAATAGTTCAGAGAGATTATGGTTGTTCTGTGCACTTGGAAGGAGGTGATGTTTGGAATAAGAGGAGAGTGGAGAGAATTTGTCGGGAAAGTGAGTGCAATAAATTCTGCAATTATCTAGCAGAATCTCAGTGGGCTCAATTCAAGATGAAGTATTTTGGAGGAACTCTATGCATCAGAGTGTGGTATATATATTTGTACAACATTCTATATGCATTCTATGAGCCATGCTCCAGAGAATCTGTCCACTGCCATGGCAACAGGCTATGCCTCAGCCTCCAAAGTTATATTCAAACCTTGCACAGACATTCAAAGTCAGGTCTACAATCTATTTGCAAAGTATTGTGCATATTCGTCAAACAGCACCAAAGTTATAAATCATCTAAAAATGTTGGGTTTCAGCCCTCTTGTTTTGCCCCCTCTTGACAAAATCCCACCAGACTTTGTAAAAACATTCAGACAGGTCTCTCATCTTTTTGCAAACTTTTGTGCAGATTCGTCAAAAAGCACCAAATTTATAAGCCATTCAACCATTTTGGAACCCCCCTTTAATTGTGCCCCCTCTTGGTGAAATGACAACAAACTCTGCAAAAACATTCAGAGTTGGGTCTAAAATCATATTGCATTGTTTCATTCACTTTCATTGAATAGTTTAAACGTTATAAGCCATCCAAAAACTACTCTTCAATGACCCTGTAATGCAGATACATGGATGTCCTCGAACTTTTGTCAAGTTTGCAAACATCACAAGAATGTCCCCAAACATTTGAGATGTTTGTGAACTAAGTAGAAGAAAAACACCTGATTTTGTGTTTTTTATGGCTATCTCCCATCCCATCCTCATCACCTCTCACCGCCCCAGATATTGTTTCATTTGTTTGACAAGTGTAATTTTGTGTTTTTTTATATGTTTTTACCGCGATGACTGCACACTACGGATGCAGTTCGCAAATCCAAACACAGCGTCTGTTTTAAAAGATCTGACTCACCTCACATTTTTTGTTAACCAATCAGCAGATATGTACAATGTCCCCAAACAGAACAAGGCTGTTTGATTGATCTAAAGGTGTCAGTGGACACCAAATCAGGAAATGAGTCTGCAGACCGGACGCAAATATGAGTGTTTTTTTAACTTACATTTTGTGTGTTTTTAAAAATCTACTGGACAGATTAACACCAAATTTGCAATAGCACGCTTTTGTGACCAAGCCGCCTCTCCACACGCAAGTTTGGTGCAAATCCATCCCATTCTTGTTTATGCAGAGTTCAATGGTTTTGGGACCCCATCTATAACTTAGCCCCCTCCCCCTTGACGAAACTGCACAAAACCTTGTGAACATATACTTATATTGCAAAAGTTTTGTGGAAATTCGTCCAAAGGCTCAACGTCATAAGCTGCCCATTATATATATATACATATATATACAATATCATGGTTTAAACCAAATATTTTTTCTCCAGATGACTCAAATCTGGTTAGTAAAACACCCTCAAATTAGTGCCTCTGCAACATTTCCAGAATTTTGCAGCAGCAAAATGAAAGGTGACAAAAACTAAATAGTTTGTATAAATTATGCCTAATTGAAATATCTATGTAGTTCTTAAAATGGCATTAACCTATTGCTGGTGATCTTTCTGTCAGATCATAGTTACATCAAAGTTATGAGGATACAAATGATGTGATCTTGAGATGCTTAAAAATACACAGATATCCAAAATGTTACCTACATGTGTGAATTTACATGGCTTAGAGGATCAGACAGTAAAATAATTTACCAATTTAAGCTTTTGCCCAAGGTATAAGTGTGCAGCCTGCAAGACTGAGGGAAACAAGCATTGGCAATGCCAACAGTTTTGATGTTTGTGTAGATATGGGAATGTTATGTGTCAGGCATTGCCCCAATTATACTAACTGGGCACACATTTTAGCAGCCTTAAAATCGTGCAGTACCTGGGCATATGATAGCAGTATAACACCTACACACAGGTCAACATTGTTGGCTTTGCTAATGCTTGTTTTAAAAAGTACTTCAGTGAAGGACGTGCATGCTGCTTGTAAATCAAGTGGCTAAAGTCAGACCTGGTTAAGACATTTTATTACACCACAAGCCCATTTACAGCACCAATCAAACCATTAGCTTTTAGAAGACTGCTTTGAAAAATAAACGCCAATTATTTCAAGGGCAAAGTTCGATTTTTTTTGGGCTTGTTAAAGTTAGTTCAAAGAGGTCTCAGGAGGCATGGTTTAGGCAGGGAGGGCCACAAAGCGAGAGGGAATAGCCATAGGGATTAGCATGGGCATAGGCAGTCAATGAGTGGGTAAATAATGAAACAACACCTACAAGCATTGCATCCCTCCCCATATGCCATCTCTTCCTAGCTGTACAACAATGGATTTATTTCCGTTTATAGGTGGTGCTAACATGTTAGCAGGGTGGCCGAGAGTGGCCGAGAGGAAATGGCATGCTTCATGTACATCCTCTGACAAACTGGCCTGCCACCTTCTCCAAAGGCAATACCGCCTCTCTGTCCTCACCAAGAAGAGATCTCTTATCCAAGCCTCCGTCTCTGCAGCATATAATCAACTCGGCTGAACTCTTTAAAATCTGCAAAAAACTGACCAATCCTGCCACAGTCTCTACCTCTCCTGTCCCTTCGCAGGCCCTCTGCATGGCACTGGCTTCTCTCTTCATCTCTAAAACTCAGGACATCCTGTCCTCACGTTCCTCCTCTCTCCCCCCTCCCTCTAGTCCCTGCTCTTCCTCTGGCCATTCTGCAGCCACCTCTCCTCCCCCCTTCTCTGCCTTTCCCCTATTCTCTGCAGATGAGGTATCTAGACAAGTCTGATCTATGAAAGTCTCATCAAAACAGTTTCACCCCTGTTCCTCCAAAACCATCAAGGACCACACTGACTACTGGCTCCTGCCCTGGCTGTCTTTTGCAAACATTCCTTCACCACTGGAGTCTTCACATCCCCACTGAAGCACTCCCTTGTGCACCCACTTCTTAAGAAACCCTCTGCCGACCCCTCCTGCAAGGCTAACTATCGCCCAATCTCCCTCACTCCCTTCCTGGGCAAACTCTTAGAAAAACTGCCCATCTTCCAGCTTAATCCCCACACTGAATCTGTTGGTTGTCTTCATGACCATCAGTTTGGCTTCAGAGCTGCCAGAAGCATGGAAACTGCTCTCCTGAACATCCGCGAAGTCCTGCTCTCCAACCTTGATTCTAACACCCCATGTGTCCTCATCTTGCTTGATCTCTCTTCTGCCTTTGACATGGTCAACCATGCCATCCTGCTCAAATGTCTCATTGATAACCTGGGTATCACCGGTCAGGCCCTGGCGTGGCAGACTTCCGCTATCTTTTTCTGTACATGTGGTGTCCTCCAGGGGCCTAACCTCTCTCCCTGTCTGTTCAACCTATACCTGGCACTTCTTTCCCACCGCATTGCCGCTCTCTGCCCCAACTTTCAGTGATGTGCAGATGACACTCAGCTCATTTTCAGGCTACCTTCAGCCACCTCTTCTCCATCTCTCATCTCTGACTGTCTGACTGCTATCCAGGAGTGGTGTGCCGCCAATGACCTCTGCCTTAATGCCAGTAAGACTGAGATTCTCCTCATCAGCACACCTGCTCCCTCCTTTCCTGATGCTCTCTGGCCGGCTACTCTTGGCCCCCCTCCTGCTCCTACCTGTGAGGCTAAAAACCTCAGGGTCATCTTCGCCTCCATACTCTCCTTCTCTCCTCACATCTCAGACATCTCAAATAAGTCACACTACCAGTTGCACCTCCTCTGAGTTATTCTACCCTTCCTCTCCTTCCCCCAGAAGCTCACTGTCTCCAGAGCGCTTGTTCTCTCTAGGCTGGACTACTGCAACAGCCTCTTTCTAAATCTGCCAGCCTCTACTCTCCGCCATCTGCAACTCATCCAGAACAGGACTGCAAGTCTTGTCCTTGGCCTCAAGCCCAGGGATCGTATCTCTCCAGGACTGAAATCTCTGTACTGGCTCCCAGTGGCTGCGACGATCAAGTTCAAAACCCTCTGTATTGTCCAAAAGGCCTTCTGGGGCCTCAATACCTTCAACTCTCTCTTCCTAAATATCTTCCCTCTCAAGCTCTTCACTCATCTGCCTCCAACTCTCTTAGTGTCAGTGGCTTCTCCAAGCAACGAGTTGGTGGAAGATCACTTTCTTCAGCTGGGGCCTCCCTCTGGAACAGCCTCCCTGCCTCCCTGAAACTTGAGGAGAACCATCTCCGGTTCCGGAAGCACCTCAAAACCTTTCTCTTTACTTCTGCCTTTTCTCCTCCTCTCTCCTGCTGACCTCTTGGCTGAAACTGAATCTGCACTGGTTACCTGGCCACCCTCTGTTTCTCGGACCCAGATCCCTCCCCCGCCAGTTCACACACACCAGCACTGCCTGCCTGGCAACCCCCACACTTGGGGACTGTTTCTGTATCCCTACAGTCCCACTACCAGCACTTGACACCTGATGTCTGCACTTACCTTGCACTTGCCACCTGTTGGCCGTTACTTTACTTATTGTTATTATTCTATGCCCATGTACTTCACTGTCCCCTCCCCCACACTTTTCCCTTTCCCCCATCCCACACACGTGTGCAATCTGAATGACACCTGGCCTAGTAGGATTGTTGTCTGTCCTCCCTTTGTTCCCCCTCCCTTGCCTTGTTGCGCCTTGAAACACTTGTGTAGACTGTGCTGCATAATCTGGTATTGCCAAAACTGGGGAATTTGTAATGATATTTTTCATTTAATTAAATTCCTCAATCATCTCTTCTGTCCAGTCAAGTGGTTCTTTTTCTTTCTGTGCTTCATTTAATGCTTGCAAGAGGGGTCTGATATATGTGGTGAAATCAAACCTCCAGGATCAACAATTGTTGCAACAATCACAAACGTGGTTGCATCTCCTTGACTGTAGCTGCATGGAACGTGGTATGAACAGCTTCTGCTCTTTCTGGTGTCACCTTCCTTCTTCTGACATTATCTTCCCCATGTAAATTATCTTCTGTCTGGCAATACTGTACATTTTCATTGTCTAATTTGTATCACTCTAATGCCAGTAACATTAGGAGCTTCACTGAATCTTTCCTACATTGTTATTCTGTAGTGCTACTGTGGAAGTGGAAGGTGGGCCAAAATGGAGAAGGCCACGTGAGAGTCCCCAGACAGAGCCATAGATTTGGGCCAGGGAATAAACAGAACCCGGTGAGGTGTGTGTTGTGTATGCGCACTGGGTCCCCCCAATAACAGACAATAACAGGCAGGCTACCCAAGAAAGCGTGAACACGGAATTAGGCTCATTGCCAGCAGAGTAAGTTAGGCACAGTAGACATGGATGATTGTCTGCACTGGTCTGCGGGCACACACAGCATCATTGATGGCAGGAATTCTGGCTAGGCCCACCCATAGAAAGAGCGAGGATGAGAGAAAAAGAGAGAGGAAGTGAGAAAAGAGACAGTGGGAAAGGAAGAAGGAGGGAGATAGGTAGAAAAAGAGGTATAGAGGGGGAGAGAGGAAGGATAGCATTAGTGACACCGAGAGTGATTGGCAGAGAGAGAAAGAGGGTGACACAGAGAAGGAGTGGCACATAGAGAGAAAGAGTTGCAGAGAGAGAGAGAGAGTGAGTGGCAAAGACATGGCATGAGAAAGGGGGGAGAGAGAGACAGACAGAGACAGAGAGAGAGAGAGTGAAACAGAGAAGAAAAGACAGGGAGTGAGTGAGAGGCACAGAGGCAGAGAGGGAGACAGGGGCAGAGGAGAGCAGGTTGGGGAGGAAGGGGCACATGAGGATAGAAAGGGAATAGGCCAGACTGGGAAAAGTGTACCTGCTAATGGTCTCTGTAGCTTCACTGTCCCAACCCAAGTGTCCAGCACTGCAGCCAGAAAAGAGAGCCCAAGCTCTGGTTCTCTGTCCACGTCTAAGTGTTTTGCTCTACCCATGCAGAGCCAGCCCACAGAGTCCAAGGAGGAAGGGGGTGGGATGACCGGATATAGAATGGCACATGCAGGCACAGGTCCCCCCTCTCCACAGCTGTCGCCTCCCCACTCCAGAGGGGAGATGAGTTACTCAGAAGGTCAAAATAGTTCCCAGTAGCCAAGTGACAGGAAAAGGGTGGGGATTCACAGGTTGGGTAGGCTGACACATGCAGGCAAATCCCACCTCTGCGACAGCTGTCCGAGGAAGTGGATGGAGGGACCAAGGAGTAAGGGGGTAGGGCCATGACAGGTGGGAAAACATCCAGAACAACAGCAAAGGAAGAAGATGGAAGGCCCCACCTCACCTACACCAGTGGTGATCACAGCTGTTCTCATGAGTCCAAGGAGGAAGGGGCAGGAATCACAGGGTGTCACATAGGAAGGCTCTTTTGGGGGAGGAGGAAACTGTTCCCAGGAGTGCTGCAGTAGATGCCATGAGAAGCACAGCTGTCCAAGTGACAGAAAGGGGAGGAGGAGATCACAGGATGTGGACAGCTGTGTACACATGCAGGGACTGGACAGGACTCCAGAGGGAAGGGGAAGAGTTCCTCAGGAAGAGTTGATTCACTGGCCGTTAAACTGGCAGCTGTTAGCTGTGCCTGGGGTGGGAAAAATGTTCATGTTATACATTGAAATGCAACAATCCCGTGTCTGGGCTAGAGCAGTCACATACAGCGAAATACATTTTTAAAAATGAAACATTCTGTGATGCAATAAAATGCATCAAGTGACATGCAATACATTAAAATTCAACAAATAACATATATCAGAAAAGACAGAGGGCCTCATTACGGGGTGGGCGGTAAGTGGTTAACGGTGCCGGTAAGGGTGCCAGAGCCGTTAACCCATTACCAACCTATTATGAGGTCTGCTTGCGGGACCCGCTATGGATGCCTGGTTTTACCAGACATCCTTATCGGGTCCTGCGAGCGGGCCAGCATGCTAACAACGGGCCCGTCATTAACGGGCCCGTTGTTAGCATGCTCCCCTATAAGGGCTCAATGGGAATGGGGATGGTCCGGGTTCCCTGAATGGGGAAATACCGGGCACTCCAAGGTCGGAATGGCCCTGTATTTCCCCATTCAGGGAACCCGGACCCGAGTTTGGAAGCATCCATGCCCTTATTAAGGGCATGGCTACCTCCAAACTCGTAATAAGGCCCATAGACATCAATCACCAGAGACTGCTATTTGCACAATTCCACAGCTCCCATCTGGTTCTGATAGGGACCATATCCACTGTGCTGGGGACCAGCGTCACATCTTAATCTGGGCCAGTCTATAATGTTCATTGTTTAAGGAGTTATGTGGGGATACGTGGGGGATATGTGCCATGGTCAGGTAGGGTCCAGGGTCTGGCAACACTTTGATTTGAGGCACTAGAGCAGTTTGCAGATGATAATTAGTGCAAGCCACGCCCCAACAGCATACAGGACATATCAAATTATTTTTCCACAGGAGGAGCTGAAGCAGTCTCTTATTCCATCGAGGGAGGCTGCTATTTCCACATTTCCACTGCCCCCGCTGGTCCCGATAGGGCCCATACCAACTGTGCCAGGGACCAGCATCACACCTCAATCCGTGCCAGCCTGTAAAGTTCTTTGTTTAAGGAGTGCGAATTGCAGGATGTGTCAGGGGTATCAGCCATGGTAAGGTAGGGTCCAGGGGTCTGGACACTTTGATATGAGGCACCAAAGCAGTTCTCATAGGATAATCAGTGCATGCAATCCCCCAACTGCATGCAGGACATCTAAAGCATGCTTCCACAGAAAGAGCTATAGCAGTCTCTTATACCATCCAGAAAGTCTTTGGATGCATCCTTGGGGGTGGCCCCAATGGAGGTGATGCGAGTGGCCTTGTCAAGGATTTGATCAGAGAAGCCTGGAATAAATACACACTGCGCTGATCCAATAAATGCACCTACTCTGCCATCGGAAGCCAATATCAGGTTGTAGTTTTTGAGCCAGTTTTTCCAGCCCCCTCTTCTGTGTCGCTAATGTTCCAGGGAGACAGCAACCTCATACATCACCACTTACGGAATGGCCTGGTACACAGCCCAACTCATTCTCATAACAACCATCTGGATGGTGCCATACAGTTGTACGTCTATAAGAGGAGTGTTGGTGTTCAGGGGCTTGTTGTAGGTCACAGGCTTTTAATGGTGGTCATGACGTGGCGCGGGAGACAGCTGCCACCCAACGTTTCAGACAGCTGCTTGTAGTCCTTGCTGCCTCAGTGCCAGAAGAGGTCTTCAGGCGCCAATCAGGTTTCTGTTGGCTGGCACCAATGTAATGGTAGTTTTCATACCCGGCAGGTAATGTAAGGTATGGGGTGGTGCTGCAATGTTCCATTTTCTTCATAAACAGGGGCACTTGTGCATCCGTAGCACTGTGGACTGGAATCTGGTGGTGGTCCCACCATCTTCTGCCCCCTCTTCTCTTTCCCCCTTGAAGCACATAGGGAAGGTATTCTTGTACCACACAGTTAGAGATGCTTTTCTTTCTAGGTGTGCACTGGGCTTCCCTTGATGGCAGAGGAGACACTGGCACATATGGCCTAGAGTGGGAAGGATGCACCATGATGGGGATGCATATGGGCACAGACCTAGTAGTTGGTTTGACTGAATGCACGGGCAGCCAAATGGCAGATCTGGAGGAAAGAGCTCTCTTGGTAGTCTGTTAATGCAGGAGGGAGGAGAGCAAGCACACACTGACTGATGTACATTTAAGGATTGGCTTTGGGGACCCACAGGGAGCCAAAACACCCAGTTGGAGCAGAGCATGTGCAGATCAGTAAGGAAAACTCTGTCCTTCAAGATCTTCAGGGAGCAGATGAAAAGTTCACTAGATCCAGGGGAAAGAAGAAATCTCACAATAAAGCAAGCTGGAAAGACAAACTGGTACACAAAGGTGGAACAATGGCATAGTGCAACAACGAAAGATGAAATGAAAGGCTGGTATGCTGGAACAGAAATGTAAAATAAAATACACTTGGGTACACTGTATCCAAACATCGCAACTCACAGAATTTCATATTCCAAAGATATATCAAACATCAGAAAAACCCCAAAGAATACCAAATGTAAAGTTAAATTATTAAAAATAATATACATATCAAAATACCAAAATGAAAAACCAAAAAGCAAAATTAAAACATCAAAATACAAAAATGAAAACACCAAATACAAAAATCGAAATATAATAATCAAAATACAAATATCAAAAGCCAAAAATATCAAAATTTAAACACAAAAATAAAATCTAAAATATAAATAGCATAATATAAAAATACCAAAATCAAAGTAAAAAAACTTCAAAATAGAAAAAGAGAAAATTAAAACAAAATGTAAAAAAGAAATACAATATCACAGTTTAGCCAGTGCTGTTTTCCGAAGACACAGGTCACTTCCCCACAGCGAGAGGAGATACACTGTTCTCGGTTCAGCAGGATTTCTGAGCGGGCTTGGGGCATATTTTGGGTAAAAATAGTCCATGCTCTGGAGTGCAGTGTCCTAGCTCTCCCTCCTGTGCTAAATGTCATCTTTACTGCCCTGACACAAGTTGTGCCTCACTGACGCAGCTGCATATCTGTCTTATGACTGGAGTAAGATGTTTGAAATATGCCAAAATGGAATCATCAGTCAGTGCGGAAAGCAACCTATTCACAGAGGGTGTAGCTGCAGCCATCAGAGGCATTGGTCTTGCCATCATGATCTGAAAGGGAGAGAGTCCAGCAAACGGCTGGGAATACCTCTCATGTACATAAGGCTAGGGGCAACACGCCTGGCCAAATTAGTCCTATCTGTGCATACAGCTTTGCCAGCTTGTAGCTCCCCATTCTTCTTTTCTGTTTTCCCCAAGCGTTGTGTTCTATTTTGTCCTTATGGTAACCTGCAGTTTGTGCAGTAATGTTTTCAGTTCTGCTACAGGATCTTGTACTGGTGAATTGGGGAGAATGGAACAGGGACACAGAACTCACAACAGTGCATAGGCAGGGTGACCCAGAGTGTTGTAGTAGGCCAGAGAATGCAGTGCACCACAACGATAAAGGCACCTTAGATGCAATGTCCTCTCTTTGACAGTCCTGCCAGACACTGGGGCATCCGTTAACTCCCACATCCTCAGTGTGCTGAAGGTGGCTCCCGTGTCCAGCAGCATTATGGCATACGTGTTACCTACCTGTGCTGTCACATAGGGGCCACTTGTTGGGAAGTAGATGATTAGGTTGAGGAGTTGTAGTACCATGGGGATCTCGTCTGGGTCAAGTTTCCATCAAGCTTGAGGGGACTGGAAGGGACTCTGGCCTGGCTGCTGAAGCCAGGGTTGCAAGGCGGGGCCAAAAGAGGCACCATGGATGTTTTTGCTACTGGCTGGGATATGAGAGGCATTGGTCTGGGATCTGGCCTGGGGTTGTCAAGGCTGGGGTGCTGGACCAGAACCAGCATTGTGATCCGGTTTCTGTGCTAAGTGGGGAGCAGAAAGGCCAGGAGGGAATGGTGCAGGTAGCTGCACTTTGCTCTGATCGGACAGGGCTGTGGACTTGTTCTGCTGATGCTGAATCCGCTGATGACAGGTATACTTGGGTCCTTCCTCTCCTCTATCTCTATCTCTACCTGTGGTGTTCCCCAGGGGTCTAACCTCTCTCTCTGGCTGTTTAACCAATACCTGGCACTTATTGCCCACCACATTGCCGTGCTCTGCCCCAACTTCCAGTGCTATGTGGCTGACACTCAGCTCATCTTCAGGCTACCCCCTGCCACCTTGTCTCCCTCTCTCATCTCTGACTGTCTGTCCGCCATCCAGGAATGGTGTGCTGCCAATGATCTCTGCCTTATTGCCAGTAAAACTGAGATTTTCATGATCGGCACACCCGCTCCCTCCTTTCCTGTCACTCTCTGGCCGGTCTCTTTTGGCCCTCTTCCTGTGCCCACCCGTGAGGCTAAAAACCTTGGGGTCATCTTCGACTCCACACTCTCCTTCTCTCCTCACATCTCTGACGTCTCTAAGAAGTCACACTAACAGCTGCAACTCCTCAGAGGTATTTTTCCTTTCCTCTCCTTCCCCCATAAGCTCACTGTCTTCAATACGTCCTCAATACCTTCAACTCCCTCTTCCTAAATATCTTCCTTCTCGAGCTCTTCCCTCATCCGCCTCCAACTCCCTCAGGGTCAGTCACTTCTCCAAGCAACAAGTTGGTGGTAGATCTCTCGCTTTGGCTGGGGCCTCCCTCTGGAACAGCCTTCCTACCTCACTGAAACTTGAGGAGAACCATCTCCGGTTCCGGAAGCACCTCAAAACCTTTCTCTCTGCTTCTGCTTTTTCTCCTCCTCTCCCATGCTGAGCCCACTGGCTGAAACTGCACTGGTTACCTGGCCACCCTCTGATCTCGGGCCTAGGCCCCATCCACCGCCAGTCGCACACCTGCACTGCCTTCCTGGCAACTCCCGCACTCGTGAATGTATCTGTATCCCTACAGCCCCACTACAAGCACTTGTCACCAGATGTCTGCACTTACCCTTGCACTTGCCGTCAGCTGGCAGTACTTTACTTATTTTTATTATTCTATTTTCCCATGTACTACACTTTCCCTTCCCCCCTCCCTTGCACTTTCCCCTTGCCCCTTTCCATGCACTTGCACAATCTGAATGACACCTGACCTAGTAGGATCGCTGTCTGTTTCCCTCTGCAACCCCTCTGTTGCCTCGTCGCGCCTTGAAACATTTGTGTATAGGCGTGTTATAAATGCCATATCAAATCATACGTCCAGTGGCCCCATTCATTTTAATAGGCAAACTGGTCCTGATGCACACAGTGGACTTAACTGGGATGGGCACCAGGCTGTGGGTGGATACTAGCTTGGGACATACTGAAGTAGGTGACTAGTGTTCTGATAGCCCCAGTACTGGGGGCTCAGAGGGGGGCATCTGAGAGTGGTGAATGATTCCTCTTCTTCCTCACCCACTAAATGTGTGCTGTCCTCTAGAAGTCCATACTAGCCCTCCTCGGTTGACAGTACTGGAGGCCAATGCAGCAGGGGCATATACACAAGGGGCAGGAACTTGGGAGGGAGCCAAATAGCTGGGTGGGGGAGCAAGCACAGAACAATCTAGATCATCCTCCGAAGCGGAAGGGTTCACTGGGGGCAACACTGGGAACAGGTAGGGCTCATACCAATACCTGGGGCTATTTCTCATTTTCTCCACAATTTGCTGTTCTAGCTTCTTCTCTCTAGTCACTTGTTCTTCCAGCCACTTCTTCCTTACCGCATACACACTCTGCAGGGACCACGACATGTAGGCCTCCCACTGTCTAACTGCTAAGTTCCCTTTCTGCCTTTTAAGAACCTCATGCACCAAACCAAGGTGAGTCTCATCAAAGGTGCCTTCTAGGGACCATACCAGTAGGTTCTGATGCTTGATCTGTTTATGGCATACTGGCATCCATATGACAATATCTGGTCCATGCACTGTAGCCATGAGTGCCACAGGGGAATCAGTTGAAAGTCTCACTCCCTGGCTCGCAGGATTTCCCATTCTGACAAACAAAAAGAAGATGTTGGCCACAAACTAAGATTGCTTGATAAATACTATATCACTACAGGGCGTTGGTCAGCACCACTGAGTACCTACTATCCAAGTCTGTTAACCAGGGTTAATCTAGCACACTTACAATTCCTCACAGGCACTCACAGATGCACACTCACAGGCGTTCAACTGGGGAAGGGGTTGGATGATTAACCATTGCAGAACAGGGGGCATGGTAATGCAAGCGACTGGTTCACTTCCAAAAGGAGTGACGTCCCTGGAAACATTCTTGGATTCAGAGGTCAGGAAGGCACTCCGCACAAAAGATTTTCAAGCAAAGATGATCTCTAGAGGCCCAAACTCCTGCTCCTAAAGAAATACAAGACTCTCACAATCAGGATATGGACACAGCAACAATTGGTAAGTGGCTTTGTTCACTCATAGTGAGTGTCTAGGAAATTTGTTTGATACAAACTAGGTGACTCTGGTACCACTAAACTGAATTAGGCCCTTTGGTGGGGCGAGGGCTACAGCCAACCAGACAAGCAAAATGAAGGGTATCAAGGTACACTCCACAAAGGTATCTACAAAAGTACTTACTATTAAGATGCTACCTCAACACTCTTTCAGGCATACTAGTAAACTGAATTAAGCAACATGTAGTGTGCTTTGAAACTAGGCTCTAGGCGGACGTCTCCCTAAGGTGAGCAATGAGCCACAAGTACCCTTTTTTACCCTCCAATATGGGTATAGAAGGTGAGTGTGTTACGGGGTAGGTGACTCCCCTCTCCTAAGGAACTCTCAGGGTTAAAGCCAAACACATTACCAAAAGAATTAGGGGTTGAGATCAGGATGGTATGACTAGTTGGGTAGATTATCCAGAAAGGTACACCCTGTAATTTGCCAGTACAATAGTGTGTTGTTGTATGGGTATGCAGGTCCTCCTCTGACAGTGGCAGTGCGCCAACCGCCACCGCTGTGGGAGTAAGACCTAGTTTAACTGGATGGGTACACTGACCTTCCCCCTCAGAGACTAGGACCACCCCCCACAAGCTACAAGCTGGCAATGTCAGTATGCGTGACTGATATTTCAGTTTTTCTTCATCTTCATCTTCTTCTTCTTCTACTTCTTCTTCTTCTTCTTCTTCCTCTTCCTTTTCTTCTTCCTCTTCTTCTCCTTCTTCATTACTTTATTCAACAAATGTGTCTTTAGCATACATAATTCTTATACATAAATAGATATACACTTTTCACATTTGTTACATCCAGGATATAAAAAAGATAGCCCATTTACAATAAACAATCTAAAACTTTCCAATATTTGTCAAAAACAGGCTAAAATGACTGTGCAATAAAATCCATGTATAAACCAATTTTCATAACATTGCTCAATTGTACTATTCCTGCGATACCAAACTCTGTACAAAGTATCATTGATGATGTTAGTTGATGGGCATGCACTGTACACACCAGCATTTATGAACAGTGGCAACAGATAGATTCTTCTGAAGTCCTTATATCTCTCACAAAATAACAGAAGGTGTACCGTCGTTTCTGAGTGTGCCCCACATGATTGGCAATTTTCAGTAATAGGATCTGTCCATCCTCAGGTGAAATTTGCTCCCTTGATTCTAACAGTCCTAAACTCCATAAGTAATTTGCATGGGAATGCTGGTGTCATTAAATGAAGATATTGTTCAGTGCCTTGAGTAGTTTTCACAAAATGTTCAAACCAATTTCTAGTTCTAAACATAAGCTTTCGAGGTGTACATGCAAGGCCCATCAAACAGACAACTTTATCTCCTTTTTTGAAGAGCTAAGGCCCATCAAACAGACAACTTTATCTCCTTTTTTGAAGAGCTGGTTTCTGCCAAAAATCCCCCAGGCCCAATACACATAAGTAATGCCTTACTTGTTTGGGCTACGGTAGAGAATTTCCTCCCAGATGACTAAGCAAAGTGGTCAAAGCCTCTTGGTACTTTTTCCGCTCAGGGGTAATCCAAAGCCTTACCCATATAAAACAGGCTTCCAAGCCACCCGGGAAGCAATTGGCTCTAACAACAGCAGAGCATTAGGAAAACTGTTAGGGGGTCTGAAAAACATTTTCAAAAACCTGTTCTCCATAGTCCTCAGATTAAAAAACTTGTTGTATCCCCACAATTCCGCTCAATGCTGAAGCAGCCTGTAATTCGTAAATGTTAATTGCTGGATATGCAGCTCCCTCTCGGTGTTGAACAACACATTTCCTCAAACCACCACTGTTTTTTTTTCCCAGCACCACCTGTGACTTCCGTAGGTGAGCTGACCATGCCCTGGTATCTGGGAACCTTAAATTTAGGTAATCGTAGTGATCAACTTGTTCAATTTGATCCCATCGACATCCATGGAGCATACAGAGGGCTTTGTTCTTAACGGCCTGAACACCAGCGTTTTCTTCTTGTTCAATGTCAGGCCCAATTGACAGCAGTCGCTGGTGAAACACTGCAGGCAGCGTCTGATCCCCATTGGTGATGTTGCCAGCAGCAATGCATCATCGGCAAAAAATGCCGGGAGGATGTCAGTGCCGAATTTATGGGGATCAAGCCTGCCCCCAGAACATTCAGCCACCAGTTTCAGGTTAACTTCATATATATAAAGGCAATGGGAGCAGGGCAAGGACAAAGCCCTGTCTCACGCCCCTGTCAACCCTAAGCCAATCTTCAGGAGGAATGTGGCAGTCTAGTCAATTATCGTTTTTTCCCTTTTTATCTGTGACCTCTCAACCCTAAAGTGTCTGGTAGATTCTCCACCAAGATCCCACCTTACCACAGCTGAATTATTTGAATATAGCTGGGAGACCGCCACCACCAGCGACTCAGGAACTCCCCCCCCCCTTCCAAAAAAACCTGCTATAGCTGGTTTCTTGGAATGGAGTCAAACGGTGTTTGCAGGTCAAACAAGAACACATAGATCCATACTTTCTTTAGCACTCTGTATTTTTGTAACACAAGTGACAGGTGGAAGCATTGATTGATGGTGCTTGTCCCTTGTTGGAAACAAGCCCGGAGGTTGGAGATGAGATTATTTGGGACTACCCATTCCTGTAATTACTTGAGTACCACCTTTGCATAGATTTTTCCAGAGGCATTATGGAAATTGGCCTGTAAGCTTTTTTGTAGATTGGTACTATTTAGGTGCTACGCCATGTGTCAGGGACCTTATTAATGTTAGTCACAGCTGTAAATAGCTTAAGTTTAATTAGTATCGGACCCAATATCTCTTGTTCATCCCTGAATAAGTCAATCAGTACCTTGTCGGGTCCAACTGCTTTTTGGGCTTTGGAACTTAATATTGCATTTTTAACCTGTGCAAAGTTGGTAATCGTAGTAAGACCAGTGTATGTACCCGCACCTTTGTCTTTTAGCGGGTCACTCTCATAATTCACACACCCATCAACCATATCCTCTTTATAAAACCCACTGAAATTGCTAAGCCACTGTTCAGGAGGAATGTGACAATGGAGCTGATTATAATTTTTTCCCCTTTTTATCTGCGACGTGGGTCCAGAAGGCCTTGCCATCCCTATTGGTTACTGCCTCCATAAGGTCATCCCATTTTGCTTCATGGTATCTCTCTTTTTTCCATGGTATCCCTCTTCTCCCCCCTAATTATCCTTCTAAAATGTAATGTCATAGGTGCAGCTCTTTCTTGATCACCTTCCCCTCAGTTGTAAGGCATTGCATGAGGTGTTATTTTGCCAGCTTGCAATCATTGTCAAACCAGTCGGTCTTCCCTACCGCTCTTTGTTTGAACTTATTTGTGTGTACTGTAAACAAGGGATGCAGCCGAGTTGCCAATTTATCATATTCAACTAGGACCACATTATTAGTGAGGTTCCAGTTGAAAATATTCTTAATGCTGGACAGGGCCTGTTAGTAAATTACATATTTGTGTCCAGCCTTCTCGATATGGTCCCATTTTACAACACGTTATGCGTTACCAGTGATGCCAATCAACGTAGCCAATATCAATATATCATGCTGCTTTCCAGATAATCTAATAGACAGCAAAAGTGGTTTGTGGTTGCTTTCGTTCAGGTCAATGCTACTGAAGTCATCCACTACTTCCCAATCATTCATTAGTACTAGGATAAAATCAATGTGTGTAGCACAATCAAATCCAAAGAAGGGGTTCATCTCAGGTCGATCGCCACTACACCGCCCATTACATTGCATGCCCTTAGATTTAGGCCTTGCAAAATGGGGGCTGTATCTAACGTATACTTATGGGCCCCCAGTGGACAATTGGCATCTAATGTTGGGATCTTCCATACTGTGTCTATTTCGTCCAATAGCCCTTCTAATTCTCTCAATGGTTCAAACTGCAAGTTGAAGTCCCCCCAACTAGAATATGGAGTTTCTCGGGGGGTTTTTGATCCCAACTATCTATTTGTTCCAACCAAAGTGTTAACATCCCAAGCATGTTTGTACCAAATAGTCTATTGAATATCTTGAATATAAGTAGGATATGCCCCTCTGGGTTCTTTCCAATAACCAGTTTGGGTACGTTTAAATTTCTCATTTCTGCTAGCCGCCCTGAACCTGCTGCCACCAGGGTCAATATTACCCCCATGACCTCCGCTTTGTGCCTTTGGTTGCTGGGGTGCTGAATGCCGTAAACCCCTGCACTTCAACCGTTGATAGTGCCCACGTTTCCTGGATGCTTATAATCTTGCATCCATTTCACACTGCAATCGAGTCTGGGTCGTTCAAATGCCTTTCGAACCCCGTAACATTCCAAGAGAGCACCTTCACTCCCCTGGGGCAAACTGTGGGCTTCTCGTGAAGTGAGGCCTGGGTATCAATCTACCTCTTCCAATTCCTCTCCTTGTTTTACTGGGTTGAGCCCACCACTGTGTGTTGCTCACTGATGGTCTCTCCCTTGCCATTCACTAGATGGGAAGGGTCTCAGTAAGATTGAGGTCTGACCTGGGGGTAGGTTCTGGACTGGATTTCAAGTAGCCCTTCTACCAGTGACCTGTCCTTCAGTGTTTGTTGGATATAGTCATAATGACCACTGGGCATGGTCCCTCTTTCACAAGAGACGATGTCCTCTCTGAAGACAAGGGGCCTCATTACGACCCTGGCGGAAATGGAAAAACGATGGCGGAAATGCAATACCGCCATCGAAAACCGCTCGTTGCGATTATGACCCGTCACCGGAAAGTACGATGCCATTAGCGACACCGCAGTGAACGGCAACGCTAACTGCACCAAGTACGCGCACGCGCGCCTTGCAAAACCGGAATCACCGCCATGGCGCAACGGTACGCGAATTCCGACCCTAGCGGACATGTACTGAACGCCATCAAGCACGGCGGAAAGTACCATTCCGCCATGGTGAGAAATACGGCATCGTGAACCAACCGTAAATGGCCCACTGAGTGCCTGTACTCCACTCCTTGGCCACATTGCACAACTCCTGGCAGGCGCAATGTACTCACACTATGCAACCAGTGAAATCTACAATTCACCCATGCATGCCAACGTAGAAATGCATGCAGGGGCTCAAAGCGCCCCGTGAGTGGGCATCCATGTACGGCATGTCACCATAGCCGTACTGATGCAGCACAGGCATGTGAAGGTACAAGGACATCAAAATGAAAATCAAGAACACATGACACAAAACAACAGTAGTCCCCCATCGCTTGCCACCAGCGCAAGGCAACATCCAAAGCAGTATCCTGAGGGAGATTGCACCAGCCCTGTACTCTTGCCAGTAAACAAACCAACCATCAGCAGAAGCATGTACCACACAAGTTGGCAGAGTGACTGAGCAGCCAGGCCATCTCAAGAGGGGCCGATGGGAGCTGCAGGGCACAGATGGCACGAATACAGAAGCTATCCTAATGGACATGACCCCAGTCCCCCTCCAACAAACGCACGCAAACACAGGCACCTGTGACCAGCCACATTCTGAACATCCCATCATTCCACCAATCGACCTGGCTGACAGGCACCAGTTGGCCAAAAGCCAATCCCCCGCCCCTGAGCAGCACATCATGAAAACAGTCACAATGGCAGCCCCTATCCGTGACCATACTGTGCTACGTAGGCAAACGCGGCCAGTACAGTACCACACAACTCAACCCAGAAGGCGGAACACAATGCAGATCATCTCACAATACATACCGCCACAAATCGAAAATCGCTACATCACCTGCAAAGAATAACGCAACACGGCAAATATCGGAATTTTTTTTAAATGTACATCCAAATGACAAAGGCCTAACAGCAATTTGCACAATTACACCAAAACATCCATCATCACCGAGGGCTGGATCCGCAATAATTGACCACCTTCCACTTGTGTGACGCCCTGTACCTTCATGGCACACAGGGCCTACATCAACGTTCCAAAAGGCAACATGGAAGCGGCAAGAACCGCAGGTCCGTCCCATGAGGCAGGCACTAGTCCAGCTGAAAGGCCGAAATGTTGCACCTAGCCACCAGTACTGCGTAAGGGCATGTGGCCCATTGGCGATCGTCCCATAAGATCGTAATGGTGCTCCACTGATTTACCCGAAGCTGCAGGTGTCGAGAGTAAAACCCATCTGGAGGAGTGGCGTACAGATGGCATCTGCAAAAGGGCAGGAGATACCTGTCACCCAAATGAAAGACAAATTAACCGATTGCATTACGGGACTCATGATGCATTACACACTTCATTCAACACACCAAATCCACACCCATATGCATGCTAGGCCACTCCAAAGGAATACATACACCCCTAAATCAGTATCGAATCATAACGAAATCAATCGAGGTAAATACACCATTGCCAACGTCTGTTACTGTGCATGCGTCCGTCAAGACAGAACCCATGACATGGGATTAGTAACGTGCATAGACACACGTGTATGAAGGCGCGTCGAGACAGGGAGGATCCGACAAGGGCAGATAGACGTTGGTCCCACTATGGCAGCTTTGCATCACATAGCGCAGGGGAAGGGGATCGATTCAAAAAACCCATGTACATGGCAGACCCTAAATAAAATCATCTGTCCATGCATCCATTCATCATTCCCTCATCCCGCCATGAAAACGCATGAATATTCACTCACATAATATTTGAAACTTCCATCGCGTCTGTGCGTAATGCAGTCTGCTAAAACCACTGTGCCCCTGGCCGGATCTGTAGTGTTGTGAAGCAACATGGATTTGGGAACGTCCTGCCTTATCGTCCACTACGCTATTGCGCATCCCATTCAATTCATATCATTCATTGCTTGCTCGTTATGGGCCCTGTCCCAAGGACATTCAACAATAGAACGTTACATTTCCAGGCAGACCTGTGGGCGTCTCCTCGCCGCTACTTCAAAACCAAAAACGCTGTCCTTCGAATTCCTCACTTGCAACATTACGTCGAAAAGGCTTCTGTGAACGCTTGCATTCACAATTACATCAATGTAGTGCGGCTGTGTGTGATAATGCTAACTGGCTACAATCACGAATGGGACGCCACGCCCGTCGGTGGAGTTCGTTACTGTGCTGCATGAGGGTCCGCCGTCGATCGAGCCCTACATACCACTGATCCTTCCCAAGGATGTTCACGACTGCAAATATAGTATGTGTAACAATGGGAGCATAGCATGATATTCATGCAAAGTACATCACACTGCCATCGGGATTTCACACATGATTGCAATTGCAAGATGTCATGCGGCCAAATGCAGCGTTTCGTGCGGGTCGTGCTCGGCCAGAAGGGATTGCAGCTGCCACAGATTAAATCAATCAGCACGGGTGGAGCCCATACAGGCCGACAGCACATAAATAGCAGACCCAAACCCCTCCCACAACCACACCCACTCCAAAATGCTACCGGCAGGACTAGCGATGTTGGCCATGGGGGACCAGATAGCACTGCAAGTACTACAACTACAAGAAGACGACGAACAACAACAGCTACAACAACCGGCCGCACAGAGGAGACGCAGGAGGAGGAGGAGGAGAAGGAGGGCAAGGCAGGGTCAGCAAGGCCCACAAGCACTGCCACTACCACCACGCAGGCAGCCCGCAATCCCACGCCTCCGAGCCAATCCGTTCAACCTCAGTGCTGAGCAGATCCACACCCTCTACCGTTTGGACCGGGACACCATAATCGCCATTGTGGACATGACACACGCTGACCTCGTGAGCATGATAGATAGCCCAACCGCCATCCCACCCCTACTGAAGGTGGTGTCTGTACTCCACTTCCTGGCCACAGGCACCTACCAGCACCCAGTCGGACAGTTGCATGGCATTTCACAGCCACTGTTCTCACGGACACTCTTCCAAGTGCTCGATGCCCTCCTGAAGCACGCTGACGACCACATCACACTACCACGCACGTACCAGGAGATTACCAACGCAAAAGTGGGATTCCATGCACTTGGCGGCATCCCGGGTTGCATTGGTGCCATCGACTGCACCCATGTTGAATTGGTTGTCCCACATGCCATGGAGGTCCAGTACCGCAACCGGAAACAATATCATTCAATCAATGTGCAAATGGTGTGTGTCTCCAACAAGATCTTTACGCATTGTTGTGCCCGATTTCCAGGGTCTACCCATGATTCTATGGTCCTGAGGAACACAAGGATACCACGCTACATGGAGCGACACGCAGGGCACAGATCCTGGCTACTCGGTTAGTCTCATTCCATGCATGACATCGTGGCCCATTTGATGCGTCAATGAGCTTGCAGGAAGGGGGGGGGGGGCTACTTAGCACTCTCATTCCACTGACACCCTTTATTTGTCACATACAGGTGATGCCGGGTATCCACTGAAGAGATGGCTCCTTACACCAATCCGGAACCCACAGAACCAGCATGAGGAGGGGTACAACCATGCCCACTCACGTACCCGTGTGGTCATTGAACAGGCATTCGGCCTACTGAAGGCTCGTTTCCGCTGCCTCAGCAGGTCTGGCGGGGCACTCATGTACAGCCATGAGAAGGTTTCTAAGATGGTCATGGCATGTGTCATGCTGCACAACATGTGCGTACGTAGGAATGTGCCCATGCCCCCTGACGCTGAACTGCATGCACCTGAAGATGATAATGATGAGGGTGGGGATGTGGAGGCACCTCAAGGAGTCCATGAGGCACAGGATGCACGTGAAATCCGACAGAGCGTCATAGATGCATGCTTCTAGCAACCACGCATGGTGCCTATTACATGGAAAGGGGACCTGTGGCACTGTGTGTGTGTGTAGTACAGGCACATTGTGGACTGTACGCCTATGAAGGCCTCGTACGCAAAGATCAATGTCCACACATGTCATTGGATGATAATGAAGTACTGTATTGTTAATGTGATTTGATTTATACACCCTATGGACCCGCCACCCAGTGAAGCCCAACACACCCCCTCCACCCTACTACCTCCCCCCCCAACACCAGTGTCCAAATATGCATGCTGTCCGTGGGTAGACGCTATTGCAAGCCCCCGCTACGGGTATCAGGGGCACCCCTGCCCGTGGAGCGCAGGTTCCTGGCAGATCTGCGTTGGGGGCTGCCCTGGACGGAACTTGCCACGGATGATGTCTCTGCCTGCTCGCGTCCATGCATGTCTCTGAGGGTTTGTGAGAGCTCCGTGAGCACACGGCGCACAGCGGCAAGTTCAGCACAAACGTCTTTGGACGTCGCATGCAGTTCCCCCCTCAGGCTCTCGGTGCTTTTCTCCATTTGTGCTCTCAGGCTCTCGGTGCTTCTCTCCATTTGTGCTCTCAGGCTCTCGGTGCTTCTCTCCATTTCTCCCCTAAGGCTCTCACTACTTTTCTCTATTTGTGCCCTGAGTGTCTCGGTGGATGTTTCCATGGCTGCCCTAGAACCCCCGCATTCATTTGCATGGTCCTTGAGTAGCGTGGCCACTTCCTGCTGTTGCTCGATCAGCTGGTCGAGGGACTGTTGCCTCTGCTGGGCCATGGACATTTGCGGTGGTGTGACAGGGGGGCTGCTCAACACATGTTGCCTTGGCACAGGACTTGTGGGGGTTGGCCAGTCGTCGTCTTCAGGGTGCCCCTGCGTGGTTTCGTCATGGTGTAGGGGATGGAACATGCAGGGGGATTGGGAAAGGTCATGGATGGTACCTACGTCGCCAGCACTGTTTTCCGTGTCGGAGCATGCTGGCATGACAGCTGTGTCACCTATGGTGCTGCTACCACCAGAAGCAGTGCCATCAGATACGTCCTTTGGGGGGACCTGTGGTGCTGGTGTTGTGGACTTGCTGGCTGCTGGGGTGCCTGTTGCAGTCCCCTCCAGTGTGCTGCCACTTGATTCCTGCTGCTGCCGTGTCTTGATCCTTGCACCTGAGGTGGAGGCTCTTGGGACGTTGGTCCTGGCCCTCTTTGCAGGCGTGCTGGTAGGGGTGTCCTGCAGCTCGTCGTTGGTATCGGACCCTGTGGTGGAGTAAAGAGGGGCGAGCGTTAGTTATGGGTCTGTGGGAATTGGAATGGCAACGTATCACATGCATTGGGGTGGTACATGAGGGTGATTTGGGACTGGGCCTTGGAGGTGGTCTCATTTTCGTGTGGATTGAGGATGCATTCATTTGGCTGCCTGCAGTTAGGGGGTGCATGCTGCACATGTAGGGGTTGTTTTTGGCATTTTGATTAATTTGTTTATTCATTCTGACTTTTAGAGGGCGCTGTCAGGGCAAAGTATGTATTGCACTATGGGGTCACATGGTACTGCACATGTTCGTGCTTTGTGGATTTCGCATTGTTTCTCTTGGCCAACCTACCTGATTCTCCGGATGTCGGCACTCCTTTCTCCATCCCTCCGACTCCCTCTATGCTCTCCATTCCTATGGTGGAGGCGCAGATTTCCTCCCAGGGGGTCAACTTGATGGGCGATTCTGATCCCCCCCCGGTAGCTGTGGCGATGTTCCTGTTCGCAGAAAGTATGCTGCGTACGCGGATCCGCAGGTCGTCCCACCGCTTGCGACATTGCTGTGGCGTGCGGGGTGTTGTCCCCACCGCACTTACGCGCTGTACCACCAGGGCCCATATGGCCTTCTTGTTGGCAAGGGCCGTCCTGGTCATTTGACTGGAGAAGACGACGGCGGCATTCTCCTGGAGGGTCTCGGTGAGCACGGTCAGTTCCTCTCGGGAGAAGTGGACCTGCCGCTTGCGATCACACGCTTTCTTGGCTACCTTTCCCATATTTATTTTTTTAACTGGGGTTGCTAACGGGTTGGGATGTGTGTCAGGGTCGGATTTTTAATGGTTGTGTTGGGATTCGGATTTTATAGTTGTGCGGCGTGCTGTTTCCCGTTCCGGCCACATGCTTTTACTTCCGTTTCCGTATATTTACGGTGGCCGTAATTTGCGGTGCCCGCTCATTACGGTGACCGCTCATTACGGTGACCGCTAAGATGGGTGGCGGTATTGCACCTGGTGCAGCGTACGGCGGCGGTAAGGGCCGTTTTGGGGTCATTTCCGCCATCGCAGCCTTTCGGATTCCGCCATGGCGTAATGCTCGTGCCCGATGGGTCGGAATTAGCCGCACTTTGCTCCATCGTGCAATGGCGGAAACGCTATTTACGCTATGGTGGTCCGGTCTGTTGATTTCCGCAAGGGTCGTAATGAGGCCCACTATCCCTAGTGTCTTTTAAACGTTCTTTTCTATGGCCATCTTCAGGACAAAATTTCTTCAAAATAAGTCAACAAAGACTTTATACCCCAACAGTTGTTTCAACTGCATTCCCGAATGAGCCCCATTCGTGAATGCAGTTGAAACAACACAGCGTGAACGTGGACACCGACAGATGAAGATTGCTTCCCGTGAGGTGCTGCACGAATCTTTCGAAATTAAGCTTGCAACGCGGGAAAAACTGCGAGATCCGAAACAAAGTAACCCGCGCATTCGTTTACAAACCGTAGAGGATACGGCTGCATTAGGGACAGCGTAATTGACCATTACTTTCTGGCATTCGCTCTACCTGGAGGATGTTGACAGCATGAGTAGCTGTGTAGCAGTGCCGTGATATATTTTCCCCTAGTAGCCTGTATACAAAATGAACTACGGTATATTTGGAAAAGGAAAATTCGAATTTTTGAGATGACAAAAATTCAGTTGTTCAAAGTCAGTGTTGGGGTATAAAGTCTTTGTTGACTTATTTTGAAGAAATTTTGTCCTGAAGATGGCCATAGAAAAGAACGTTTAAAAGACACTAGGGATAGTGTCTGGAATAAATTAAAGGCCGAAACATGTCGACAGCGATCTAGAATACCCATGCTAACTTATTATGGGATTGTGTTTTATATGAACAAAGCGGTTAGAATGTTACGAAACCCTGTTATATAACTGTCTTTGTGTATCCCCTTTCGTATACGTTTGATTGTTGTACAACGTATTTTGGTTTTTGTGATTCACAGCTTTTTAATCCATTGGCGAAGTGCCCAAAAAATGTGTATTATTGTGTGTTTGGCACTTAGTGCTTTTTAATGTTATACAACATGTGCAGATAATACATTTCAAAGAAAAGTTTTTTGTAATCGTTGTAAACTTATTGGGTTCAGGTTTTTAGATAGTAGTTTATATGTGAGACATTTGTGTCTGACGTAACTGTGGTTTCACTTTAGAACACTGGGGAATGGAAAGAGGGGTACCAGACTCACTTCCTTGTTTCATATTGTGCTCTCTTCAGAGCTAGTACCTTTTGAGTCTTGGTCCCCCGATAAAAAAGTTGGGAACTTTACCTGTCTTTGGTATTACTCTCTGAAGACAGACATGCGGCCCCTAACTTTATGCACCCAATGAATGCACTTGTTGGTCAACATTTCTTTGTTCTCATAAATGCCTGGTCTTAGTTGAGGGGCATCACACATGTATACTATCACCCTGTTCCTATCTAGTTCTATATATACCGGGCCCTGCTTGTCTTATGTTTGTTTTGCAGTCGTACCTGCTATTACCAGATCTCTGAGGTGGGTGTGTGTTCTAGCACATTGAAGTGTCTTGTGTGCTAGATGGTATTACCAATAGTGATCTCAGACCCAAATAACCAGACAGACTCAAAGAAGATGTCAAAGTACTACTTTATTATTAGAGTAAAATAAAGTAGGGCAATCTGTCATACAATAAACTTTAGTCCACACACTCACACTCAATTATACAAAGGTTTTATTCCTTGATATGCATCATTTCTGACATCATCCTATGTGGCAAACTGCAAAATCTATTGAAGGGAGTTATTGGTTAAGGGAACATATGTGCCTATATATAATTTAAGTAATAATAATCTTACTGGATGCCCCTTTTCTAGTGGGCATGACTTGAACCACCTCTAAATACATATAATAGAGATTGTACCAAAATAATGGCAGCCGGTTGGCCTATATAACATTGTATAGCAGGTTGCTACACAAACCCTCTCGTTGGTTAGCATGCTTTCCCAACCTTGGACTTTCGGCTCGTTAGTAGCACCTAAGCAAAATGTAGCCCAAGTGCCAATAGTAACATCAGACTACTCCCCACTTTCCAAATTAGTCCATCATCTCTCATTGGTTCTCCTTTGTAGTTGACCTTGCAGCCTGTTCTCTTTTCTGGGACTTATTAGGGAGTGTAGGTACATCATTATCTTTGTCTAGAGTTTGTTTAATGAATAGCCCTTGTTGTCAACATCTGAATCACGTGTGAGGAGACCACGAATTTGTCAATTAAGACCTTCTATTTCCTCCTATTTGAATCAATTGGGCTGGGTGTCATTACTCCTCTCGGCCTCTATGGAATTGCTCACTCAACCTCGTATAGTCTTTTTGCATCTTTAATTGTGCACTACTTGGCTCTTGCTGATGTTTTCCTCTATACATAATCTAAGACAAATATGTCTTATATGCATTGCTCAATCCCTTTGACTGCCCTTGTTCTTTGCAATTATTCCTTCATGTGGCATCCTTGATTACAGGCCAATAGACTCCTCTTTATTCCTCACATGAAGATGTTTTTCCAGTGTCTCCTGACTCTACAGCCCTCGTCTGTCTCTGAAGTAGCTTCATTGGTTGCAAGATGAGTCCATCTTTCTATCATGGCTGCCATAGCTACATTATGTTTTTTTCTGCAGCAAGCATCTATATGTCGCGCCTACCTTGTGTTTCTGCGTATATACACTTATGGGCTTATTCATGGAATTAATTGAGTGGAAAATCTGGGATTTTCACGCTATTCAGCGTGAGAAACCCTGTTTGTCAATTCATGGAATCGACTGCGCAGCATTTTTTCCTAACTTGTGTGGACTTCATGCAGGCTCTGCATGTCTCTGCGAGCTCTCGTGTCTCTTGTGTGAGACACCATGCAGAGCGTGGGTGAGGCCTGCGCAGAGGGCTCAGTAGGGGGCGGAACTCGGAAAATGAGGAAGAACTAGGGAAAATGTGGGCATTACAAGGGACTGGCTGCAGGCAGTCCATAGCACACCCTCAAATGTGCATGACAAAGTGTATTCATGGATGTGACCGTGCAACCTCCCACCTGTGAAATGCCCATGCAAATCCCGCCATCTCTCTGCCATCCGAAGGCAGATGTAAGTACACTTGCGCATAGCAATCACAGCGCGGAGGTAGGTTTGCATTTCTGATTTAGGGGTGCACGTATGAAGCTGGGGTTCTGATCGGACTTATGTCTGCGTGTACGTAGTGTAGTATGGAGCAGGAACGTTTTACAAGGGTTCGCACAAGGACCTTTCAGATTCTTACCCTAGTTACGATATATCGTTTGCATGTTGTCGTAATGATGGCAACAGTTACGGGGATCTGGCGCAGGGACCACGAGATGCAGGCCTACTTGTGGGGGACCCATGCACTGTTTGAAGGGTGCATGTATTCGCACCCAGGATAGCACGCAAAGGTAGCTGTACTGTCTGTTTTTGCTTTGCATGCGGGCGTGTCAGGGGCGTGCTGTCCGCAACTTGGGTATATGGTTACTTTGCGCTGGAAATTCCATGAATACGCGGGGTGTGCATTTTTTATTCTGCATTCTGCATGCAGGCTTGTGCAGTGTTGTTCTGGGCGTGCGGCCGTAGTGGGGTTAATGTGCTCTTTTCCATGTATCGGCCTCTTATTTGTCAGCAGGTTACTTAATCATCTTTGCATATATGATTTTATCATATTCGGTTACATGTTCATTTTGTTACTCCAGTTACAACTTTGTTCTTTAATTATTTGCATATTGTTTCAGTGTGTCTTTGTGTCTTCCCTTCATTGCATCAATCTGCCCTTGTTTGATTTCATGTGTAGCTCTTCGATGTCCAATATTGTGTGTAGACATCCTTCCACCCTTTCAGTGCAAAGGTACATTCGATATGGTTCTCTAAGTGCATATCATCTCTCATACACTCAATGTGGTATTGGGATTAAACCTGGTGTCCCACATAAAGCTCTTCTCCTGCTATTCCAACATGATGGAAGTGAGTGGGAAGGATATGATATGATATGATATGGCATTTATAAGGCGCCTATACACAAGTGTTTCAAGGCGCGACGAGGCAGGGAGGGGGGACACAGGGAAGACAGACAACGATCTTACTAGGCCAGGTGTCATTCAGATCGCGCAAGTGCATGGAAGAGGGGAAGGGAAAGTGTGAGGGGCAAGGGAGAGGGGAAGTGCAGTACATGGGGTAGTAGAATAATAAGATAAATAAATAAAGTGCCAGCTGGTGGCAAGTGCAAGGTAAGTACAGATAAGTGCTGGGAGGGGGGCTGTAGGGATACAGACAGTCCCGCGGTGTATGGGTTGCCGGGGAGGCAGTGCAGGGGGAAAGTGGCTGGGCTAGGGACTGAGATCAGTGAGAGTGGCCCAGTGCAGATTCTGTGCAGTTTCAATCAGGAATTTAGCAGGGGAGAGAAAGCAGAAGCAAAGAGGAAGGTTTTGAGGTGCTTCCGGAACCAGAGATGGTTCTCCTCAAATTTCAGGGAGGCAGGAAGGCTGTTCCAGAAGGAGGCACCTGCCTCGGAGAGAGATCTACCCCCAACAGGTTGCTTGGAGAAGCGGCTGACCATGAGGGAGTTGGAGGCGGATGAGCGAAGAGCTTGAGAAGGAAGAAATGTAGGACGAGAGAGTTGAAGGTATTTCGGCCCCAAAAGGCCTTGTGGACACTGCAGAGGGTTTTGAACTTAATCCTCGCAGCCACTGGGAGCCAGTGGAGAGATTTCAGTCCTGGAGAGAAACGGTCCCTGGGCTTGAGGCCAAAGACAAGTCTCACAATCCTGTTCTGGATGAGTTGCAGAGGGTGTAGAGTAGAGGCAGGAAGATTTAGATAGAGGCTGTTACAGTAGTCCAGCTTAGAGAGAACGAGGGCTCTGGAGACAGTGAGCTTCTGGGGGAAGGAAAGGAAAGGAAGAATACCTCTGAAGAGGTCCAGCTGGTAGCGTGACTTCTTTGAGACATCAGAAATATGAGGAGAGAAGGCGAGTGTGGAGTCGAAGATTACCCTGAGGTTTTTTGCCTTGCAGGTAGGAGCAAGTGGGTGTGCCGATGAGTAGAATCTCAGTCTTACTGGCATTAAGGCAGAGGTGATTGGCAGCACACCACTCCTGGATAGCAGACAGACCATCAGAGATGAGGGAAGGAGAGGAGGAGGCCGAGGTTAGCCTGAAAATTAGTTGGGTATCATCCGCATTGACCAATGATTATATGTTAACAGGGGAGCAGGGTTGGATTGGCCCCTCAGCCTGTGGCCGGGCCAAAATCATCCCTGGGGAGTGGGGGCCGGTTTCTGGGTGGGCCGGTTTCTGGCCATGCCTGGGACGGATTGGAAAAAAAAATGGAAGGAACTAGGGATGAAGTATCCACCTGCTCTTCTACTTTGCCCCTCTGGTCAAGTCCTCAACCACCTTCTCCTCTTCAATCTTCTTCATCTTCTTTTCATACTGCGGTTTCTTTAAGAGCCATATCTTTGTCACCCCCCCTCAGGTGAGCCACATTCTTTATATGTTCATCCACACTGCAGGTCATATGGCAGCAATCCTCAGATGGTGGACAGAATGTCCATGCCCTACATATTTCTTGTGATACTTGATATGATATGATTGGTTATTTATAACGCGCTTAATACCCAGAGGTTTCTAAGCATGGACCCGGGGATCGAACCTCTGTTGCTCCGTGTCATCTTACTTCCAAGGCGAGCACGTTGCCACAGAGCTATCCTCCCGAGACCAGTAGAACCTTGTTGCTGGGGTGCCGTGGGACTTTTCTTTATATTCTCATGGTTGCTGCTCTCATTTTGCATGTGTTTGCCAGTTTCAGCATCTGCATTGATCTTTATCTTCATCCCATTAGCCTTCTTGGCTGTTTTTTGGCATTGTCCCAAAAATGATCCTTATAAGACAGAATCCTAGAGATACCAACACTAGTACCCTGAAGGAATTTGCCAGCCAGGTTGGAATCCACAAAAACAGAGACAAAAAACATCTCCTTCCGTCCTGTCAAATTCATCATCCATTTTCGTGTGCAAGGTTGCCAACATAGTTATTGCTTCTGTCAGTGTTACATTATCTCCATCATGGGCAGGGTGAATGTACAGCAAGAAGGCCTGACCTTGGCACAGATGCCTCTTTCCATTACTGTTATTAACTCCAGGACATACCTGTTCTGGAGGGTCATAAGCCTGATGGGCCTCAGTTCGTCTGATTGTATTAACTGCTTTTATTGTTGTGTCAATCATTTGTAACAGTTTCCATCTGGTAATCTGCAGCCACTTGGCATTCAGTGCAGTCCGAAGTCCTGGCATGAATATAGATGGCCCCATCATTGACATCTTGCTGAATAATGTATGAACACAAAGCCAAGCTCTGGCTAACCTCTACACCGCACATTCTACCTGCCTAAGCCACCTCCTCCATTACTTCTTTATGACTGGCACTTTAAGCTTGAGACTTCTTAATGTTACACACTTACCTGCATATCAGCCACCTTTTGCACCTTCTGTTTATAACCTGCACCTGTTAAATTATCAATGCCATTTTTGTACCCTGTGCCTTAAGATATGCGACTGGGGGCCTTCCATACACCTGTTAACTATCATTGCCACTTTGGCACCTTGTGCCTTAAGCTTTGCGCCTGGCTTTTAATGTTTTTATGTTGTGCCTGCATATCTGCCACCTTGTACCTTTGTGCTTATAACTTGCACCTGTTAAATTATCATTGCCACCTTTGTACCCTGTGCCTTAAGATATGCGTCTGGTTGCCTTCGGGCCTAGCGCACTATACAAATAAATAAAATACAAATACAAATACAAATGTTCCTCTGGAATATCGTTATAGACTTACTGAGAAATAGTTCTCCCTTTTCAGCCGGAGGAGGTTGAGAGACCTCTTCTTTCTCTGGTGTTCATTCATTTTTGGAAATTCATCAATAATGAGGTCACTTTGAGGAATCACTAATGCAGGAACAGGTATGACCACAATGGAGCATGCTCCTCCGCAATTATTAGGCAGCTGCATGCAAGTTCTGGATCCACAAGCCCAATATTGATCCATCAGCATGGCAGTTCCTCCATTCATTTCTGCTACTTCGAGCACCTTCATTCCTGAAAAAATTGTATTTTTTATTGATATTATGGATATTGGTCCTGCTTCATTGTCAACCCATGATAGTAGCTTAGATTACTTGGGCCATGACTCTAAACACATGTAATTCTACTACTTGTAGTACACTTACTGGTTCCTTCTTCAGTAAATATGCAGGGCAAGATAACATTCCTTCTTTCCATCCTGTACTGGTGGCAACTCATCCATATCCCAGTAGCTGAGGTCTCTCCCTGCATCCTGGTACTCCAATCTTTCCAATGTCTGAACATTCCATCCTCTTCATTTCAACAGCATGTATTTGTTCTCCAATCAGGGATAGAGATATTCATGTTTTGCTTGTCCACCCCATCCCTTTTTGTATCCTTTGTGTTTTCACATAAGTAAATTGATATGAAAATGTACACCTTGATCGCCATTGTAGGGTTGCCCATTTTCCTTCGAATTGCCTTCTGGTTGTGCATGCTGCTAGATGAATAAGGCACTTTGCATCATGTGTAGGCATTTTTTTTTCAACAAATGTTCTGGCTGCGTTCATGGCATAGGAGATGAGAGTACATATGTAGAAGGTTTCATCTCACGTGTTCTCTCCCACCTCCTTCATGTGTTGATAACAGGGTATTTTTTAAATGAGACGAACTGTGAAGTTATGTATTTATATTTCCTCCCCAGAAAATCTTTGAAACAGAACAATTTGTTTAGCACAATCAGGGAAGATGCTGTTTGTGCTTTTGTTAGGGATCACAAAGAATGTTTCATTAATACCCACTGTATCTGCATTTGTTATCATTATGTGTCTAAATGTCATAATAATAAGGAAGAACAAACACATTATAATACAAAATGAAATCACAATTACTATTCCAGAAAAACTCATTGATTTTCTTGATGGCAGTGAGTTTCTTATACGCTGGCACCTCCTATTTTTTGCTTTATTTCAATGTGTAATTTTGTCATTTTTTAAATATCACACGTTCACATCAAAAACTGTAAAATGATTGCCACAATGATTCTAAAAATAATATGATTGTTTTTTAGAGTTGCCAAGAAATGGAACAATGTTAATGTGCTGTCTTCTAAGAGCTGGATAAGTCTCTATTCTATAGGTAAAAAGAGCATACAAGAATGTGTGCAATGTTATTAGGATTGGCAGCATAGGAATGCAGTGTGCTCCTATTCTGTTGGCTCAAGTACATCAACACATTGTTCCTTGTTCCTATCTAAAAAAAAAAAGTAGCAGTATAGCTGCAAGTTTGTTCATTCCTTATTGGATTTATGAAATGTCAATTTTTAATTCAAAAGTGTTTTGTTATTCCATAGACTCTTTTTCTTTGCTCATGTTTTGCTTCAATGTCAACAGATGCTGGAGGGGTCAAGGTCTATCCTTTGTTTTATTTGATGTTGTGCATATGCAGCCAGGCTCACCTTCCTCATAGCTTGACAGCTGTGGGAGTAACCTCTTCCACCTTGTATGGTCCCTCGAAACAGGGTTTTTTCCATGTGCAAACACATTTGCACATGGAACCTGGTCCCCTGTATATAAACTAGGTTGTTTTAATAGACAGTCTGAATCATTTGGCTGGCTTTCTTCTTCAATCCTCTTTGACCTCTCCCTCCAGTTCTTAATTTGTTGAAAAATAAAAGAAACACTGGTGGTCATAGTTTCCAGATAATCATGCATCTCTTCACCTAATGTATTTGCTACTCTGTGGGCATCAGTTTCTAACCTCGTTGGAGGAGAAAGTGTTCTCATTTGGTGTCCAGTCGCCAACTCATGTGGAGTTAAGTGGTGATCTGAGACAGGCTGATTTCATAGTGCACATAGTGCAAGGGGTAGGCAATGTAACCACTGCTGCTTTAAAGTAATTTTGATCTTAGCTATCCTCTCTTTAAGTAATCAGTTTAAACATGCACACATCCCATTTGCCTGTGGTGATGGGTAGAAGAGAACTTGTGTTTTATCCCTAATTAATGTGTGACCTGCTCAAAATGTGGTCCATTGTCAGACCGCAGGACCTTGCACACACCACATTTTGGAAACACTTCACATAGGAGGATTTTGGCATTGCATGTGGTATCAGGGTGCGTACATGGACCTGTCTGATTCCATCTAGAAAAGAGACATACCACGACCAGCATATACCTATAGCTGTTGCATGTATGTCGGATATCTATATAATCTATATGTTGATGCTGAAATGGTCCATTGGGCCTCATTCCGGGTTTGGAGCTAACCATGGAGTAATTAGCTCCATGGTTGCCTCCGAAACCGTCGCAAATCCGGCATGGTGAATGGAGTAATTACCGGTCCATTCCAGAGTTGGAGGGACCGGTAATTCCCCATTCACCTTTTGCCCTTCCCCATTCCCATTTCTGCCCCATGGGGCTCAATGGGAATGGGGAAGGAGGTAATTACGGCACCGTGAATAAGCATCAAATACATAAATTGAGAGAAATTAGACAAATTCACGGTGTGGGAAGCACGTGAACAGCCGAGCGAGAAGAAGCATGGGTTCACACCTACGCTTGGCATCCACCCAGGCAGAGATATCAGACTTTTCCAGACAGAAGATGCAGTTTCGGGGCCAACCACAGTAAAATAATTGACACATAGTTGCTGAAGCGATGATTGATTGTAACCTTAATTGAAGGAAGGTCAGGTAACTAGGGGGCACCCCGCACCTGGCTGCCCATTCTGCGTGCTGCTAAGCAAAGTGGAAATGTATGCATGGGGTTGGTGCCAACCCAATCACAATGGACCAAATAATCTAGGGTCCTATAGCTAATAGAACCAATAGGACATTGTACTTTTAGTGACGTCTGCAGTAGTCATTTTGAAGGAAGGGCTTAGATGCCCACTTGAAAGTGTTTTACCCAATCCCCTCACTCTGTTACCATCTACAGATATAGCACCTATATTAAAGTTTCCTTTTCCTAACCAATAGAATTGCATGTTAACTTTTGAGTGTTACATGTCAATTATGACGAGTTTTTAGTATAAATGTTACAACTTGTATGAAGTTCATTGGAGTTGAAGCAAGAAGGACGATCACACCACTGCTGATTTCCATGACTCCCTGTTTTTTGTACTTGTCATTCCCTTTGCCAAACCATTGAGTTGTCCTTATTGATTGGTGTTGGCGTAATAAATATGCACCCCCATCCATCTCAAGGGTGCAGCTATCTCGTCTTAAAGTATTTCGGAGCAAACTTCGGCTCTATGGGCCGGCCGGAGGTCTCCGGAATACAAGCGTCTTCCAGGTTTGAGCATTTTACCCTTTTTTCTACACTTCAATCTTTTTTAAACTGCCTGCACCCTCTCTTCGCGCTTATTTGTCCCTTTCTTCATCTGACATCATTATCTCCCTGCTCGTATGGCCTTCATCCCTCTCCACTTCTTGCAGATCTAGTCAACTTAAAGACAGTGTTCTATGCTCATCTTTTATAATATCATCTTACCTTCCTCCTATTTCCCTTGTTAGAGATCCTTCGACATTCTGTGGGGTTTTACACCCCTCTTTATCACTCATTTACCTACATAAATCCACAATCCGTTTCTTAATATTTTCTGCTTCATGCTTGTCAGCCCATGTTTGTATTTCTGGTATTCAGTGCAGCTCCCTGTGGGGCTGTTGTGACCCTCTCTCTTCCTCAGATCATTCTCGTGTATCGATCAACACTATACTTCTATTAAAGATGATCTATCTTGTCATCTATTAGTCCCCTACTTCTGTTCATCGCTTCTTCCCTTCTCCTCATCTCTCTCAACTCATCTTCCTCTTGCCTTCTTTGTAACCAATGTACTGTCATTCTATCGTTTCTTCTCTTCTAGTCCCTCCTGTTCTCTATTTCCCTCGAACTTTTGTTGTTCTTCCTTTTGCTTCCTCTCTTTTTCATTCTCTTCTTTGTATGCCACCTTATGTTCTCTTTCTATCTTGTCCCGCTCTTCTCTTTCTAGAACCCCATCAATCAACAAGCTTGAGTAATATTGCCCTCCGTTCCATTCATTCTGTACTATCCTTACTCCTTTAGCCTTATCTTTAACTTCCCTTTGTCTCCTTGCTTCTTCCTTTTTTCTGTCTATCTTGTCTGTCCTTTCATCACACTGTTTAATTGCGTGTTCATCTATATGTGTGTTCCCTACTTTTACTTTCTTCCACATTATCCTCACTGTTATAAGCGCAGGGCTCATATGTGAATTCTAAAGTAATGTGCATGATCCTCTTAACAAACTTTTTCTTAACTCTTATCTATTCAGTATAACTATCAATTGGAATTCATTGGATTATTGTATTATGATTTGTAAGGTTGTATGTCAACCAAATCAAATTGCATATAAAATAATAATTTAAAAAAAAATGTCTGATTAACATACCTCGTTGCTGCTTTCAATTTACGTAAGGAGCCCTCCAGCCTCTTTTCCTTTGCAGGTGTGGAGCAGGTGTAAGTGGATCTAGGTCGCCTGGCCTAAGCCCGCCCACCTGGTGCCTTCCTGGTGTCCGCTCTTTTTCACCACTTAGCAAGCCCCGCCCACCTGGTGCCTTCCTGCTTGCCGCTCTTTTCCCTACTTAAGGAGCCCTCCAGCCTCTTTTACTTTGCAGCTGGGGAGCAGGTGTAAGTGGATCTAGGTCACCTGGCCTAAGCCCCGCCCACCTGGTGCCTTCCTGGTTGCCGCTCTTTTTCACCACTTAGCAAGCCCCGCCCACCTGGTGCCTTCCTGCTTGCCGCTCTTTTCCCTACTTAAGGAGCCCCCCAGCCTCTTTTCCTTTGCAGCTGGGGAGCAGCTGGGGAGCAGCTGGGGAGCAGTTGTAAGTGGATCTAGTTCACCTGGCCTAAGCACCATCCACCTTCTTAGCCCTGCATCTTCCTTCCTGCTCCTAACACTTAGACCAAGTGCGTCTCTCGCCCGGGCGTTCAAAGTGAAGCTGTCTTGCTAAATACTGTTTTCACCATCACCGTCTTGTGGCCAATGTTGGATTTTACTTTTATGGACTTCATTGATTCACAATGCGTTAACATTTCTCAACTCTCATGCTGGACTTCCTTTGCATCTTGTACTCATGGTGACCCTGAATCATGATGTTCCCATCTTCATCTTGTATCCCGGCTTGCAACATTATGTGTTACTACTAACTTCTGCAGCACTATCTGAAATGTCAGGCCTAGTACGATAGTTGCTCGTTTTGTTCCTCCCCTCCCTTTCTGCACCCCTCTCCCTCACCTTTTGTTTTCCTCCGGCTCTACCAGAAATGTCGTTGGGCCTAGTACGGTAGTCGCCTGTCTGTTTCCATTTCCTTCCCACTCTCCTCCTCCCTTGCTTATCTATGTTTTAGCTCTTGCAATATCTGAAATGTCGTCAGGCCGAGTACGATAGTTAATTTCACATCCTTACTGTTCATGGCCTTTAAGAATGTCATTGTATTTTCCATTGTTCCCTCCCTTGCCTTGAAGCGCTTTGAAACACATTGTGTATAGGCGCTATATGAATAAACATATATCATATCATATCATATCAATTCCTTTAAAGGATAAAATCCCTGTTCCTCCATATCTGTGCTCTTGTTTACAGAAGGGGAAAGAGGATCCGAAGGCATTACATCCTCCTCTTTATGTTGAATAAGCATCCACTCCTTCTCAGGTGGATCTTCTTTCTCACTCTGATACATCTTCCACAACTTTAAAATGGCCAACCTTTTCTGTAACGTCTTCCCCTTATGTGTAGCATGCAATATGTTGTCATATGTTTCAGTGCTGTTTTTTACAACAAAAAAACTATTGGGGTCATGGCATGAGTGTTTTATTAGTGTGACTCTGACTCACTTTCTGTGATACTGCCTTGTCTTGGGTGTATATTTTTGCAGTGTCCTGTATAGTTGTAAAAGAGGATTTTACCCCATAATGACAAGTTGATCTCACCTGTTGATACTTACCAGATGTTTTATTCTTTTATTTATTTTATCAAATATACCACACTGATTATTTCGAGCAGGCACCATCAATCGTTGCTTATTACCAATAAACCGAATGTTGTAACCACTTTAAAAATCTATGCAATGATGATCTTTGTATTCGTTTGTTTACACTTTATGGCAAGTTTTGCTCTCTTTTTTTATTATTGATGTTTTAAGAATCTCTTATTTATTTATGTATTATTCTCCTTTGATTTTTACCCTCCTGATTGATGGAAATCTCTTATTTTAAAAATCTGATACTCACCTAATGTTTTACTAGGGTTTATATCACCTAAGCTCTCAATAAAAGTTTTATATTGACTTATTTATTACCCCATACACATGTGAACTGTTTAATTTTCTGAGTACGCCTTCCTTTACTATCTCTAGTAAATGTTTTCTTATCTCACTTTGTACCCCATCTTGGAGTTTAATACGCTCTTTTCTTTTTGGCGTTGCCTTAGGAATCCTTAATACCCCTACTTGGAGTACTTAGTGCGTACCCTTCCGCTCCTCTTGGAACCAGGAAATCGAGGTATCTATTTCTCTTCTTTCTACTCCCCAAAATTCCTTTTACTTCCATACATATATTTACAATACACCTACCGCTATATTTGCCACTTTCGATGCTCCACTTACATCCGTGGCTCAGCTCGAATCCCTTGGCATCAACTCTTCCCCATTCAACCAGTTCACCTCAAGTCGGCAGGGCACCTGCGAGGACCGGACAGGTATTTCTTCAAAGGGGCATCTGCCAACCGGTTATTTTCACACGTGTTTCTTGCGCGTCGACCTCCACAGGAAGCTCCATGGTCTTCTAGCTAATGGCGGAAGAAATCAAGAGTCTGAGAGTGTAGATCTGGGCCTAGGTCGATTAGACTGGAACCATCTGCACTGCTACCAAAATGTGCTCTATTACCTTGAAGTGTCTCGTGTGCTAGATGGAATGACCCATTTTGATCTCAGACCCAAATAACCAGACAGCCTCAAAGAATATAGCAAAGTACTACTTTATTATAAGCATAACATAAAGTAGCCTAATCTGGCAAACAAGAAATTGTAGTCCACACACTCATGCTCAAATTTGCTTATTTAATGGTGTTATGCTTTGATGTGCATCATTTATGACATTATCCTACGTGGAAAACTGTAAAACCAATTGAAGGGAGGGTTTGGTTAAGGAAACATATATGCCTATATGGTTGCCATGTTTTCCCAACCTTGGACTTTCTGCTCATTAGTAGCACATAAGTCAAATGGAACCCAGGTGCAGAGATTAACATCAAGCTACTCCCCACTTCCCCAATTAGTACATCATATCTCATTGGTCCAGCCCTAATCCAAGGCTTCTCATTTGAAGTTGACCTTAGAGCTTGTTCTCTATTCTGGGATTTTTAAGGGAGTGTAGGTAAACCATTATCTTCCTGTAGAGTTTAATGAATTCCCCTTGTTGTCGACTTTTGAATCATGTGTTAGGAGAACACAAATTTGTCTATTTCAACCTTATTTTTACTGCTTTTCGATTCATCTGTGCTGGGTGTTATTAGTCCTCTCGGCCTCTAGCAACTTGCTCATTTCACCTTGCATAAGATTTTTGCATCTTTAATTGTCCAATGCATTTCCTCTTTACTTAATCTAAGAGAAATATGTCTTACGTGCATAGCTTATCCTTTTGACTCACCTTGTGCCTTGCAATTATTCCTTGATGTGGCATCCTTGATTCCAGGCCAATAGGCTCCTCGTTATTCCTCACAGGAAGCTGTTTTTCCAGTGTCTCCTGACTCTGCAGCCATGATCCGTCTCTGAGGTAGCTTCATTGGTTTCAGCACAAGTCTGACGTCCATCTTTCCATCATGGCTGCCCTAGCTAAATTATGTTTCCTTCTGCAGCAAGCCTCTCTTTGTCTCGTCTACCTTGCGTTTTTGCATATATACACTATATAAAGCAAGTTACTTTATCATTTTTGAATATATGATTTCTTCATATTCAATTATTTGTTTCTCCGGTTACTCCAGTCACATATTTCTTCTTAAATAGTTCCATATCAGTTCAGTGCATCTTCATGTCTTCCCTTCATGACATCACTCTGCCATTTTTTTATTTCACCTATAGCTCTTTGATGTCCAATGATGTGTGAAGCCATCCTTTCTCCCTTTCAGTGAGAGGTTATCTAAATGCATATCATCTCTCATATAATCAATGTGGCATTGGGATGATACCTGGTGTCCCATATAGGGCTCTTCTCCTGCTGTACCAATACGACGGAGGTGAAGGGGCGGGAGCTAGAGATGAAGTAGCCATCCTCTACAGATGGCCAGACACACTACTATTACTACTTGATCTGGCAGACAGGCAGTCACGCACAGGTACAGCAGGCAGCTCTCAGAGCAGGAACACCTTTTCTCTGGGATTGGTGAGCTCTGGTCTGTAGATTCTGGAAAAGGGGAAAGTTAGAATCCACATGGATAGAAGTGGCTGTTGCTGAAGGCAGGAAATAGAGAGAGGAGGGGAGTGCAGGCCACAGAAAAGGGGTGAGTTTAGTCTGAGAAGTTGCAAACATTAAGGTGCTCTTTATGTGATCAGGGACCTAGACCCGGTTCTGGAACCAAGTCACGGACACCAGAAAACTGTGGAAGTGGAAGGCATGCCAAAAGGGGAAACCCTGTGTGGGAGAACCTGGTTAGAGACATAGTTTTGGAACATGGAATTAACAGACCCCAGTGAGGTGTGCATTATGTATGCAGACTGGGAACCCAACCCCCCTGGCAGTAACATGCAGGCTACCCAAGAAAGTGGGACCACAAAATAAGGCACCAACATCTTTGCAGAAATCAGAAAACAGATTTATTACAGACAGGGAAGTAGGCTCATTCCCAGAAAGAGTAAGTTGGGCACATTAAACATGAATGATAGTCTGCACCGGGCTGTGGGCACAAGGATGGGCATTGCCAGCAGGAATACTGGCTGGGCACACCCAGAGGGAGAGAGAGGAAGATAGAGGAAAAGTGTGAGAGAGGGAGAGAGAGAGGGGGAGAGAAGGGGAGAGATAATGTCACAAAGTGAGTGGCAAAGATAGAGTGAGTGGCACAGAAGGAGTGGCACAAAGACAGAGTGAGAGAGCAGGGGAGAGAGAGACAGACACAGAAACAGAGAAACAGATAAACAGTGAGAAATAAAACCAGACAGAGGCAGGGAGGGAGGGCACAAGGGTATGGAAAGGGAGTAGACCAGACTGGAGAGAAGTGTACCTGCTAAAGGTCTCTGTTGCTCCCCTGCTCCCACCCATGCATCCAGCAGTGCTGGCAAAAAAGAGAGCCCTAACCCTGGTTCTTTGTCCACTTATAAGGCTGGTGCTCCATCCCTACAGTGCTTACCAAGACGTTTCAAGGATGAAGGGGCCGTGGCTGACAGGGTGAAGGATTACACATTCAGGCACTGGTTCCACCTCCATATCTGGTGCAGGAAAGGGATGGGGGCAAGGAGAAAGGGGGCTGGGAGGACAGGGTGCAGTATGACACATGCAGGCACATGTCTCCACTCCATAGCTGTTGCTTCACCCCTCCATCATCGAGGAGAAGAGTTTCTCAGGAGGTCAAAATAGTTCCCAGGTTCCAAGTGACAGGAAAAGGGTGGAGGTTCATAGGGTTGGGCATGCTCACACATGCAGGCACCCCCTCCCTCTCCACAGTTGTCCCAGGAAGGGAATGGAGAGACCAAGGAGGAAGGGGGCCGGGATGTGACAGGTGGGCAAACATCTAGGGTAACAGCAATGGAATGAGATGGAAGGGTTCCACTCACCCACCCCTGTGGTGACCACAGCTGTTCTCATGAGTCCAAGGAAGAAGGGGTGGGAATCATATGGTGTAGCATAGGCAGTCCCCTTTGGGGAGGGGGAAACTGTTCCCATGAGAGCTGCAGTAGATGCTTTGATGAACACAGCTGTCCACGTGACAGAAAGGGGAGGAGGATGTCACAGGATGGGTTCAGCTGGGTACACATGCAGGGACCTGGGAGGACTCCAGAGGGGAAGGGAAGATTTCCTTGGGAAGAGCTGATTCACTGACCGTAAAACTGGCAGCTGTTAACTGTGCCCGGAGTGGGAATTATTTTCATGTGATACTTTGAAATTAAACAATCCCCTGTGTCTGGGAAAGTGCAGTCACATACAGTGAAATACATTTGTGGAAATAAAAAATAATGTGATACATTAAAATGCACCCAATGAGATACAATACATTAAAATGTAACAAGTAAGATGTATCAGAAACAACATAGGCATCCACCGGCGGAGATTGTTATTTCCACACTACACACCAACATATTGTATCACTGGCCCTCATTACGACCCTGGCGCAAAGCGAAAAACGATGGCGGTAAACGATTACCGCCATCGTCTTCCGCTAGGGCCGATAACGACCCGTGACCGTAAACTACGATGACATTAGCAGCATCGTAGCTAACGCTGCCGCTGACTGCGCCAAGGGCGCGCGCACGCGAACATCCACACCGTACTTAGCGCCATGGCGGAAAGGTACGCGAATGCCGACCCAAGCGGACATGCCCCTAACGCCATCACCCAGCCCGTTAAGTACCTTACCGCCATGGTGCTAATTACGCCATCGCGAACCAACCGTAAAGGGCCATGTAAAGTGAATGCAGCTGTCACAGGTGCACAGAAACAGCACAGGTGAAGGCAATACAGACTCAGGAAGTACAAAAAGAGCACACCCCACCCCTTCCCACACCCAGTCACACTCCACAATGATACCAATAGGACTAGCAATGTTGGGGCTGGAGGACCTGATAGCAATGCGAGTGCTACAACAGCAACTACAACAACAACAACAACAACAACAACAACAGGCTGCACAGAGGAGACGCAGGAGGAGAAGGAGGGCAAGGCAGGCCCAGCAAGCCCCACCAGCACAGCCAGTGCCACCACGCAGGCAGCCCCCAATCCCACGCATCAGAGCCAGCCCATTCAACCTCACCGCTGAGCAGATCCACACCCTGTACCGACTGGACCGGGACACCATCACCACCATAGTGGACATGATAGGCAACGACATCGTCAGCATGATTGAAACACCCACTGCCACCCCCCCCCTACTGAAGGTAGTGTCTGTGCTCCACTTCCTGGCCACAGGCAGCTACCAGCACACAGTGGGGCACTTGCATGGCATATCACAACCATTATTCTCGCGTACACTGACGCAAGTGCTCGATGCCCTCCTCAAGCACACAGATGACCACATCTCATTACCACGGTCTGCCCAGGAGATTACCAACACCAAAGTGGGTTTCCATGCACTGGCCGGCATACCTGGTTGCATTGGTGCCATTGACTGCACCCATGTTGAATTGGTGGTCCCACATGCCATGGAGGTACCGTACCGCAACTGTAAACATTTCCACTCCATCAACGTGCAAATGGTCTGTGACTCCAACAGGAACATCACACATTGTTGTGCCAGATTCCCCGGATCAACCCATGATTCAATGGTCCTTCGGAACTCCACAATTCCACGCTACATGGAGCTACATGCAGGCCCAAGATCCTACCTACTCGGTGAGTCGAATGTCATGAGCATGGAAATGCAAAGTGGGTGTTGAATGACGTACCAATGCATATTTCATCTGGCAGATACAGGGGGGTGATGCATACGTCACATGGGTGCAACTAGCAGTAGCCAGATCATTCCCTGTGGCAGCACTGATGTCAACAGAGTAGTGTACACATCATGCCTGACCTAATCATCCCAACATGTGGATGTAAGTGCATCCCAAAAACGACACAACCATCTGCAAGTGCATTGTGTGAATTGTGACCGCATTGACCCTAAAGAAAACCACCAACATGCACGTCACCATGCACCAACTACTGAAAGGCCTGTCCCCCACAACTGCGCACAAAGGAGGCACATGACAGACAGGAACATCAATGCACCACTACAAGACCCACAAACTGTCCCCATTGACACCAGTAATGCTCACTGGGGTCATAATGAGCCAGACATCAAAGTTGCTATCATGTGAGCTTCATGCTCACAGGACACGTGCAAGGTCACATGAATGACGGCCTGAACGGACACAGTGGATGGCCACTCACAAGGCAATTGTCCCCCCTGCATTGTGTATTTTGCATGCAAAACAGTAAATGAGAGCCATGAACACATACTGGTTGCACAGTGTAAATCCATTACCACAACTCTAATTGGTGCACAGTAACAGTCGGAATCAAGGCATGGGTGTGCGTCATGTTCACAAATCAATCTCGTTCCTGACACAATCTTTTCTCACATTTTACAGGTGATGCGGGCTATCCCCTGAAGAGCTGGCTCCTCACACCAGTGCAGAACCCATCGAACCAGCATGAGGAGGACTACAACCGTGCCCATGCACGTACCCGTGTGGTGATAGAGCATGCTTTTGGCCTACTGAAGGCACGTTTCCGCTGCCTCAGCAGGTCTGGCGGGGCACTCCTGTACCGCCATGAGAAGGTTGCAAAGATCGTCATGGCATGTGTCATGCTACACAATATGTGCATCAGACGAAACGTGCCTCTGCACCCTGACGCAGAACCACAACCACCTGATGATGGGGATGATGATGATGGGGATGGGGCAGCACCTCAGGGAGGCAGCGATGCACAGGAGGGGCATATAATGCATCAGAATGTCATTGACCGATACTTCTAGCACACACATCGAGTGTGTAACATATGGATGGCACTTGGGGCACTGTGTGTGTCTGGTATGTCAACACTGTGGACTGTAAAACAATAAAGCACACATACGCAATGAGCAATGTCCACACATTTCGTTTGTGAGTAAAGACAAAGTGTATTGTTCTTCTGAATGGGTATAACAGAACCCCTCCCCCTCCCCCCTGAACACTCCAACACACCCAAATCCCCCCTCCCCCTCCCCCCTGAACACTCCAACACACCCAAATCCCCCCTCCCCCTCCCCCCTGAACACTCCAACACACCCAAATCCCCCCTCCCCCCTGAACACCCTGCAAACATGTGACAGTGCCCGTGGTGAAGTGTGTATGGTTTTGCACACTATTGACTGCCCCCTATCCCGGAACCTGGGGCCCCCCTGCCTGTGCTCCTCAGGGTCCTGGATGACCTGCGGATGGGAGTGGCTTGTGGTGAACTTGCAGCTGAGGATGTACTGGGCTGCTCAGTATGGCATGTGTCCACAATTGTCTGGATGAGCTGGCTCATCATCTGCCGCACTGCTGCAAGTTCGGTGCATATGTCCCTGCTGGCAGTTTGGATGGCAGTCCTGATGCCATCAGCACTCCTCTCAATGGCTGCACTGGCACTTCCACATTCTGCAACATGCTGCGTGAGGAGTGTGCCCAGTGAATCCTGCCTGTTGGCTATCTGCTCCAGCGACAGCTGGAATTCTGGCCCAATGGAGGGTGCCAATGGGGGACCAATGGGACTACTCCCATCTTCCATGACTCCCACTGGGCTTGGAGTTGCTGGCCATGAATTAGCTGGCGATGGGCCCTGGGTGTCATCTCCATGATGGCTGATTGGGGATAGGTGTGGTGAGTGTAGTTGCGTGTTGTGGTCAAGTCCAGTGTCATCCTCCACATCACTATCGGAGTAGGCAGCGATGGCTGCAGTCTCCCCAACAGTACTGCTCCCTGCTGACACATTGCCCTCAGTGGGCAACAGTGGGTGTTGTTGGGCTGCAGGCTCTGTCACGACCCCTTCCTCGGGGGACTTTGCTGCCCTGGCCTCTTCAGCCTGGCGTGGTTTCTGCCTGGGTCCAGCAGAGGTGGATGCATGGTTCCCTTCTCCCACTTTCTTGGCCTTCTTGTCTGGGGTGCTGGTGCTGTCGTCCCTGCCAGTGTCCGAATGCGAGCCTGTGGTGGAGCAGAGGAGGGTGACTGTTATTGATGGTTCAGCGGACATTGTGCAGGCATTGTGAAGAGTGTAATGGATAGATGGTGGAGTTAGTAGCCCGTGACATACAGGTTGCCTCCCTTGAGGTTCGGCTTTGCATGCAGGTGTGTGTCTGCCTACTGTACAGTGTACATGCTGCATGTGCGCAGGGTGTGGCTCATCTTCTGATGTGTTGCGTCTGCCATATATCTGGATATGTGGCACCTACCTGTGTCTCCAGATGTCGGGGCCCCTCTCTCCATCTCGCCGACACCTTCGATGCACTCAATGCCAATCAGAGAGGCACATGTCTCCTCCCATGGCTGCATCTTTAGTGGGGAGTCTGCTCCCCCTCCAGTTCCCAGGACCAGGTTACGGTTGGCAGACATAATGCCCCGGACCCTTATCCGCAGGTCGTCCCACCTCTTGCGGCACTGTTTGGAGGTGCGTGGGGTGGTTCCAACAGCACTGACACGTTGTGCCACAAGTTCCCACACCTCCTTTTTGCGGGCTATGGCTGTCCGGGTCATCTCAGTGGAGAAGACAACATCGGCCTTCTCCTGGAGCGTGTCTGCAAGCATTTGCAGTTCCTCACGACTGAAGCGCTCCTGCCGCTGCCTGTCACATGCCTTCTTGACAACTTTCGGCATGGTTGGGTGTGGAAATGGGTGGGTTATGGGAATGACAGGGTTTGAGGGTTGGTTATGGTGTGGTTGGGTAGGATGGCAATGGATTGTGTTTTTTAAGATGGCCGCTGTGCTGTTTCCCGTTCCGCCGCGATTACGCTATTTCCGGTTCCGCCTAATTGCAGTCACCGCTTATTACGGTGACCGCTGACTACGGTCGGCGCAATGATGGGTGGCGGTAGGTCACCCTGCGCTGTTAACGAGGCCGGTAAGGGCTGTTTACGGCATGGCGTAGTTTACGTTACCGCCATGGCGTAATGCTCGTGCGCGATGGGTCATAATATGGCGCTCTTATCGCCATCGGACCATGGCGTTAACGCTCATTACGCCATGGCGGTAATTTCGTTTACTTACCGCCTGGGTCGTAATGAGGGCCACTGTGTTCGGTGTCTGTATGTTCATCAAACCCATCTGTAGCACTCTGTTAAACACACTGAGGGATTCACATTACCCCTTTGGTAATCTTGTGTGCTGGAATATTTTCCCTCTATAGGTAAACTAAGTGAGGTACTGTGAGTCTGGATGCAATGGAATAGAAAAGATGAAGTTTTTCAAATCAATAAATGCAAATACTTTAACAATAGTGGGTAAACTACACACAAGTGTGGCTGGGTCGGAAACAATTGGGAACTCTGCCTCCACAATATTGTTCAAGAAGCATACATCAAGTCTAAGGGCCTCATTACGAGGTTAGAGGCAGCCATGGTGCTATTAGCACCATGGCTGCCTCCAAACCGTGCTCCATTACCGGATTCCTTCAATGAGGAATTACCGGGTCATTCCAACATTGGAGGACCCGGTAATTCCTGCTTGAAGGAACCATTCCCCATTCCCATTTGAGCCCCCATCAGGCTCGATGGCAATGGGGAGGGAGGTAATAACGGGCACATTACAAATGGCCCGTTATTAGCTCCCTCTTCCCCTCGCGGGACCCGGAAAGGATGTCTGGTTTTACCAGACGTCTGTTCCGGGTCCCGCAAAGGGAAACTCAGAATCAGCGCTCCCGTAATGAAGGGTGCCGGTCCCGTACCGGCACCCTTCATTACGGGACCGCAAGGGTCGTAATGAGGCCCTAAATCCCCATTTCCTTCCCTTTGCTTTTCTCACTGGGTACATAGCCATGTTACATGGGGATTTGGCTGGTACAATTATGACTTTCTGTAGCAATGCAGCTAGTGTGTCATATATTCCTTTGTCTGCCTCTCTTGACATTGGATATTGCTTCACTCAGGGCAACATCACTCCCTTCTTCAATGTAATCCTAACAGCTCCTGTGCTTATAAGGAGACCTAAAGTATGGGGGTTGCTGGTCCATATTTCTCTTGGAATTGTATCAAAATATTTGTGAAAATATGGTGACACATATCTAGACAATAGCATTTTCTGGGGGACCTCTATTATCAATTATCAGAGGAAGCTCATCTGAAAAATAAGCTCATCGTCATCATCCTTATCTTGGAACAACTATTTGTCAGTAATGTTAGGCAGTCACAGCAATGGATCAATCGCTAAAACTGCTAGCCATTCAATGCCATCCTCATCGGTTGCATGCAAAGTGTCTCTGTCCTCTGCTTCTATATGCATTGTAACCATTGTGTCTCACTCCCTGTCTGTTGATATGTCTGGCCTAAACAAATAATCTGTGGACAATCATAATAGATTGTCTTTTATTCTGGGGACCCATCCTAACAACAGCTGCACTCCATAAGAAAACAATTCTTCAGTAAGTGGCACACCTCTCATAGCTCTTTGGCCACAAAAGGCTTGTATTGATGTTTTGGCATGCATATAATGAATAACTGGTGTGGAACACGTTATACCCATCTCTGTAAATGAAATGGTGATGTTCAATGTACACATTAAATCTCTGCTTAAGATGTTCACTGGTGTGCTTTGTGAATATAACAAAGGTACTGACAGTGTATGTGCCCCAATTGTAACTGGTAAATCATCTGTAAAAGTAACAATTAACATAGCCAGAGAAAATCGATGATCGTCCATAATCATGTCTAGAATTCCCCCTCTGTACCACAGGACCTAATTGCCCTTGTGTCAACTAAGAAAGAGAATGTCAAATTTTCTATCCTCACTCCTACTCTCGGTTCCTCTTATGGGTCTGGAGTTACTGATAGTAATGGACACACCAGAGCCCCCTGTGGGATGTCCTAATGCGGGTGCATGCTTGTGAATAGAAAGTGATTCCCTACCATAACTGTGCCTCCCCCAAAATGCAGTACAACACCTGCTAGTATCAAATTGTTGTCCCACTGTTGTGCTTGTAGCGTGTTTGGTTTCTTTTGTTGAACTCGGGGATGTGTCTGTTGCTGTGTATAGCCAAAATTATTTCTTGGGGCATATGGCATCTGTTGTGCTTGTGGTACATCATAAGAATAATGTGCCTGCTGCTGTGGAAGGTATGTGGGTGTAACATGTGTTGCCCTCCCTCTGTGACTTGAGGCACCAATACATATGGTGCCACCCCCCTGCTTCTGCATCCTCTCGCATAATGACCTGCCATCCTACAAGTCAAAAATTGTCCTCCAAAATTCCCATTTCCACCAAATATAGGTTTACCACCAACACATCCTCCACCATGAGCTTGTCCAGATGCTCCTCCCCATCCTCTTTACAAGTTCCCTCTACCTCTGGGATAATACATCTGTTGACCTTTCCCTGCATTGTATCCCATGTGTGCTGTCTGATGGTAACCCTGCTGATATTGTTCTTCTTCTGTGTTTGAAATCACTGCTGCACCTACTGATAATCTCGTAAACTTCTTTTGCACTCACATTGCTTCTTTACTCCCTGTGTCTTCTACTTTCTTCCTTTCCTTCTACTGTTTCAATCTACAAAAATTGAACAAATGGAATTGTATTTTGGGCCATGTTTTCATCTCTATCCCTAATACCTTTCGCAATTGATTTTGCACGTGGTCCCGAAGGCCTTGGCATACAATGTGATCAAATATAGGAATATTTTTGTCCCTTCCCTTTCTTGTTTCTAAGTGCCACTTTTCTTTCATCTTCTCAATATTCTGGAAAGGGGCCTCATCTGGTTTCATTTTCCACATCATTATGCTTGGCATTTCTGATGAATCTGGGTACATTACTCTTAATGCCTTTCACATTTTCACCCTAAAATTATTAAATGGTGATCCATCATGTTGATTACTGTTCACATTTACGCCTGCATATCCTGCCCTTCTCCACAGGTCATCTGCATGGTCTTCCACTATTGAAGCAATTAAACTCTTCATATCCACAGAGCTAACGTCATTCCTGCTGTTCTCTTTTCCAGTTCATGAGTCCACATGCCCACCCCTGCTGTAAGGGACAGTAACTATCTATCTGGGGCCACGGGATGTACTGAGCCAATCCCGTCCCCTTCTCTAACAATGCAAGCTGTATATTCTGCTGCATGCGCGCAGGTACTATTTTTACTATTTTGCCTGTTGACACAGCCATAGGGCGGCATGGCAGGCATTGAAGCCTATCTCTATACAATTATTCTCTTCTCTCATTTACCAGGGGTGTGGGAAACACCATTCTCTACCTTCAACGCAAGAGCATTTTCCTATGTCCTTTCTTATCTGTCCTGTCCTTATGCCACTGTCACTATATCCCATGGCTGGCTGTAGTGGAAACTGTCCGAGCACTGTCGATGATGGGAACAATTGCAGAAGAGGAGGATCAATTAGTGACTCGTGTATTTCATCACGCTTCACATTACTACAATCGGACTTGCTTTCCTCCTCTTCATCAAACATCTTCCACAGTTTGAGAATGCTTAATATGTTGTTTACATTTTTTCCCTTGTATGTGACTGTCAAATGTGTATACATGTGCTGCAGTATTTCCTTTGTTTGTGTTCCCTCCCTGAGCCATGGCCTAAACATTTTACCCACTGTTTCCTGCACCCATTCCGCGTGATACTTGACAATTTTCTTCCAATATCGGGGAGGGATTTGAATATGTTTGCCAATGGGAATTACATAATTAAGCAATAAGCCCAAGCTGGGGGGCATTACCATTTCAGGTAATGCCCTTGGGGCCATAGTTACAGACTTGAGCAAACAAAGGCCCTGGGGCATTACCTGAAGTGGTGATTCCTCCCTGCAAGGGGACTATTGCTGTCAGTACACCGGGGCCGTAAGACCAGAGCACTAAGAGCATTTCGGAACAGAAAAAAAAAATATTTAAAAAAATGGCCACGGGGGAAAGGAAAACAAAGTCTGTTTTCCCTTTCCATGGCGGACATTGAAAATGAATGGAAAAGGGTAAACAAACAAAATGGTCGCCATGGAAAGGGAGACGGGACTACAACTACTCCCTTCTCCCTTTCCATGGTGCCATTCAACAAATAGGGAAAAATGTAAATAAAGAAAATGACCGCTATGGAAAGGAAAGAAGAGACTACGTGTAGTCATCTTCTTCCTTTCCATAACGGCCTGTCGCGGATCAGCAGTCATGCTGGGGACAGAAGTGTTCCCAGCAAGTCTGATCCCGAAATGGACAAAAAAGAAGGTCAGTGGGGTTGGGAGGGCAGGGAGGTGATTATTTCGATTGGGGGTGGGGAGAGGGAACAACACTTACCTCAATCCCCGACGGGAGAAGATGGCAGCCTCCAGCCGTGTGGTGGCTTGGAGCGGGCATTACCCCGTTCCGAGCCTCCTCATTGGCTGAGTGGCTGCCACACCCCCTCGCTGGGTACAGAAAGTAAGGAACGTTATGGGAAGAGGGTATTCCCGGTCGAGTATTCCCCCAGCAAGGGCCAATGAGATTGCATGTTACAATCTCATTGTCCCTCACCGGGTACTAATACACAATAATACACTCTACTTACCCATTGTATTTATCAATGCCATTGCAGCAGCGGCAATCACCTTATTTCCCGCTTTCTTTTAATCACATCACCCTCCCTCCTTATATTATATACTCCAAAAGCGTTTTAAACAAAATTCCAATCCAACTCACACCCTTTCATACACATCAATATATCCTCACAAACCTCAACTCACCACAACACAAAAATCCTACTCTACCAAAATATACAACAGCCAATAACTATACAAAAACACCACTGCTTTTTAACCAGATCCTCTCCTCATATATGGGACTGTCCTATTTGACAAAGCATGCCCTTTGCCCTTGGGGAATATCACTTTTCTTCACAATACTAAAACTATGTTATGCTGTCTTCCCTTAATACAATAGGGGTATCCTCTTCTTCAATATATCATTATCATTTCTACTTCTACAACCACGTGGTCTCTCTGGGTCACACCAACAGGATATCACTCCCTAGTTTATCAGAAATGTCACTTTTTCCTCTTCTTCTAGGCCTCAACACTTAAACAACAAATTATACATATATACACAACAATCGTTCCTCGCGCATGGGTATACTCACATCCTGGAATTTCAGAGGTCCTCCGATGCCGAACCTCCTTCGACTGCCTGCACTCCCCTGATTCGAGTGTTTTACCCCCGTGAGATTGCGCAGGACTCTCGCAAAACTCAGCACCTGCCAACCTCATAGTTTGTGCACACATAGACTCTGGGCCAACGCCACCAACCAATGAGTGCAGCTAGAAGCCTTCGACCCTTCTGAGAACTCTGGAATCTCGCTGGGGCCTCCAAGTGTAAACAAACTCCCAATAATCCACACCAACCAAAATAAGGGAGCAGACCAAGGTGCACAAGGACATCAGCTTTATTGATACAATTGGCTGGTAGAAAGATCACAGACATACTCAGCTACTTTCAGGTAACTGAACACATTATATTGTCATATTCATAAAACAATATGCACATGCTACCATTGGCAGTTAATATATAAACACCTATATAAATATATATGTCATAACTCTTAATTGGACGGTCCTTATCTCAAACCACACCCAGGGTCTGTCCTAGTATACACATTGAAATATCACGGACATCATTTGACTACACTGTTATTGCTTGGCACAATAATTTGCTGACATCATAACAATGCTGGTACCTGTCACTGATGTGGCCTTGGGTGTTACACTTATCCACAGCAGTCCAATTAATTTCTGGTGGCAAAGGAGAGATCAAAATGTTGCAGTGGGCAAAGAACCGTCAAACTCACTCCAATCTCATCTTCCCACACCAGGCCCCAACCTTCCAGACCGTTTGCTCAATCTTGGACAGCTCATCCCGTGCACCCTCTGATACATTCTGCTGCCTGCAGGTGTTTGATCTAATTGGGTCATGACATGCATAGCTTATTTATTACAGTGTGAGTCCAGTGTATGAGACCTTTTAGCTTCAATGTATTCAACCTGTTACTGTGTTCTTCGTGCATGCGTTGAACTGCTTTCACCATTGGGGGCACTGTGGATGTATCCTGCCAGTGTGTTATTGCCAACATTATTGCATGAACCTGGCAATTAAACTTCATATGTGTATGTCTGATAGTAGCAAAACAAACTCTATTGTTGCTTATCTAAACGGAACCCATGGGAACGGCCTACTTGTGCAGTTTCTGCTATACTCCCTTTCTCTCAACCTTGACACTTTCAATCAACTGAACACCATTGTGGACCAACAAAAATCCACATTAAGCTATTTAAACTGCAATGCTGTGCATTCTTTTCAATGAGATGTGCAGGGCCTTGCGAATGGAAATTAGCGCTTCTCTTGTACACTTATAATGCTGTTTTATATTTATGTAGCCTACCTAACTGTGCATGTCATAATATGCTACATCCCCTCTCTGTGTACTCAGCAACCTACCCCTCCATATTTTGTGGAACTAGCTCCCTACAGTGTGGCAAACTAACTCTAATGCTACTTGTGTTACATTCTACATGGTGGTGGCATACACAAAACGACACCTCATTCTTGTTTTCTTATTCTACATGTATGCTGTAGTCTGGGAACAGGTGGGGGGTGCCCTTGCTCATCACTGGTTTTGTCAGCACCATCACCAGAGGTTGAGGAACACGCTTTGTCCTTAATAAGGCACATCCTGGAGTCAGAGTAAGACTAATTAAGGTAAGAGCCTGTACTGAATGTAAGAAAACAAGTTTAGTCCCAATCCATACTAAATAACAACTTTTTGCACGAGTGCAAAAAGGAATCCGACTCTTCTTCGTGTGCTTTGTGTAGTAAAAAAAAATGTCTCTTTTTAAAACCTTTTTATATAATACAGATTGGGGTACAATCTGTTTGCCTCATTTTTTATTATGCAAGCAGCAGAAATGGTGATACATTTGTTTTCTCCATTTTATTACACAATGGAAAAGGTTAGATAATCTGGCCCTTGTAAAGGGCAGTTTTTCTACTTCTTTGGCAGTATTCCTAAAAGTCTGTAGGACATTCGAAAACCAGCAATTTCACAATGAAGTGTTTCAGTAAGCTGCTCACAGAACATATTGAAAAGAAAATGCATTGAGTCCCTAACAATTCAGGCAGGATATCAATTTGGAGGTCACAGACAGGTCAGAGCCAAGTCACATCTCCTTCTTGAATTTTGCATGCGTGTGTTAATAGCGTAGAGAAGAGGAAACATCAACTGGAAGCTTCCATTCCCTGGTATTCAGCGATGTTTGCACTGACTCACTGTTATATCTTGTGCGCTTATTTGTGCCAAAAACAGGTGCCAGGTTTGGCACAGCAGGGTCACTAGAAGTTCAACTAGTTCAAGTGTCCACAGCTGCAGCTATCTGTCTTTATCCAGCATTAATATATATATATTCACAGAAAAAAAACTTTGTTAAATGGACATTCTGGTTAAGTTGCAATACCCAACGAAAAACCCAAGAAATATTCCAGTTATGGTTTGCTATGCAACCATAAAAAGTAACACTAGTGCCACTGCCATGCACTGATAAGACTAACACCCATGACATTAAAGATAAAGATGACATCACAAATGACATCATTGATGACATCACTGATGATATCACATACCGGGGGTGGTTGTTTTTGTTCAGTGACTATTCATTTTAAGCTGAGGGCTTCACGTTGTTACACTACATTGAAACCATGATACACATACTATATTTTAAGCGCCTAGAAACACTTGTCTAGACGCACATTATAAATCACATCATATCATATCAAATCATATCACATCATATAAATGTACTGTGCATGTAGAGCTTGACCTTGTGCTATATTCTGAAGTTCTTTTCCCTAGAGTTTTCCTGAGGTCATAATGCACATACATGGAACAAGAAGCAACTCCCAGGCAGATAATACACTCCTCAAGAATCTGATATGCTTTGACTTATCATTGTACTACATACCATCTTAAGAATACTTTAGTTCTATGATCCATACTGCCTTCATTGTTTCTCTTTATTTATTATTTTACTTCTGTATTAACAACAAAACTTCAGTACAATCACCTTTTATGTGACATGGAGTAGTTTATTACAGGGCTACTGATCACCATTCATATGTTGTAAATGACACTCTAAGTGGCAACCCTTATACAGACTTTCCATTTTCATTGTAACACAGTAGTAATATAATATGTGATGTCATAAGCAATGTCATCAATGATGTTATTTTTTATGTCATTTTTGATGTCCTGTGTGTTAGTCTTAGCAGTGCATGATGACACTAGTTGTGGTTGGCTAGCAAACCATAACTGTCAAAATGTTGGTGTTTTTCGATTTTACTTTGTAGCCATAACATCCCTTTAACAATTGATTTTTCAGTGAATTTGATAGTTTTCTTTTAGTGCAACTTAACCATAAAGTCCATTTAACAAAGTATTTTCTGTGAATTTCCTAGGTTTCTATTTTTTTAATGTAATTGGTTATTTATAACATGCTTAATACCCGTAAGTTTCTAAGCGCAGACCCGGGGATCAAACCTCCGCATTGTCTTCCTTCCAAGGCTAGCGTGTTGCACCTTAGCTATCCTCCCAAGATAACTATTATTAGTGCAACTTCAACATAATGTCCCTATAACAACGTGTTTTCAACTGATTTTCAATGGTTTTTAAAAGTGAAACTGTTTCATGATGGTACAGCGATGCATATGAGTTATTAATAATTCCTACTTTAATATATATGAAACCACTATAAACCTCCTTTAACAAACATATTTTTGCAATGCATACTGATGGTGTCATTTTAAGCAGCTCATGCTGGGTCTGCAAGTCATGGTTGGATTGCCTATGGCATGATGGTCAAGCAGACCCAAGCCCCACCAAACCACCCCCTAGATCAAGCATTGATTGACATTGGCATCACACTTTTTAAGATAGGCATGAGTTACGTAGCACTGTCACGCCTACGTACACTTGAAGGACTATTTCTATTCCATTTTGATGCAAGGAAATTCAAAGCTGAACTTCCTTGCATCGTAGAGTACAACAGACTACGTGCCCTCTACACACCCCATCTCAAAATGTACCCTGTTCCTCAAAAAGGCAAACTTTGTAATCAAAACTAGTTCAAACACAAGTTGTACGTGATCTGCCAACAGTATGGCCAAAGAAATTGAAAGCAGCTGCTACCTCATCAATTACCACAACCACAGAAGTATGTACTGAAAATGCAAATGCATACACAACTGCAGAAAGAAAGAGAAGTACCTCTTCAAAACAAGCATGTGGGCTTCCATCAAATGACTCAGACACAGAACTGTCAGGTCCATTCACATTTTCTAACACAACTGGTGTAAATTGCTATGCAAATCAAGCAGTCAATATTCTGTTCCAATTGCCACCAATTGTTCAAAACATTGACTTAAACGGGGCAGACCAGTTGTGTTTGCAAATGCTACTCCTTCATCTGAATGCAACAAACAATCATGAAACCATTTACAGTGTCTCAGGAATAAGGCAGGAATTGGACTACTGTGCAGGAATGGTGAGGTTTACTATAAACACACAGGAAGATCCACAAGAATTCCTAATGTACTTACCACAAGTACTGGAAAGCAAAAACATATCTATAAATGAAATCTTCCAGATTGCATACATGTGGAAACATACATGCACACTCTCTACAGCCATGTGGACCAGGAAAAAGTCAGTAACAAGCGCTTTGTGTATATATCTATACCTAACTGTGAATCGATTCCATTTCAACAGCTGGTACGAAATGCAAACCATGGCACATTATGTACTACTTGCAATTCAGACAATCAATCCACTTTACAGATACAATCACAATGCTTTTACGATACAAGGCAGATGCTACCAAAAACAACTGCAAGCTTACTAGCTTCACACACGGACATGTTTCACTGGCAATAAAACCTTCAAAACAGTAGGCATAATCTACCATACTGGTGCCACAACCAGTGCAGATCACTATACTGCATACATTAAAAAGAATTCTGGGTGGTTTGAATGCAATGATACTGCCATTACCCTGATGCAGAGATTACCAGCACATCTTGCAAATGCCTACTTACTATTCTTGAAACAAAAATTAACTCGCTGATCTACAAAAGTGGCATAGCCTACACACCCAATACTCACCAACAGATATGTAACTGCAAACAGAAAACAACCTTCTGCCCCTCAACAACTTTCAAACTACCAAGTTGTAATACGCCAACAGGTATCTAACTGCACCCACAATCCTGCAATATTAGTTTCCAATACTACCCTACTTAGAAAACATCAACATCAATCAAACGCAAAAACATAGACTTACTTCCAAAAAAAAATCAGATAAACAGTTAGAATATGCCAGCTGGTATCCAACTGCAGCCATAGTACCACCACTTCCAAAAGGAACATCATACACCATTTCAATTCCTTGTACTGCAACAGTGCTTACAACAGCAACACCACCCAGATAGCTTAAACATTCATGTAAATAGTGTACACATCAATGAAACAGAGTGTGCCACAAAACAACAAATGTATGTCCTTTTTTAAAAAAAAAATCCTGCATGGATTATTTTTTTCCCCACAGACCCAAAGATTATGCAAACAAACACCGGAACTGAGCACATTGCACAGATAACTTGTTTAAAGCATAGCACTTGTAAAGTGCTAATTATGAGGGTCCACAAAGTACTGAATTATATCTGAAATAAAATGCAATACCACATTATCAAGTACGTACCCTAACATGTTATGTTTTCATTTTATCACAGACAATGAAAGAAAGATTTCTCCTGTATTTCCACATGCTACAATATTGAAATCTACAAGTGGCACTTCAACTGTATTGTACACTCAGTTAAAAAAAGGTGTACAGTTCCTCAACAATCTATACAGTGAGTATACAATTATTGGTGTCATGCTTCTTTGTAATCAGCTAATTGCATTTCTATACACATATTTTTGCAATCCATATGGCAATGTCACATTCTTGGGTACATGGCTGTATTATGCTGCAGTGGTTGTGGCCAGGCCCTAGACTCTTGGGTGTATGGCCTACGACCTACGGACATGCACGCAAGAGTCTAGGTCCTGGCCACAACCACTGCAGCATAATAAGGCCAAGCACCCAAAAATGTGCTGACTAACCACAACCCACACACATAAGCCAGCAACCTGAAGCCGTATCCACTTCAGTTCACATACTATTACATTACTTGCACCCACTGCACACACTCTCGTACAGCTAGGAATCTCAGCACAGTCCAATACGGCAACTGCCACACACCCTGTACACTTCTCTGCACATACTATTACAGTATTTGCATGCAGTGGTCAGACTCTTGGGTGCATGGCCTCTGGCCATGCACCCAAGAGTCTACTAGCTGCCCGCAATCACCACAACATAATACAGACATGCACCCAACAATCTGCACACTGCCAACAACCCACACACATAAGCCAACCGCCAGAGTCCCTGTCCACCTCTGTACACATACTATTACAGTACTTGCAGCCATTGACATTCCATTTCCCTAAATAAAACTGCCTGCTACGCTCTACACTTCTCTACACATACAATTACACTACTTCAACCAGTGGCCAGACACTTGCCTCTGGCCATGCACCCAAAAGTCTAGTATCGGCCCACAATTACACCAGCATAATACAGCCATGCACCCAAAAATCTTCCCAGTGGCAACAACCCTTGGGGCACTCCAATAACCCAACTGCCACACACCCTGTTCACTTCTGCACACATACTATTACACTACTTGCCGCCAGTGTACAGACTCTTGGGTGCATGGCCTTCGGCTATGCACCCAAGAGTCTAGTAGCTGCCCACAATCACAACACCATAATACCACCATGCACCCAACAATCTGTACTATGGCCACAACCCAAACACATAAGGGAGCCGCCTGAGGCCATGTCCACTTCTGTACACATACTATCACAATACTTGAAACCAGTGGGCAAACTCTTGGGTGCATCTGGCCTTGCACCCAAGAGTCCAGCAGCTTCCCACTACCACCACAGCATAATACAGCCTATACAAACATCATACCGTAATGAAGCCTGCCTGCAGTCACTACATAACCTACTCCCCTCAGGAGTGGACAGACGCTTGGGTGCATGGGCAGAGGCCATGCACCCAAGAGTCTAGTAGCTGGCCACAATCACAACACCATAATCATAATACAGCCATGTACCCAATAATCTGAACAATGACCACAACCCACACACATAAGGCAGCTGCTTGAGGCCCTGTCCACTTCTGTACACATACTATCACAATACTTGCAACCAGTGGGCACACGCTTGGGTGCATCTGGCCTTGCACCCAAGAGTCCAGCAGCTTCCCACAACCACCACAGCATAATGCAGCCTATACAAACATCCTACCGTAATGAAGCCTCCCTGCAGTCACCACATAACCTACTCGTCTCAGGACCTACCCGCGAACTGCTGCAGTGTCGATGGCCACAGCGACCACACAACACAGTCTTCTTCCACCTAAACAAATACATAATATGAACCATCTTTCACTTCTGCACCCTTTCGAGCCCCACTTCCCAAAACCAGAAACCCAAAACATGTTTTCCAGTCCTGTTCGCTGCCACGCTATGCGGATACAACATGGCAGGCATTTTGAAATAATATGACGCACATCGTGCTTCTGACCAGCCAACCAATGTCCATGTCCCTTGTCCACGGACATCACGCGCCCCCCCGAGCCAACCATAGCCCTATCCACAGAGTGAACCGGGAAATGGCTCAGCAGAGCGGACCCAGATATCACTAATTTTCTGGCACCTATGTTGTGCCTGTTTTTTAAAAAAATGAATTCACGGATTTTCACCAAATACACATAAACACACTTAGGGACTAAGCCGCCGCTCCTGCTGCAAATTTGGTGAAGATCCATCCAGAGGTTTGGCCTGTAGGCGTGAGCAAAGTTTTTTCCATTAAGTCTATGGAAAAAAAAACAACTTTTGGGACCCCCCTGTAACTTTGCCTCCCCTTCACGAAATCTCACCAGACTTACCAACAAAATTCAGAGTGGGACATATACTTTCTTTGCACATTTTGGTGAGGATTCGTCCAGGGGGGGGCAAAGTTATACGCTGCCCAAAAAGTGCTTTTCCAACAGGTTTAGCAATTTAACCATAACTACAGAGCCGCTACCACAGGCCCTGTAATATATATGTCATAGAATAGATTTTTTATTTATTTTTGATATTTGCATTTATAGCAAACCTAAGAAATCAGATTTGACCAGTAGCAGTGCGCCTCTTAGAATGGGGTGACCTTGAGTGAAATTGTGACCAGGTTGTGGAGGTCAGTAAATGGAATGGCCACTGGGACACTACACGGGTGGACTTGCAAGGATTAAGGCTAATCGGCATTAGACATTTTTAAGTGCAGGTAGGCGGTACACCCCGCTGTGTTAGGAATGTGATCATGATGGAGGAAGTGCTAGTGTGGAGGCAGAGAAAGTGAGGGCAGAGGCAGGTTAGAGGGAAAGGAAACATGTTAGCTTCAAGGAAGATGACAGGTAGATTAAGAGGGCATCTCAGAGATGAGGAGGCAGGCTTTTGTTTGGTTTTGAACAAGTTGGTGGACTGTTTATTGGATGTCCAGGGGAAGAGAATTCCAAGCAAGTGAAGCAAGAAGTTAGAAAGAGCTATGAGGATTCCATGTATGGTAGCTGAACACATAATGCATGAGAAGCCCCATGGAGTGGTGGTGGCACTTCAGCATGTGTAGACTGTGCCCCTGAGATTTCTTAAACCCATAGACAAACTGTGTTATCCTGCTCAAATAGGGAGCCCCTGAATAGTGGGGCTTCCAGAAGCTCACAACATCCTCAGGCACTTTCTGGAAACAAGCAAGAATGAGCTCCTTTATCACAAGCAAGGAACTAACTATTGTTATGTAATCCTCACAAGAAGAGCAGTGTTGAATGCAACATGCATATGGATACATTATTTGGTTACTAAGAGCACATTGCAATGGTCACAAAGCCAATAAGACTGCCCGAAATACAGGCCTTATTCACTGTTATAAGGCTGCATTCAGAGCCGCAAGCAAGCTGGTTGCTCCCCACCTCACGTATCGTCCCACATTCCCTCAAACCTAGACAGTCAAGGGGACACCTGCACTCATTGGATGTGGCTGCTGAAGACTTTTTACAAAGAAAGGAAGGATACAAAAGCAACCTTACATATGTTTAACACTGCTGCTCTTTTCTGAAGTCTGTTCTCCATGTTGCTTATGTCAGCGTAATCAACCAAGAAAACAGACTACAGGAAAAAGGAGTGCCATCTCTGATACCAAAGTTATGTTTTCTTACTGTTGGTAATGGTACTGTGAAGCCCTCATTTATATCCCTCGCTTTGCTTGTGCCCTTATGTGAGGCAGGCAGTCCGCTACTGCCACAAATTTCCTACTGTGGTGGGTGTTATCTCCACAATAGCGTAGGCCCGACATCAGTAATCTGTACATTAATCACATTGGGATTTAAGGAATATCATTGATATGATATGATATGATATGGTATTTGTAACGCGCCTATACACAGGTGTTTCAAGGCGCGACGAGGCAGGGAGGGGAGGAACAAGGGGAGACATACAACGATCCTACTAGGCCAGGTGTCATTCAGATCGCGCAAGTGCAGGGGTGGGGGAGGGGGAAAAAGTGCAAGGGGAAGGGGAGGGGGGGAAGTGCAGTAAGGTAAGTGGCGTAAAGTAATAAATAAAAAGGGCCAGCTGGTGGCAAGTGCAAGGTAAGTGCAGAACAAGTGCTGGGGAAGGGGGGGGCTGTAGGGATACAGAGACAGTCCCGCAGTGCAGAGGGGCTCCAGGGGATCAGTGGCTGGGCCCAGGACCGAGGCCGTTTAGAGTGGTCCAGTTGCAGGATCAGTGCAGTTTAGTGAAGAATTAATTAGCTGTTCAGCAGGGGAGAGGGAGAGAGAAAGCAGAAGCAAAGAGGAAGGTTTTGAGGTGCTTCCGGAACCGGAGGTGGTTCTCCTCAAGTTTCAGGGAGGCAGGAAGGCTGTTCCAGAGGGAGGCCCCTGCCGCGGAGGGAGATCTACCCCCAGCTCGTTGCTTCGAGAAGCGGCTGACCATGAGGGAGTTGGAGGCGGATGAGCGAAGGGCTCGGGAAGGAAGATATTTGGGAAGAGAGAGTTGAAGGTATTTAGGACCCAGGCCCCAGAAGGCCTTGTGGACAATGCAGAGGGTTTTGAACTTTATCCTCGCAGCCACTGGGAGCCAGTGTAGGGATTTCAGTCCTGGAGAGATACGGTCCCTGGGCTTGAGGCCAAGGACAAGTCTCGCAGTTCTGTTCTGGATGAGTTGCAGAGGGCGGAGAGTGGAGGCAGGCAGATTAAGATAGAGGCTGTTGCAGTAATCCAGCTTCGAGAGAACCAGGGCTCGGGAGACAGTGAGCTTCTGGGGGAAGGAGAGGAAGGGAAGAATACCTCTGAGGAGGTGCAGCTGGTAGTGTGACCTCTTGGCGACGTCAGAAATATGAGGAGAGAAGGAGAGTGTGGAGTCGAAGATGACCCCAAGGTTTTTTGCCTTGCAGGTAGGAGCAGGGAGGGGGCCAAGGGAGGCAGGCCAGAGAGCTGCAGGGAAGGAGGGAGTGGGAGTACCGATGAGTAGAATCTCAGTCTTACTGGCATTAAGGCAGAGGTCATTGGCGGCACACCATTCTTAGATAGCAGACAGACAGTCAGAGATGAGGGAAGGAGAGGGGGAGGCTGAGGGTAGCCTGAAAATGAGCTGGGTATCGTCCGCATAGCACTGGAAATTAGGGCAGAGATCGGCGATGCGGTGGGCAAGGAGTGCCAGATACTGGTTGAACAGCCAGGGAGAGAGATTAGATCCCTGGGGGACACCACAGGTGGAGAAAAAGATGTCGGAGAGGAAGGACCCCAGTTGGACCTGGGAGGGTCGATTTGAAAGGAAAGAGGTCAGCCACGCCAGAGCCTGACCAGTGATACCCAGGTTTTCCCGGAGACGGTTGAGCAGGATGGCATGGTTGACAGTGTCAAAGGCAGAGGAGAGATCGAGCAGAATGAGAACACACAGAGTGTTGGAATCGAGGTTCAAGAGCAGGTCTTCACGGATGTTCAGGAGAGCAGTTTCCGTGCTTCTGGCAGCTCTGAAGCCAGATTGATGGTCATGAAGACTACCAACAGATTCAGCATGGAGGTTAAGCTGGGAGATGGCCAGTTTCTCCAGGAGCTTGCCCAGGAAGGGAGTGATGGAGATAGGGCAATAGTTAGCCGGGCAGCAGGGGTCGGAAGAGGGTTTCTTGAGAAGAGGGTGCACAAGGGAGTGCTTGAGGGGGGAAGGGAAGACTCCAGAGGCGAAGGAGTGGTTGCAAAAGTCAGCCAGGGCAGGAGCCAGGGAGTCGATGTGGTCCTTGATAGTTTTGGAGGAACAGGGGTGAACCTGTTTAGACGAGACTTTCATTGATCGGACTTGTCTGGAAACCTCGTCAGCAGAGAAGGGTGGAAAGGCAGAGAAAGAGGGAGGAGGGTTGACCGCAGAAGGGCCAGAGGAAGAGCTGGGTAGGGAGGGAGGGAGGCGAAAGGAGGAGAGCGAGGACAGGATGTCCTGAGTTTTAGAGATGAAGTGAGAGGCCAGTGCAGTGCAGAGGGCCTGGGAGGGGACAGGAGAGGTAGAGACTGCAACAGGGTTGGCCAGCTCCTTGCAGATTTTAAAGAGTTCGGCGGAGTTGTTTGATGCCGCAGAGATGCGGGCTTGGATAAGGGCTCTCTTCTTGGTGAGAACGGAGAGCCGGTACTGCCTTTGGAGCAGGCGGCAGGCCAGTTTGTCAGAGGATGAACATGAAGCACGCCATTTCCTCTCTGCAACCCTGCACTTGTTTTAGGGTGACGAGATCCGAGTCATACCAGGAGTTACATTTGGCTTTGGGCTTCAGGCGGATTCTCATGACGGGGGCAAGGATATCAAGAGTAACAGATATAGCAGAGTGGAGCATGGAGAGGGCAGTGGCAGGGTGGGAGTCAGCCGAAGGGGCAGGGGGGGGCGAGAAGGTAGCAGCAAAAGCCTCAACTGACACACGCTTCATGGGTCGGATGACCGAGAAGGTGGGTGGCAGTGAAGAGGGGGGCTTTGCCTGTGGGGTAGGGAGGGTGAGGTGGGAGGATAGGAGAAAGTGATCACTCCAAGAGAGAGGAGTGGAGAGAGGGACGGAGAGGGGAAGGTCAGAAGAGATCAGAGCATCAAGAGTGTGCCCAGCAGAGTGAGTAGGCCCAGACGGGAGAATAGAGAGTGAGAGAGAGTCGCAGAGGTCACGAAAGAGACCAGTGGGGGGACTGGAGGCATCAAGCTGGATGTTGAAGTCGCCAAGAAAGAGGAGTTGAGTGGTTGAGGAGAGGAGTGAGGAGGAGAGGTCAGCCCACTCAGAGAGGAAGGAGGAAATTTGACCAGGTGGCCGATAGATAGTAGCCACGGTAAGGGAATGGCTAGGAGAGAGAGAGAGTCGGCAGACAAGACATTCAAAAGAGGAGTAGGTCTGCGTAGGAGTGACAGTGGCAGGAATCCACTCAGGGAAGATAAGGGCAACACCACCCCCCAACACCACCCCCCATTGCAAAGAGCAGAGGGGGGAAATGGCAATAATACCTTGTATACATCTTCTGTCCCAGCAGTCCTATGCCTTTCCTTGTGTCAAACAGGACATTCTATCCTCACTGGGTGGAATGTTCGATTAGCAATAATACCTCCTTTGCCGTTACAATGACGTAAGTCCCTTGGCCCACATGAAAGGCTGAGGCGAAGGCCTATTCACTTTGGCAGAGGACAGTTGCCACCTGTAAAAGACCCTCTGAATGTAGCATTATTGTTTAGATAAGAGAAAAATGGAACTGAGTTCTTGGGTTTATACAATCAGTGACGAAAAGTAGAGCTGCTTGGCATAAATGAAGATTGCTCATAATCAAGAGAAGGGGCTAGGAGCTGGAGCCGTCAGTGCTGTGTATCACCCACCAACTAATAAGAAATATGCATTGAGTAGCGGGGGCATTACCAGGTCAGGTAATGCCCCTGGGCCCATAGTTATAGGCCCGAGCGAAGCAAGGGACTTAACGGAGGCCCTGGGGCATTACCAGACTCGACAAGGCCCCCGCTGCGAGGGGCATATTGCTATTAGTACCCCGGCTTGCAAGACCGGGGTACTATTAGCAGTCTTTTATGTTCCGAAACGCTGAGTCTGTTTTCCCTTTCCATGGCGGCCATCGGGATCGGACGCGCTGGGAAAAGAATTGTTCTTAGCTTGTTTGCTACCCAAAGAAGAAGAAATCAGAAGGTATGTGGTGTAGGGAGGGTGGGGGGAGGCAAAAGATTAAAAAAACGTACCTGAATCCCTGGCGGGGGACAATGGCAGCCTCCAGCCATGTGGAGGCTAGGAGCGAGGATGGCCCCGCTTCGAGCCTCCTCATTGGCTTAGGGGCTGCCATGTCCCCCCCACCATGGAAAAGCAGTAGAATCCCAGCCGAGGGGTTCTTGGCCGGGTAACGACCTGGCCAACACCAATCAGAATGAGATTTACATTCTGGTTTACTCTCGCCAGGTACTTATCCTCAGTAGTCAGACCTTCACCTTGAACAGGCATAGGAAATGTTTGTCCAGCACCAAGTGCAGTGAAGTCTGTCCCCCAGGCAGGGTGTTTCATGGACGTGGGATCAAGTTTCTGTCATGTACTTGAACTCGTGGGCAGTAGTGTTATAAGTTTACTAGAGAATTACACATTTCAATAAAGTGTGTTACAGTATGCATTGTTAACTCATCTCTGTATAGTGCAGAGCTGCCATTATTGGCATGGCTCGAAACACTAAGTTATCTGCAGATCAGCAAATGGCACTAACAGTGCAATGCAAGAGAAGGATATTGCATATGCTTGAACTGGCAAGCAAGGGACTTTCTTCGGCAGAGATGGCTCTTGCAGGGGCTTTAGAGTTGCTCTGTTGTGTGAAGTATTGACAGTGAATACGTGGTTACTAGATCGAACTGAATTTGGTGTGTTGCTCGTCCAGCTAAGAAGACAATGTTGCACTAAGCATTGAGGCCAGCAAGGTGTGTAAACATATCCCTTGATCTCCAAGGATCTGCAGTAGCTTACAAGAACACTTGTTTAAATGGTATGTTTTACCACAAGGTGAACATACGCTGTAAACGAAAAACACTGCTTTTCAGGTGCAGAACATTACATGCTATAGAAAATGTACAATTGCATGTAATCGACGATTCTTGGCAGATTCTACCAGCAGCGTTACGTTATGTTGATCAATTCAATGGCCTTCATTAGGAGTTTGACGGTATCCTGCCGCTATTGCTGGGATATTACGGGTAGCGGAGAGCCAGTAAATTCACAAACAGGAGTGCACTCTACTTAGGGTTTGTATTTTAATTTATTAGGCCTGTTCAGAGCAGTGCAAAGAGTACTTTTGCAGTGCAAAGTGACTTTGCTCACAAAAAATACGCTTTGCACCACTCTAAGTTGGGCCCGGTTCTATATGTTTGTTGGCATTGCAAAGTCAGAGGTTAGAAACAAAGTTTAGAAGGTCTTATAATGGTTCTCTACACTGGGTGTTTTGCTGTAGACATGCCTGGAATAGTAATTGTAAAATTCACTGTGTCCTGGTCCATCCATTCCAGTTCTGCAAAAGAAGAGGTGTTAACAATAATGATTGTTGATTGGTGCCACAAGGGCAAGATGGCAGGATGAGGCTGACAGAGAGTGTGCTTCTTGATGTCCCTTCTGTTCTAATACACCAGAAAGAATATTTCACATATCGTTTTTTGCAATGAACATGTGGCATTTATAAACAGGTTATTTCAAATGTTGTGGCAGAGACAACCCAAGAATTGCCATACTACCTTTATTCATTTGCTTGTTTCTTAGTTGCTTTTATTATTTTATTATTTTTGTTTAAAGCATGGGAGCAGGGGAGCACTGTACAGGGTATGGGTACCTAGTGTTATCTTAGAACTATGACAATTAGATACAGCACTGTGCAGGAGAAGGATGTCTAGGTGCACTGTACTTTTTACTTTTATTTTCTTTCTATTTTTCTGTCGTATTGTGTATGCTATTTATTAATTATTTCTATTAAATCTTGTTTTTTGGTGAATAAGTTGATTTTAAAATGTACTTTTATGGGATTGGCATCTGGAATAAAGAATGTGAGATAGGTACCAATAAAGCTGGAGTTAAAGTAGCGTGATAGTGCTTTTTATTTAGGTTATATGCCCATATGTTGAACTACTCCAGCACTATGCAAGCTGTAACAGAAGTCGACAGTGCTTATGCCAAGTCATTTAGCTCACCTAAATTACATTTAGATGTGATGAATAATGTCTTCCAAGCAACATCATGTCCCCATTGCCCTATACAAATCTCGGAAATCTACCGGGCAAAGGGCCTCAATATTCATAGGGGCATAAGCAGGGGTTTTGCTAGGTCTGGAAAAGATCTGGGTCTACGCTAATGTTGGAACTGTTGGGACTGGGGCCTAGCTAGCCTTTTGTTTATAGCTTCTGAGATTCTATCCGGGGTTACAACCAAAAGACCAGGGGCATTAGCCCCTTTATCCCCCCATAGCAACGCCTCTGGGCATAAGGCTCCTGTTTCACCATGCTCAACCCCCATATGTCAGCTCATTGCACAAACCAGTGCCTTGTCTGACATGTTAAACGAACCTGAGAATGACTCTGCTGCAAATTAAACATGACCTGTCTCACATTTTCACCCGGCACTCATTCATAATGTGCCACTTTATGGAGGAGACTGAAAGCTGCCAAAAGTTATGTGCAATCCCAGACAGCCATCAATCACTTAAATTCCCACGCTTCCCTCTTAGACATTGGTGGCACTATCTATTGGCTCCAAGGTGTCTGGGGCAGACAAGGGCCCCTTGCAAGCCAAAGGATTCAAGGCATGTGGAAGCTTCTGATCCTTTTTGGAGCGGTGTATCAATATGTCTCTATTAAACGCAAAGAGGAACCACCCCAATGAGGTTTGGCTCTTCTCCTAGAGAAATATTTGAAATAATGGGTTAAAATTCAGTATTTTCTAATACACTTTTGAGAACAATTGTGTAAAAAGTAAAAAATTACAGTCAGCTCAATAGGATGACACATGTCTCAGGAGGATAGCTCGGGAGCAACGTGCTCGCCTTGGAAGCAAGACGACAAGGAGCAACACAGGTTCGATCCCCTGGACTGCGCTTAGAAACCTCTGGGTATTAAGCGCGTTATAAATAACCTATCATATCATATACAATTTAAGTCGGTGTAAGGCCAGCAATGGCACAGGAACAGTTTCAGCTCATTTTCCTGATCGATATGCACATAATATAAGTCAGCATTGTAACTTTAAAACATGTTTATGATACTGCACACAAATTATATACCTGTATGATACTATAAAAGCACCTGTTCATTCTGATTGTGCCAGTATATGCCAGTACTGGCATTGTAAAACATTTTCATTTTCATGCAGGCCGTGCTCAATACAATAAGTGTCCATATTGCTATAGTGAGTTTATGGCCCTTTGGAACGTGCATATGTAATGGATGGGATTACACCAGAATAATTCTGAGTCCAAATAACGGGACAAACTCAAGAAGATGTCAAGTTACTGTCTTATTAACAATTATCTAAAACAGGGAGGTTACAGTGAACATCAATGGACGGACGCTCAGTCGCTCAATGATTTCTACAAAAAATATATTTCATATACTCAATTATGCGTCAGAGTGACATCATACAACATGGCAATAGGGAAAAACCTATCAAGTGTCGGGATTGGTTAAGGGAAACATCTAGATATACAATCATATGGGAGCTAAAATTCTAATTGGCTGTCCTTTATCAGGTGGACAACGTATGCCTACCTCTTCAAACATGTAATTTCAGAAACACTAGTAACATGATGTTTCATTGGTCTTCTAAACTGTAATGTCCTTTGTTATATGGACTAATACCATTGGTTGGCATGCTTGTGCCATGTCCGGAGCATTTGGTTCATTTAGCAGCACCTAAGCCCAGTCCCAGGGGCAGGGAAATAGTACATGAAGCTACCTCACCACCCAATTAGCCTCGCATCTCTCATCACCCATGCCATCTGCCATGAAATTGTCTTTGTACTTGCCTTGCAGAGTATTCTTGTCTTGGGAATGCACGGGAGTGAGGGCACTCACTATTGTGTCTGGAACTCCAAGTTCAAGCTCTATTTTCATCCATGGCTCACGTGACAAGTGTCACGCTCACCTGATTCCCACGGGGGCGCTGGCCTGGTTTCGAGTGTTGATGCCTCTTCAATGGTGAAGCGCAGGGCTCTGAAGATGGATAGGACGGGCCCCTCTACTCTGGCTAATCTGGCTCGCAGGAATATCCTCCTTAGGGTCTGAAAGGACGAGCTCTCCATCCTGCTTCTGACGCAGGGGCGCGTTGAACCCAGTTACTTCACTGGATTGAGGTTGGATGGGAGTTCAGGTAAGCTTGATTACACTGGAAGGCGCTGTAAAAGTTCTGTTGCAAGTTCAAAAGTTCAAGCTTTAAATAATAATGTTCATTGTCTTTTTCAGGTGATGAAAGAAGATTCCTTTGGAGACTTCTTGCAACAAAGCGCTAATGTTGATGTCTTTTCCCCATAGGGGCCGGGGTTCGGAATGCCGGAGATATGGCGCAGACCCGAAGTGAAAAGTGCAGTTCCAGTAAAGATCTGGTAAGTCCTAGATGAGTGCTCAGGTAATGTTTTTGCATTCGCTCATCTAATGTCTTTGTCTTTTTTCCCCATAGGGGCCGGGGTCCGGAAAATGCCTGGAAGCAGCAAGACCCGAAATGAAATGGGAATGAACCAACAGGTAAGTCTTAGAAGGAAACTGAGCTTTTCCTATTCCCTTCCTTCTCTCACCTTGTGTTCTTGTCTTTTTCTCTCTAGGCTCTGGGAAGTGGCTGCAAATCCGGATGATCGCTGCTGAAGATGGAGGCGCCCAAGAAAGGTGAGTGAAATGCAGCGCTGCAGCGATCAGAGCAAAATGCTTTTAAAAATGATGTCTTCCTTTTCAGGATCGTCGGTGAGATGTCTCTGTGATGCAGGTTTAGCAGGTAAGGCCTTCTTCCTCACCAATTCTCTTCTTAGCACCCTTTGCAGGTGTCCCAGGATGCTGACAGGCGTGGCTGAAGTCCAGAAGCAGGAGCTGACATGGTGAGCATCCAGCTGCTAGGTGCAGAACAACGCGAAGCACGTGTGGCAGTTCGGGTGGGGTTTAAATAGCTTTGGAAGAAGTTCCAGGTATTTATCCTTCCACCGATCAGGTATGTATCCTTCCCCGACCACACCCGGGTGGAAAGTAGTCCCACAGGTAAAGTAGTCCCATTCAGGCCTCAAGAGGGCCTGGATGTAGCAGCATGGTCTGCATCAGGTAAGTGCACATAAAAACACTTGAATACATGTCCAGCTTTATGAGCCTGGCGCCTAAGGCGCCAGGACTGGGGTCCAACATGAGCCTGGCGCCTAAGGCGCCAGGACTGCGTCCAAAGGGCCCCAGCTTGGGCCCGCTGGAACTTCCCTGGGGGGAATGATGCCTGCCTCTGGGGTTGCTGGGTTGGACCTGGCTCCTTGGAGGTAGGCATCATGACAGTACCCCCCCTCAAGGCCCCTCCCAAGGTTGTTCCCTCCAGGGGTTTTGGCTTGTTCGGAAATCTCCGGTGGAACCTTTGTATTAATCGAGGTGCGTGAACATGGTTACTAGGCTCCCACGATCTCTCCTGAGGTCCATATCCCTTCCAGTCAACAAGATAGAAGAGTTTCGACTTTAACACCTTGGAGTCTAAAATGTCTTTAACTTCGAATTCTAATTCCCCTTCAATTTGAACTGGGTCTGGAGGCTTGGACAGTCGGGTTCCTGGTTGTACTGGCTTCAAAAGTGACGCATGAAAAACTGGATGAATACGCATGTTGGACGGTAAATCCAGTTTAAAGGCCACTGGGTTGATTATAGCTTTGATGGGATAAGGTCCTATGAATCTGGGATTGAAGGTTCGCGGGCCCTTGAGGGGTAAATGTTTAGTTGCTAGCCATACCTGGTCTCCTACTTGGTAAGGAGGAGTTTTACTTCGGTGCAAATCAGCGTTTTCTTTATACTTTTTCTTGGCTTGCTGTAAATGAGTTGCAGCTTCTTTGAAGGCTCGGGTTATTGTGGAATGCAGATGATTTACTGCGGGCATTTCCAGGGTCAGAGGTGGATCTAGGTCAGAGGTCCGAGGATGGTGACCATACAAAGTATAAAAAGGAGTTTGTCCGGTTCCAGAATGCACTGAATTGTTGTATGCATATTCTGCGATCCAAAGGATGTCTTTCCAATTCAACTCGGATTGGTGTAACATGCACCGAAGATATTGCTCGAGAGTCTGATTGGTTCTCTCGGTTTGTCCGTCGGTCTGTGGGTGGTGGCTGGTGGATAACCGCACATCTATTTGTGCTAGTTGACAACACTTCTTCCAAAAATGGGAGATAAATTGCCTTCCACGATCCGAGACTAATATGGAAGGGAAACCATGTATGCGAACTATATTCTCCAGAAATTCCTTGGCCAAGGTGGAAGCTGAAGGCAACCCTTTTAAAGGGATAAAGTGGGCCATTTTGGAGAATAGATCCACAATTACAAGGATAGTGTTGTAACCACCACAAGGAGGCAGGTCAGTTATAAAGTCCATTGACAAGGTGTGCCATGGTGCCGGTGGAATATCCAAGGGTTGAAGTAGGCCAGCTGGCCTTTTCTTTTGACCCTTGTTTTGGGTGCAAATTCCGCAAGACAACACAAAAGACTTTATGTCTTTTCTCCAAGAAGGCCACCAGAAGTGGCGTTTGATTTTTTCCTCCGTTTTAGCGATACCAGGGTGTCCTTCCATTAATGATTCATGATGATGGGCAATAACAAGTTCCTGCAATTCTTTACTTGGCAGAAACAACCGCTCCTGGAAGTAGGGTAAACCATCCTTAACGGTGTAATAAGGACCCTTTTGACTCCATTCCAGTAAGGCTGAAGAGTCTAGAAGTTGTTTTACTTGTGTTTGGATATCCTCAATAGTGTGCAATGAAGTTAAGCCTAAGATTCTTTGTTCAGGTATGATTGGCACAGGTTCTAAACTCGAATTGGGTTCTTCCATGCCAATCCGGGATAAGGCGTCTGCTTTACCATTCTTGCAGCCAGGGCGATAGGTAATTACAAAATCAAATTCCGCAAAGAATAGAGCCCATCGGAGTTGTCGTGAAGATTGAGCTCTGGCCGTCTTTAAATACTGCAAATTTCTGTGGTCCGTAATTACGGTGATGGTGTGTCTTGCCCCGAGAAGGTAGTGACGCCAAGCCTTGAAAGCAGATTTAATAGCCAGTAACTCTTTGTCGGTAATTGCGTAGTTGATTGCAGGAGGAGAGAATTTTCTGGACCAAAAGGCCACAGGGTGTAGTTGGTTAGTTTCTGGGTCTCTTTGCGACAGGACAGCTCCCATGGCCAAACTGGATGCGTCGGTTTCCACAATGTAAGGGAGATCTGGGTGTGGGTGCCTCAATACAGGTGCAGAGGTGAATTTGGTTTTCAGGTCCTGAAAGGCTTGTTCGGCCTCAAGAGTCCATTCGAAGCGTTTATTTTTCTTTAGGAGAGCTGTGATGGGTTGGACTGTTCGGGAAAATTCCGGGATGAATCTTCGATAGAAATTGGCAAAGCCAAGCATGCTCTGAACTCCCTTCACCGAGCTAGGAGATGGCCATTTGAGGATGGTGTCCACCTTTCGCGAGTCCATTCGGACTCCTTGAGGTGTCAGGATGAATCCGAGAAACTCAACTTCTGTGGTATGAAAAACGCATTTTTCGAGCTTGGCAAATAGTTTGTGCTGGCGCAATTTCTCAAGAACTGCCCTAACATGTTTTCTGTGATCGGCTTCTGAAGAAGAGTACACCAGGATGTCGTCAATATAAACAATGACACAGACATCAATAAGTTCCCGAAAAACATCATTCATAAAGTACTGAAAGGCGGCAGGTGCATTGCACAAACCGAAGGGCATCACCTGATATTCGAAGAGCCCAAATTTGGTGCGGAATGCAGTCTTCCATTCGTCGCCTTCTTTTATACGCACCAGGTGATAAGCTCCTCGGAGATCTAACTTGGTGTACACACTAGCGTCTTTCACCTGGTCGATAAGCTCAGGGATCAGGGGCAGAGGATAACGATTCTTAATCGTTATTTGGTTTAGGGCGCGATAGTCTATACATGTTCTAAGGTCGCCCTCTTTTTTCGGCACGAAGAACAAAGCTGAAGAGACAGGAGACTTGGACGGGCGAATAAAACCATTGGCTAGGTACTGATCTAAATACTGACGCAAATGCAGGTTCTCAGGTTCCGTAAAAGCATAAATCCTACTACAAGGTAGTTGAGCATTGGGTACCAGATCGATTTGGCAATCATAAGATCGATGGGGAGGTAACGTGTTAGCCTGTTCTTTCTGAAAAACGTCTTGGAATTCTTGGTATTCTGACAGTAGCTGTACAGAGGTGGAAGTTGCTGAGGCTAAACCCATAGCTGGATTTCTTGGATAACAAGTTGGTTCACAATCAGGAAAACTTATCTTCTTTGCTCGCCAGTCTATTCTTGGATTATGTGTTTCTAACCAAGGAATTCCAAGAATTACTTGAAATTGTGGGGCCTTGATCACATCAAACACGATTGCTTCCCGATGTCCATCCTGACCCACCAGTGTCAATTCCACAGTGGAATGTGTTACAGGCCCTGAGGCTATTTCGGTTCCATCTACTGTAGTAATGACATCTTGGGTTACTTTCGGGCGGAGAGGGAGCTTAATCCTGGAAGCCAATTCACGGTCTACGTAATTTCCAATAGCTCCACTGTCGATGTATGCTTTTATAGCATGCAACTGCTGAGGCTGTTTTGGGTCCACGAGCACCATTGGCATGACAAAATGCGAGGTCAAAGAGTTTGTTTTCAAGTTCGGCAAGCGGACCCCTACGCTTGTCGGGCTAGGTCGTTTCCCGAATCAGGTGTCAATAAATCGTTATCAGTGGCTCCAACCACCTTCTTAGGTGGTTTAACCGTACAATTTCGAAGAAAGTGACCGGAAGCCCCGCAATACAGACAAAGTTGCATTTGCCACCTTCTCTCTCGTTCCTTCTGCGTTAATGGTCCTTTAACACCGCCAATTTGCATAGGTTCGGATACATCGGCGCTCTTGGAGTTAGCGTGGGTTTTGATCGGTACTCGAGTTTCGTACTTGAACCGATCAGCTTTTCTATTTTGAAGTCTGTGATCAAGTTGAACCACAAAGTCTATGTAGTCTGCGCAGACCTGGGGTGGATTTACTATCTGAGCTAGAACATCTTTAAGCTCTCCGCGCAGGCCTCGATGAAACAATGTGATCCTTTTATTTTCTGGCCAACCAGTTTACACAACCAGTCTATTAAAGGTGGCAATGTAGGACAGGAGATCCTGATTACCTTGTCGTAAGGATAGCAGTTCGTTATCAAGGGCCTGTCCTTGAGAGTGTCGAGCAAACAATCTTTCCATGCTGGCCTGGAAGCTCTGAAAATCCTGGAGAATGGGATCATCCTGATTTACCAAAGGAATAGACCAATCGGCAGCACTGCCACTGAGGTAAGATAGTATAAAGGCTACCTTGGTCTGGTCATTAGGGAAGGCCCCGGGTCTGCATAGAAAGTGTAAACGACATTGGTTCATAAATACGGCATATTTCTTGGGATCCCCGCAAAACGTTCAGGCGGGGCCAAAGGCATGTGTCCAGGTAGATTGATTTGTACCGGGTTATTCAAACCCATTGATGTGGAAGTACCACCGGAATTCGGTAAAGGAATGTGCCCTGCCTGGGCCTGCAATAACCTTTTGGCCAGGTCATCTGTTCTTTCCTTGGATAGGATCAGTTCTCTTTTGAGAGCGTTAGTCTCCTGGCGGGCTGAGTGCACCTCTGACCGTAATTCCCCCAAAAGCTGGGCGAGCTGGTTAGTCTCGGAAGTCTCCATAGCGCCCGGGTGGGAAATTGTGGGTAGGCTTCGCGTTCTGTCACGCTCACCTGATTCCCACGGGGGCGCTGGCCTGGTTTCGAGTGTTGATGCCTCTTCAATGGTGAAGCGCAGGGCTCTGAAGATGGATAGGACGGGCCCCTCTACTCTGGCTAATCTGGCTCGCAGGAATATCCTCCTTAGGGTCTGAAAGGACGAGCTCTCCATCCTGCTTCTGACGCAGGGGCGCGTTGAACCCAGTTACTTCACTGGATTGAGGTTGGATGGGAGTTCAGGTAAGCTTGATTACACTGGAAGGCGCTGTAAAAGTTCTGTTGCAAGTTCAAAAGTTCAAGCTTTAAATAATAATGTTCATTGTCTTTTTCAGGTGATGAAAGAAGATTCCTTTGGAGACTTCTTGCAACAAAGCGCTAATGTTGATGTCTTTTCCCCATAGGGGCCGGGGTTCGGAATGCTGGAGATATGGCGCCGACCCGAAGTGAAAAGTGCAGTTCCAGTAAAGATCTGGTAAATCCTAGATGAGTGCTCAGGTAATGTTTTTGCATTCGCTCATCTAATGTCTTTGTCTTTTTTCCCCATAGGGGCCGGGGTCCGGAAAATGCCTGGAAGCAGCAAGACCCGAAATGAAATGGGAATGAACCAACAGGTAAGTCTTAGAAGGAAACTGAGCTTTTCCTATTCCCTTCCTTCTCTCACCTTGTGTTCTTGTCCTTTTCTCTCTAGGCTCTGGGAAGTGGCTGCGAATCCGGATGATCGCTGCTGAAGATGGAGGCGCCCAAGAAAGGTGAGTGAAATGCAGCGCTGCAGCGATCAGAGCGAAATGCTTTTAAAAATGATGTCTTCCTTTTCAGGATCGTCGGTGAGATGTCTCTGTGATGCAGGTTTATCAGGTAAGGCGTTCTTCCTGCCAATTCTCTTCTTAGCACCCTTTGCAGGTGTCCCAGGATGCTGACAGGCGTGGCTGAAGTCCAGAAGCAGGAGCTGACACAGTGAGCATCCAGCTGCTAGGTGCAGAACAACGCGAAGCACGTGTGGCAGTTCGGGTGGGGTTTAAATAGCTTTGGAAGAAGTTCCAGGTATGTATCCTTCCACCGATCAGGTATGTATCCTTCCCCGACCACACCCGGGTGGAAAGTAGTCCCACAGGTAAAGTAGTCCCATTCAGGCCTCAAGAGGGCCTGGATGTAGCAGCATGGTATGCATCAGGTAAGTGCACATAAAAACACTTGAATACATGTCCAGCTTTATGAGCCTGGCGCCTAAGGCGCCAGGACTGGGGTCCAACATGAGCCTGGCGCCTAAGGCGCCAGGACTGCGTCCAAAGGGCCCCAGCTTGGGCCCGCTGGAACTTCCCTGGGGGGAATGATGCCTGCCTCTGGGGTTGCTGGGTTGGACCTGGCTCCTTGGAGGTAGGCATCATGACAACAAGAGACAACAATCTCAGTGTTTAAATGCTCTAAATGAATTCAAACTTGGCATCCTTTGTGTTCTTTCTTGCACCTTAACGTGAGAGGATTCATCCTCTGCACACTCATTCTTCTTCAGAGTTGATAGCTGACCGTGATTTCTAGGATATTGACTTCAGGCCAGACAGCCTCGCCACGCAGCTCAACTAGCCTGATATTCTGCTGTGACACAGCTTTCCATTTCTCCTTCATGTTTTCTGGCTTATTTATTTTATGATACCAATGTCCAGTTTCTGTACAATGGTGCCTTAGCCCACATTCTATTCATAGTCAGCCTATACGATGGCTTGATCTACCTTGCGTTTCAGCCTCTGTACATTTATTGATCTTCTGTATTCTACAGCACTTTGTTAACGTGTAATCTTCTTTTCTACATTTGATAGATCACTCGATTATTTACTTCAACATTTGTCCTCTAGGATACGTACATAGTCTCTAATAGCATCTTGGGAGGTCGTGCACACTTTCTTATGACGTCATCAGTTCAATTTCTTTGTTCTTTCTAATATTCTTTCAGGGAGTTCCTCCTGCAGGTTGTCATCACTTTGAGGGTACGTTCGATAGGGTTATCTCAATGGGTATCTCCTTCCAAATACTCACTACGGTATTCCCACGATAGCTGGTGTCAGGCAAGCCATGGTCTCATGTCTCCAATACAAAGGAGGTAGGGGGGCGGGATCTCCGGCAGATGTGTACATCTGCTCCTCTACATTAGTAAGAAAACACTTCCATACTGGTTGTGCTAAATATATGCCAGGTTGCAAGCAGAACATATGTTAATAGTAGCTCTGCCAGATGAATGCCATTGAAGCCACTGCAAGGATGCACTTTACACACTTTTATGCTGCCCATTGCCAAAGATGAATAGTATTGTAAGGCTAACAATATGCTTTCATGCTGATTGAACCAATATATTTGAGGAATGGCACTGTAAATAATTGTCCTCCAGGATTTGCCTAAAAATGTCAGTATTGCCACGGTAAGAAGACACACCCCTGGGGTTGTCCCCAATACATCCCAGTATTGCCCCAGTAACAGCACACTTTTATGCTAGCTGTGCCTTATGTATGTCAGCATGCTACTATATAACATGTTAAATCTGCCTGGCTGTGCAGTTTGTTACGCGATTGTCCTGTGAAATTAATGCTGCCTGTGCAGTGTATCAAATCTATTTAACAAGCATACCACTATAAAGCACATTCATGTTGCCTTTAAGGCCCTGCTCCTCTCCAAACATACTCATGAGAAAGATATTTCATTTGAAACACTCATGAAGCAGTGATATTGTCCTGTATGCTTGGGAATCCTTCAGTAGCTATCAGGCACCTTTAATGCTTCATCTGCTGCCTTCCCACTTCTCAGGTTGCATGGTTTCTTTAGTACCTGGTGTCCCATTCCCTGGTCAACATGCATCCCCCCACTTCAGCTCCTGTCTGACTGCTCCTGAATGTGACACACCCAGGCCAAATCACAGTGGAGCATCAACTCGTCTCACCTAGGTAGCCTCATGCATTATCAGTACATATTCTCACATCCTCTAGTCTGTGCAGCATCTCAAGCAGGTCCTAAAATACAGGATTCAGGGTTTGCTTTATTCGGTCAAGTAATTTATGTTTCTGAGACATGAGAATTGTGGAAAAATCATGCAGTTGTTGTGCTTTCATTGCGTGTATTCAGCTTATGTTCCCTGAGCAACTCAGGTAGAGAGCTGCTGGATTTATTGCACAGGCACACATGATGATGATGAAGCTAAGAGAGACATTAAGAAGCCAGAGAACCCACTTCACTCCCCTTCTGAAAGCCTGTCCCAAGGATTGCAGGGCCGTGTGCCAGGAGGTAGGACAGGTGCCTAAAATGGGTGATTGGCATATGGCCTTACTTACCTTTACTAACTCTACCTCTGCCGTAGGACCTGGGGGAGTATATGTCGTAGAAAATGCTGCCTACGTCAACTCCAATTAAGCTAACAGCATTTTCAAAGCTTCTCTCGTTCTCCCTTGAGAATATGAATTGTCTGGCATTTGGTGGTGGACTCTGCTTATGGGTAGGACCTGCCTAAATTGTAAGGATATTTCTCCACTGGGTACTGTGACAAATGCATGGACGTTGTCCCTTCTCCCATGGGGAGAACCCTTCTCATGTGGCAATGGCAATGGCAATGCAGCTACAGTCCAAAAATCCCCCTGGGGCTGGTACACCGCAGGAGGATCACATAGGGAGGGAACACCCTTGTGATATGACGGATGGCACCCTAGCAGGGATGTGGTCTATTTCTATCATCGTTCCAGCACCTTCAACCTCTTACCCTCTCCAAAGTTCTGAAATTCTCCATTCTTCTATGTATGCAAGCGAATTAGAAGTTTGTCCTGCCTTCTATCACACAGAGACAAAGAAGAATGGTGATGACACCATGAAAAATAGTACTGCGATGAAGAAGATCCACAGAGTGCAGAGGAGCATCGCGTGGAATGCTAGTGAGCAGACCAGCCTATTCAATCTAGCCGAAACCGGTGTTCGAATAAAATGGAAAGGAGGACTACCAACAAGGACCAGTCCTCCCTGGAGGAGCCATGAGGAAGTTTGCCATGGAAGTCGTACACTGGAAAAAAGCTTGGATGCCCAGGAAGAAGCTGAGTGCACCGGAGCTGGCCCTTAGACCCAAGAAGGGACAGCAGGCTGGCAGAAGCAGACAATAGGCACACCTGAAGCTTTATAAGCTTAATGGGTTCCTGAAGGACAGTTGGTGCTACAGAGTTGCTGCAGACCAAACAAAGCCTTCTCAAGAAACACAAGTCCCACGGCTGACGGAGGAAGCTGAGAGAAGGCAGACATCCTTGCGAACCAAGCAAACTGTTATGCGAAGGGGCAGGGAGACGCTGGGTGCCCGAAGAAGTGGTGGCAAGAAGAAAGATGGAAAAATACCCCAAAACCAAGGTCTCAGACCCTGATTAGCAGAAGTGGTGGCAAGCAGAAAAGGGGAAGAAATACCCCACACCCAAGGTCTGGGATCCTGATAAGCAGAAGAAGCGGTGCCAAGCAGAAAGGGGAAGAAATACCCGTACCTATGGTGTGAGAGCCTGAAAGTAATATGAAGAAACTTGTACATCTTTAATGATATACGGTAGTGCTTGGCAGGAAAGTAAACAAGCATACCCAGAAAGAGGTATATCAATTACAGGCGAGTCTGGGACTTGCACCCATAACAGAAACACATCAGTTGCTTATCTTCATAGTCACAGTACCTGGGAGAAAGGTGAACCAGGTTGGCTGTGCAATAGGTAGTACTTATAGGAGAGTACACTGAGTCTACCTAGAAGGAGAACCATTAAAGCAAGACCAGTCTGGGGCTCACACCCACATAAAAAGGACAGTTGTTGCAGAAGTTAATACTTGGCAGGAGAGTACACCAAGTCTACCTAGAGATAGCATTGTATTTACTAAGTGATATATAAGAACAGTTGTAATGACGATTCTTAACCACAGAAATAGGGAGAACAGTGAACCTGTTTGGCTTAGTAAAAGGAAGAGAAACCTGTGAAAGGGAGACATCCCCTGGGAATGTGGCAAAGCTGAGAGAAGGGAGATATTCTCTTATAGCTTTAAAAAAACAGAAGAGGAACCACGGGGAAACAGGCATTTCCCTCTTGGAACTTGTGAACACTGTGAGAAGTCAGGAGAAGTTAGACATTCTCTTGACCTCTGTGGAACTTTGTTTGTTTTTGCACCATTTGGAACTTTTCTTTTCTTGTGGAGTGTGGCATTTAACGTGTCAGTGTATGTAGTATAAGTGAATACATTCTGAGTGTTTGATGCATCAGTGTATTACCAAATGAGTAAATGGCATAAGAACCATATGTTTTATATTTAGTATTTATGCTATTGTTTTCATAAGAATCATAACACAAATGTATAAAATGTACTTTTTCTACATGTGCGTGTACACTTTGTATAGAACCTGTACAATGATTCTGAGCATGTCATAATCGTGTGTAGTGTAAGAATATGTTGTGTAACAGCACTTGGCGTATGTGTATGTGTTGCAAGTGTGTCTGTGATAAGAGTTTATGTGGTAACAGTGTGTGTCATGTGTGTCTGAGAAGCGTGTGTCATAGGAGCATGTGCTGTAAGAGCATGGGGCATAAAAGCATACATTGTACACGTGTGTGCTGTAAGTGGGTGTCTCTTAACAACATGTGTCATAACATGGTCTCTTATAATAGTGTACCATAAGAGTTTGTGTTATATTTGTGAGTGTTGCCTGTGCAAGTGTTCGAAGAGTGTGTGTCATAAGTGTGTCAGACAAACGTGTGTCATACCAGCATTTGTCATAAGAGCATGTCATGAGTATTTTTGTAAAAGTGTGTGTTTCGTGAGAGAGTGTGTCGTAACAGCGTGTGTCATAATAATGTGTCATAAGAGAGTGTGTTCTACTAAAGGTTTATTTCATATGTATATATGAGTGTTTTAAGGTTGCAAGTCATAAGAGTGTGTGGCATAAAAGCGTGTGTCATAACAATTTGTGATAAGAGACAGTGTTCTAAAAGTGTATTTCATAGATATGTGTGAATGTTTTATGTACGTCTGTTATAAGAGTGTTTGTCATAAGTGAGAGTGTCATAAGTGTTGTAAGAACATGTTTTGTAACAGCCTTTGTCATAAGAGCTTGTCACAAGTGGGAGGGCCATAGGAGTTTATGCGTCATAACTGTGAGTGTTGTACAATAGAGTGTTGTAAGAGTGTTTGTCATAACAGTGTGTGCCATATTACTCTGTGTCATAAAAGTGTGTTGTAAGAGGGTGTATCATATGAGTGTGTGTTTTAAGAGCATGTGCTGTAAGAGTGCGTGTCATTTGTGCTGTAACACTGTGTGTGTTAAGAGTGTTTGTCGTACTAGTGTATGTGGTAAGTATCCACAAGGCCCAGACAGCCTTGTGGATGATGCAAAGGGTCTTGAATTTGATTCTTGCAGCAACCGGGAGACAGTAGAGAGGTTTTAGGGCTGGATAGCTGCTGTCCCTGAGCTTGAGGCCAAGGATACGTCTCACAGCCCTTTTCTGGATTTGTTGAAGAGGGCAGAGTGAAGAAAGAGGCAGGTTGATGAAGAGGTTGTTGCAGTAATTCAACCTGGAGAGGACCAGAGCTCTAGAGACAATGAGCTTCCGGGGGAAGGTGAGGAAAGGGAGAATGCCTCTGAGGAGGTGAAGTTGAATGTGGGCCTTCTTGGCAAAGTCCAAATGTAAGGAATAAAGGTGAGAGAGGAGTTGAAGATGGCCCGAGGTTTCTGGCTTCAGTGGAAGCAGAGGGAGGAGAGCCCATAGACAGTGGCCAGCGTGCAGGAGGGAAATGGGGAACCATTGTCCCGATAGGAAGAATCACAGTCTTACTGGCATTAAGAGAGAGATCATTGAAAGAGCACGAGGACTGAATGGCAAACAGGTAGTCAGGGATGGCAGAAGAGAAAGTAGAGGAGGAGGAGCGGAGCTTGAAGAATAGTTGTGTGTCATCTATGTAACACTGAAAATGAGGAGAGATGATGGAGATCCATGAGCAAGAGTTGCAAGGTCGATGTTGAAATGCCAGCGTGAGAGGATAGAGCCCTGGGGAACACCACATGTAGATAGAGTGGTGGAGTAGGAGAAGGAACCCAGTAAGGAAGGAGGTCAATCAATCCAGTGCCCTGTCTGAGATACCAATGGTATCTTGGAGCTTCTTTATGAGGATAGAGTGATTGACCGTGTAAAAGGTGGAGGAGAGGTCAAGAATACTGAGAACAGCAGGCAAGTTAGAGTCAAGATTAGCAAGCAATTCTTCACAGGTGTTCTACATTTCTGTGAGCTCAGTTAGAAGGCAGACATGAATTCTGCAATGGTTGCAATATTATATTATGAAACGAGGAGCTTGCTTTGAAGGATAGTTGTATTGTTCGCTCAACGACAAGCCGAGAAGGGAGTCAGAAATGTGCAGGTGCATTGATAAGGGCTGCTGTGAATGAGCGTGCGGGAGACAAGTTGGCTTTTTCCACTACTAGCTGGATTTTTCTGCTCTTTGCCTCCCATGCTTGCTGTCTGTCCTTCGGTCAGGGACAGTTTGCAACCCATGAGGGCAGGGATTTGTCCCCCATAAGAAGAGAGGTATCCTGATGGTAGAAAAAGTTGGAATCCCGGGTGATGAAGTCTCGCTGGGAGTGAGGACGCTCTGCTTCAGACCCCGTTAGCACCTGTGATCTCTCTGCCTACCTACCATGGGACTGGGAACTGTTGTCAAGGCTGAGATTAAATGTTCTCCTACAATGCGCTTACGGTATAAACAATTGCATTTATTCCCATAGTTATCTATATACTTATTAAGTAAGAAAAAAGGGCCTGTAAAGAGCCAATTATATAACTGCGTATGATTGCCCTTCTGGGTCCAAGAACCTTTGGTCCGTGTAATAGGGTGAGTAGTTCTGAAGACATTATACGGGTCCGAACCTCATAGAGCGGACTACTCTAGAGACCTCATCCAAAGTGACAGGTGAGAAGGAGGAGAGGGTGGGTGGTGGTATGGGAGGAGCCAAGGGATGCAGGTGGACAAGGAGAGGAGTAGAGGAGGGGAAGAAGAGAGGGAGGACGCAATGTCCTGCGTTTTAGAGGTGAAATGGGTGGCCAGTGCAGTACAGAGGGACTGAGATGGAAGAGGCAAGGAAGAGACTGCAGATGCATTGGCTAGTTCTTTGCAGATTTTGAAGAGTTCAGCCGTGTTGTTAGTGGCTCCAGAGATACAGGCCTGAATGTGGGCCCTCTTCTTGGAATGTGTATAGAGAGACGGTAGTTTCTCTGGAGCAGGCAACAAGCCAGTTTGTCAGAGGATGAGCCGAGGTTTGCCATTTCTGTTCAGCAACTCTGCGCATGCATTTCAGAGGAGTTAGATCAGAGTTGTACCAACTAATACACTTGGAGGCAGGTTTCAAGTGGATCCTCATGACAGGGGCAAGCATGTCAAGAGTGTTAGTGATAGCAAGCAGAAATTGGCAAGGACAGAGTAAGTGGGAGAGGCGATAGGCGCAATGGAGGGTGGATGAAGGTGGAGGCAAAGGAAGCAACTGACACGCGAATCATCGGACAGATACCTGCGAAGGCTGGCAGTGTTGGGGGAGGCTCAGTCAGGGACCTGAGAGGTCTCAAGTTGGAAGAGAGGAGGGAGTGGTCAGAACAAGCGAGAGGGGTAGTAAGAGGTTTGGAGATCGGAAGATCAATGGGATGAAGGCATCAAGTGTATGTCCGGAAGAGTGGGTAGTGTCAGAAGGGAGAAAGGTGAGGGTTGAGAGAGGTGCAGAGATCCCCGAAGAGTGTGGAGGAAGGGACAGTGGAGTCAAGGTGGATATTGAAGTCTCCAAGGAGGAGGAGTTTAGAGGTAGAAGTCAGAAGAGAGGAGGTGAAGTCAGCACATTCCGAGAGGAAGAAAGAGGCAGGGCCAGGGGGCCTGTAGATATTGGCAATGGCAGGAGACAGAGTAGAAGAGACACCTAGCCTATAGAGAAGGCATTCAAAGCAGAAGTAGGGCTGAGTGGGTCATAAAGAGGTAGAGACACACTCAGGGAAGATAAGAGCTACTCCATCTCCAGATATGTTGGGCCGAGGTTTGGAGAGGATCTTGTAGGCATTGGGAGGCGGTGCATAAAAAGAAGTGTCAGAGCTGGCATTAAACTACATCTCAGTAAGAGCGAGGATGTCAAGATCAAAGTCTTCAAGAAGGAGGCAGATGTCAGAAGAGTGGTTGACTGCACTTTGAGCATTCCGTGTGGCTAAGTGAAACTGGTTACCACCATTGAATGTTTTCTGAGGAGAGGTGCAGGGAAGCGGTACACCCGTCAGTGGTGGTTAAGGGGGTGCAGAGAGAGAGGAAGGAGGAGTAGCAGGAGAAGGTAGCAAATTGATGAGGGCCCGCAGGCACCGTTCAAAGAGGACAAGATTGGGTTGAGAACCCTTGCCCATGACAGTGCCGATGTGATAGACATTAATAATATACTTATAGGATGAAACGTGAGCCAAGAGAGTTTCCCATAATAAATGAAGAAATAAAAGGGGACAAGGGAGAGATCAGATAGGGGTCCATAGGTTTGGAGAGGGGCAAAGAAGAGGATATCAGTGATAATCTTTCTGAAAGTAGCACTGCCATAGGTGTCAGCAATGGGCAGGGCAGGGTTAGAGGCCAAGAGATCTTTTTGAAACTATTTTCTCCCAGACTTCGAGAGAGAAGGGATAGGTGATAGAGTAACATAATAGATGGGGGGAGATGGAGAGTGCCACTGAGGTGGATGGAAGATGGACGGAACGAGAGGCTACACAATCAACAACCTAATTCACTTTGCGACCTAGCAGCCAAGGAGGCAGGATGATGCACGGATAGATTTGAATTATTCCAAAAGCCCAACAATGCATCACAGAATTGAAAAAGCACAGATGTAAAAAGCACACCTAGATTCAAGTAATTCCAAAAGCACAACAATGCAGCACAGGATGGAGGAAGCACAGATGTAAAAAGCACACCTAGATTCAAGTAATTCCAAAAGCACAACAATGCAGCACAGGATGGAGGAAGCACAGATGTAAAAAGCACACCTAGATTCAAGTAATTCCAAAAGCACAACAATGCAGCACAGGATGGAGGAAGCACAGATGTAAAAATCACACCTAGATGTTAATTATTCCAAAGGCAAAACAATTCAGCACAGCATGGATAAAGCACAGATGTGAAAGGCACACCTATATTCGAGTTATTCCAAAAGCACAACAATGCAGCACAGAATGAAAGTAGGAACAACAGATGGAAAAATGCACACCTAGATTTGAATTATTCCAAAAGTACAACAATGCAGCACAGATTGGCAAAGTACAGATGTAAAAAGTACACCTAGATTCGACTTATTCCAAAAGCACAACAGTGCAGCACAGAAATGGAAAAACAAGCAGACTTAGAGGAGTTTTGAGGAAGGCACTAGCAAGCAGTGGAAAAGAGCCAGTGAGTATACACTCATAAAATGCACAGATGCACATGTAAGCTGCTGAACAAGAACATTTTGTAGTTAGGCTAGAAGGACATGGAGCCAAAGATCAGCGGCAGCCAGGCATAGTTTGATGTGTAATTATCTGGCTTGTGTGTGTTTGGTGTATACGTAGTGTTTGAGTGTTTGATATATATTCATGTCCTATACACCTCTTATATGTATGAAACATGTCATTGAAGCAGTCTGAATTTGATGCAATATTTCGATATGTATAAGTGGCATGTATGTGTTTTACAGTGCTTACATGTACAACATGTACATCTATTGAAAGCGGACATCCAAGTCAGTCCTGACTTTCATGTAAGATTTCAGACCTATATTAGTGTACCTGTATGAAATGTCCATCTCCCACATGTAGGTGCAGAGTGTATGTATAAAATGTCCATTATTCTTGCACACACATTATACAACTGCATCACTTTAACTGTGATGTGATTTTTCAATACATGCAAGAGGTGTATATAAGATTTATAGCTCAAATCTGAACCGAATATACACCTCCTGAAAACTGACATTGAAGTCAGCTCTGACTTTGATGTGAGTTTTCATACATAGAGCAGCATACATGTGCGTAATGTACAGCTACTCTTTGTATGTGTATATTTTGTATACAACTTTTCATTGAAACTCATTGTGTGATAATAGTGTTGATTGTAAGAACATGTAGCATTTGTGTGTGGTGTAAAAGCATGTTGCGTAATAGGGAGTCACAAAACTGAGTGTTTTGTAAGTATGTGTTATAAGAGAGTGTGTCATAAGAATGTGTATTGTGTGAGCATGTGTCGTAGGAGCTTGTTTCGTAGGAGCATGTGTTAGACTGTGTTTCGTAAGCGAGAGTGCAACAAGTGTCATAAGAGTGTCGTGTCAGTGTGTGAGTCATAGGACTGTGTGGTGTAAGGTCTATGAGTGTTTGTTGTGTAGGTGTCTTGAACGTGAGTATATTGTGAATAAGAAGCATTACTTTTTGGTATAAAATGCACATATCGTATACGCCACCCATATATCTGAAAAAGTACATCCAAGTTAAATTTGACTTTGATGTGAGTTTTTAATATGTACAAGAGGCAAATATTACTTTTACAGTTTATAAATGTATGCAATTTACATCTCCAGACAGCTGAAATTAAAGCCAGTCCTGACTTATTGTACGTTTGCAGACATATGTACCATTTAAAAAACGTACGCATAGAGTTGTATATAAATTGGCCATTCATTCTGCTCACATATTCTACCCGGCCTATCGGTATGAAAGTGTGCATTAAAGTGAGCTGTACTTTTGATGTGAGTTTTCAATGCGTGCAAGAGGTGAGTTGTACCGTTTGCATCTATACGCATTTCACACCTCACATCAATGTCAGTTCTGACTTTGATGTGATTTTTCGTATGTATAGTAATGCAAATGTGCATAATGTACAACTTCTAACCAGAGTGCAAATTGCAAAGTCTACATGTTTTTATCATGCATCTTCTTATCGGTTCATGTGTTTGTAACTAATGAATAAAACAAGACAGGTGTTTTGATATTTTCATTATTTTATTTAAATGCACCAAACACACTCCCCGACATATTTTAGGACTGGTGTAATTGTATATACTAACTCCAGTCCTAGAATATTTGGGGAAAGTGTTGGATAGCGCATTTAAATAAAATAATGAAAATATCGAAAACACTGTCGTTATTTTTTCATTCTTTATAAAGACTGCATACCCTTTTTATCATGAGCTATGATCTTAAAAGTCTCCTCACATCCTGATTGAAAAAGAGAATTACCAAGTTGACCTTACCATGAACGTGGAAAGTCCAACCTCAGAAATGAAGTCAGAGCAGAACGAGGAGGTCAGAGCAAGGTTGCAGCCCGACCTCATTCCCCTTCTGAATTTAGCGTCTAGGTGCCAGCAGCGTTTAGGAAACGAGCAGCCAACTGGCAGCTCCCTTGTGCAGTGTTTGCACGGACACACTCCTTGACCTTGACAGCATCTCAGAATCAAGAAAACATTACGCCCAGTCTGTCTTCTGAGGCCCCATTTGCACACAGAAGAGGACAATACTGAGCCACTGTGAGTGCAGTTGTGGTCGCCTGTCTGTGTCTAAATACTCTTTTCTAGAGCTGTTTTCTAAAGCAGGCATGAGTTTCCATGTTCGAAGAGATAATGGAAGTGATTTGGTATCCAGTGATTTTACCGAATAAAAAATAGAGAATGGCATTTTAACGAATATAAAATAACGAAAACATACAGTTATTGTCTCGGGAGCATAGCTCAGTGGCAACTTGCTTGCCTTGGAAGTAAGATGACATGGAGCAACACAGGTTCAATCCCCGGGTCTAAGCGCGTTATAAATAACTAATTATGTTTTGTTAAAATGTAATTCTCTATTTTTTGATTCGTTAAAATCACAGTAAACCAGTGATTTTGTAACATAGCCCAAGTATTTAAAATGCATGAATCCTCCTCACCAGAGACCACAACGTCTTATAGGATCCACCTATAAACAGAGGTCGAAGTGGGCGGGAGCAGTTGGGAGCGGTGCTGCCATACTTTTTATTTTTAAGTTTCACTGTTCCTATACTTTTAAAAAAGAAACCGTTCTGGAATGGTTTAGTTTTAAAATATAATTGTAGGAAAAAGTTGAAGCTTGCACTTCAGTGAACCACACTGTACATTCCCATAAACAACAGGTGTGTTTGGGGGTTTGTGTGGGAGGGGGCGCAGAAATGGGGTTTGTGAGGAACGGTGCAGACCAACAGGGAACATAGTTCCACTACTTCTTTTCGTACACTTCGACCACTGCCTACAAACATCACTTAACGTCCATCTTCTTTTTCTGGAATGAAGTTCTATACCAGGGGTCTGTATCATGCTTCAATCTAAGGCAATCCGTTTTTTTTTAGCTATTATTCCCATGCTTTCTCACCAGTGGCTATGCTGGATAAGGTTGGTGGGAGTTGTAGTACAAAATCTGGCGAGCCAAAGGTTGCACACCTGTGTTGTAGACTATTCCGCTTACTATTATTCATCGACCCACCCAGCACCCTCCACATAAAAGCGAAAGTGCTATTCCTTCATCCCTCTGTGGGTTGCTGTACTCTGCCTGGATATGCCCAGTTGATGTTCCTCTGCTGGTGGCGTGCAATTTCAGTTTTAGAGCGAAATGGTTGATATATGAGAAGAGCGTATAATAGCTTTGCATCTCCTCCTCCTCTCTAACATCCACACACAGAAACCTACGGCTTTAAGTGACCGGGTGAAACCAAGTTCCAGGTTCGCACAAAAACCTCTTCAAGATGTGCCCCACTTTTCAGGCAAAATTAGCTGCAGTGGAGCGCTGTCCTTTTCACTTAGCTGCATTCCCCTGATTGGCCAATGCTGTTACGCCAGCTCATGACTGCTGGGGACGAATTATGCAGTCAACAAGGGATGAAATATCCACAGCCTAAAGAGGAAAGGAAACAGTGCTTGTGCAAATGTGTGTACATTACTGCTAACATATATTTGAAAGCTTTTTCAATGCAATCAGTTTCAATGTCCGACTCGTCATTTCATCATGTCGACAATTTATATATGTTTTAAAAATACAAATGTTACTTATTTCTTAAAATATGTCTATTTTCCGTCTTTTTACAGGGAATTTCCTCCTGCAGCGTCTCACCAAAAGGTGATTTTATGTATGTATGTATGTATGTACGTATGTATGTATGTATGTATTTAGTCATTTAGCATGTTTCAGCAACAGGCAGCTCCCCTTCCAAATGCCTATCCTCTTCATATTGGCCCACTTGTCATGCTCTTCTTCCCCCTAATCCTTTTCTGATTTTGAAACGTTGTATGATATTAGACACATTGGGCCTCATTACAAGTCATCCGGTATGGAAATAACGGTGGAGGTAAACCTGCCGCCACCGTGGTTTCCATACCGGGTGATCCCGAGTTCTGTAGGCGGGAGGTGTCATTCCGCCAGGTCTGACCTGGCGGGTTTAACACCACCCGCCTGCAGGCGGACGTGGAAACACCGGCACCATCAGTCCTATGCGACTCAATGGGAATGGGGATTTACCAAATTCCGCCTGTGGAATTCCCGGATCAGCTGGGTCGTAATGCCCCGGTAATTCCGGGAATCACGGAGGGGGAATGGTAATACAAGTCCGGCTGTAACCTGCCGGAATTGCAGGCACAGTTACCGCCAGACTCGTAATGAGGCCCATTATCTTATCTCTTTCTGTGCCTCAGTCCATTCATTTGGCAAACTTGTGCATATGTGGCATTGAATAGTATAAGAGGTAAGGCAATCATTGCAAGTACGGCGGTGTGGTAAAAACTGCAATAAAGTTGCAGGAATTCCGTTACCTCCACTTTACCACTGCAGTACCTCACCTCAGTACGACACATTTGTGGCTAAAGTGGAGGCTGTACTCCCAGCCTTTAACATCCCAAACTTGGCAATTTCCTGGGTGGTAATACAGCTAATTGGCATTCCGCTATTCCAATAAAACTCCTAGTGGAATCCTGTGGTCTCCAAAAAGCAAGGCAGTTACACCTCCTTACCACCATTTGTGATCATGTGTTAATGCCACAGGACTGAGTGACGGTAACTGAGTTTTGTGGTTACTCTGCAAATTTACCTCCCGAATTTCTACAAAAAATGAAAAACACATTTTGGTGTGTCAAATAAGCAACCATGAATAACAAGACTGTCTAAAGGGGTTTCTTTATGTGAAATATGTTGTTTTGAAAGAAGGCACCGATTTGGATAGCTAACAGCAGCTTTTTGCAACCATGAATATAATTCAGTCCAACAGGGTTTATTTCTGTGCAATATGTTAATTGTTTTAAAAAGAAGGTCCAGATTTGTATAGCTAAAACCAGCTTTTTGTTGGGTTTTATAAGAAAAATGTACTTATTACAATTCTTATCATAGAACCAGTAAAACCACCTGTTAATATCTTCTTCAAAACTATGGTTACTCCAATGAACCATCACTGATAAATGTCGCCCCCTTTAAATGCTCTGTCATAAGAAAGAGAGTGGTTCACAGCACCTTGAGAATGCACTCGCAATTCTAGTATACACGTGATCGCTGCAGCCCAGAGGCCCACACTGCATGGACCCTGGGTGACTGCACAGACAGCCCACGCCTAGTAGTGTCCCTGCAGATGGATATGCAATGCACAGCCCTGCAAACCCCACGGACCAGAACACGAAGTACACAACCCTTCAGAGCCCCCTTCAGCAGACTGATAAGTGCATGCCCAGTTTGGCAGCCCATGCAAAATGTTCAAATGATATGATATTTATAACGCTGCTTAGTATCCAGAGGTATCTAAGTGCGGACCTGGGGATCGAACCCATGTTGCTCTGCATTGTTTTGTTTCCAAGGGGAGCACGTTGCCCTTGAGCTATCCTGCCAGCAATCACTCTTGCATTGACATATTCAAAAACACAGTACTCCCCACCCAACACGTAACAACTACTAAAGACAATGCTATGGTAGCAGACAACTTTGGAAACCAATGATTTCCATGCAATCTAATATACAGTCATCACGTTATGTCCAAACTACAGTTCAGTGACTAATCCGACAACCCATAGCGCTTTAAGGCCAGTAAATGACATTTAGACACTCTAAAGCTGTTGCATACTATAACATAGAAAATACCTCGTGGCCTTGACTATTTTCTGTTTCTTTATTTCTGCTGCCTCTTCTCCCCTTCTCCCCCCGGTGTTTTGAGACAACCTAAGAGCCATGGAGTTGCTACACAAGCCCCAACATACAGTATGTTCTCCATCTCCTCCTTTTATGTTCCCTTGTCTGCTCCTACCCACTCTTCACTCCTCCCCTCTTACCTGTGGCCCCGGGTGGCCTTCAGGCAAACTTCCAATTAGACATTTTAACCTAATTCAAATTGACCTCCCCGTTGTTCTCCTTAGAGAGACAATATAGCACTTTGACATGAAAAGTAGGTTGCTTCTTGTGGTTACTTGGCGACAAATGTTGCGCGTGTGTCTTGGAAATCGTATGAATATTACAGAGCCACAGCTGCAATCAGTCGCTCTATGATAACGACACATGTGCTGATCACATGTGCATCTTTCTGTCTTAGCAGCTTCAGGTATCTCACATCATTGCTCGGTTGTGTAATGCAGTCAGTCCAGACTGGCTCAACATGTGCTGGCAGTTCCACCGGCAGTTATGCATTTTAATATTGCCTTGTGGCACATAACACTTTGCCTCCTGCTCTGAAAGGTGCCGCAGTTCGGGGTTAGTCTTGAAGCATTCACTTGCATTGTCTTGCGAGGATAGCCCAGGGGCAAAGTGCTCGCCTTGGATGGAATCAAAACAACACCTAGCAACACAGGTTCGATCCCTGCTTAGAAACTTCTGGGTATTAAGCGCGTTATAAATGATCTATCATGTCATATCGTTATCCCAGACCGTAATGACGCTCTCGTCTCTTTGATCAATGGTTTCCAAGTGCATCCACTGCCAAATAACAATTTAAACGGCTTCTGGCTAAGTGCCTACTGGGGGAGTCTGTGGTGGTGCACATTGCTGTGTGTTTTCACTGGTTTATATGCAATCCTGCTAGTGTTTAAAAGGGATATTGAAGGATTTAATGCTGCCAATAATTGTAAAGGGGTGGTGAAAGTTTTCCAAGGGTATTTTGTGACCAAATCCCCATTTCTCCACCTGCCCAGTCTACGAGTCGGTGTTGGAGCAAATTACTTTGCGTTTCCATCCTGTCTCCTCCAGTTTGGTTCTGAAGAGTGTCCTATTTCTTATTTACTTCCAACATGCTTAGAAATCCAGTACATAGATTTGTTTTCCCACAGTTCGCTGGTTTTACCCCGCTGATACTTGTTAACTTAATTAGACACTAGAAGCAAATGGAAGTGGTTGGAAGGGGGTGGTGCATGAGCATATTATTCCCAGTGGAGTGCGGCGACCACCTTAGTAAGGTGCTGTCTAGATAATGCAGTGGGAATACCACAGGTTTTGCTCCCAGGCCAAAGTGAATACCTGGGAAGAAGCTTGTGGAGGTATTGTCTGCCGGCAACACACATTCTGAAGATGACCCTGAAATGTAAGTGTCTACAAGTTCACGCATGTATCCCAACTACTTGAAGGAGCTCTGGTTCCTGGTCACCCTCTGATCTCGTGCCCAGGCCCCCTCCCCGCCAGATGCACTCCTGCACTGCCTTCCCGGCAACCCCAGCACTTGGGGACTGTTTCCTGTATCCCTACAGTCCCATTACCAGCACTTGACATCTGATGTCTGCACTTACCCCTGCACTTGCCACCTGCTGGCCGTACTTTACTTATTGTTTATTTTGTTTTCCTCCTACCCCATGCTACACCAATGGGGTCCGTATGTGTTCAAGTAAAAAGTTATTTCTAATGAGTGTACCGCAAGGGTATCACTCCAATAGATTGTAGGCTGTTACAGACTCAGAAAGCAATCAGGGTAGTCTCACATTTGAAAAAACAGTCAAAATATTTATTTAACAAAAAGATATGAATAATACATGAACAGCTAAAGAAACATTCCTATTTATGGCTTATATTTAGCCACTACACAAGTTGTTTTCAAAGGATTGGCAGAATTAGGATTGTTCTATGTCCTTCAATTTGTTGACAGGTCTGCCAACAAATTGAAGGACATAGGGCCTCATTACGACCCAGGCGGTAACTTACCGCCTGGGTTGTACCTTTACCACCATGGCGTAAACTATGTTTACGCCATGGTGGTTGGTGGACTTACCGCCCCATTCCGAGGTGAGTGGGGCGGTAAGTCCCCATTAACCCATTTACCCTTCCCCATTCCCATTTTTGCCCCATAGGGCATAATGGGAGTGGGGAAGGCGTTAATTACGCCACCGTAAATTACGGTGGCGTAATTAACAACAAGGTCCCTTAGCGCCATGGATTTTAACACCTGCTAAAAGCAGGTGTTAAAACCTCCATGGCGCTAAGGGACCTCGGAATCAGGCGGTAAGGGTCGGCGCTGTTTACGCCGCCGTAAACCCCTTACCGCCTGGGTCCTAATGAGGCCCATAGAACAATAAAGAAGCCATAAATAGGAATGTTGGCTAAGGTTCAAGTCATCACTCATCATTGGCAGCCTTTTGTCCGTTTTCTTTCAGTGTTTTCTTTTGTTTATTCTGTTTAAAACTTCAAAGAAAACCCTATATTTGTGTTCCTGTGTTTTCAACTAATAAACAAATGCATTTATATGTTTATCACATTGTTTTTTCTTTAGCTGTTCATGTATTATTCATATCTTTTTGTTAAATAAATATTTTCACTGTTTTTTCAAATGTGAGACTACCCTGATTGCTTTCTGAGTCAGTAACAGCCTACAATCTATTGGAGTGATACCCTTGCGGTACACTCATTATAAATAACGTCTTACTTGAACAAATTTCTAAATTGAATTTACAGCAGTACGGACCCCATTGGTTTAGTATAGTTCTTTGTCCCTCTCCTTTACTGCTTACGGGACAACTCCCCCCTCCCTTTGTGTTAGAAAATTCCTCCTACCCCATGTACTGCACTGTCCTCTCCACCCCCCCTGCACTTCTCCTCCCTCGCCTTCCCATGCACTTGCGTGATCTGAATGACACCTGGCCTAGTAGGATCGTTGTCTGTCCTCCTTTTGTTCCCCTCCCTGGCCTCGTTGCGCCTTGAAACACTTGTGTATCGGCGCGTTATAAATGCTATATCATATCATATCATGTCATATCATATCATATCATTTGTGATCACCCAGTGCTGGCCTTTCAGTGTGCTAGTGCATGCAGTGTTGAGCTGAAAGGTCTATGAATCCATTGGTGCTCCTCGCCATCAGTGCTGCGCGGAGGCCTTTCTCTGCCAAACCAATGACAGATGTGTGCTAAACTGCAACCAGTTGCTTTTGGATAGTGAAGCATCCGAGTAATAGCTGATAGAGCCCCACACATCCTATTCAGTTTGGATGCCAACCGTGTTCACCTCCCCAACTAACATGCAAAACCCATTACAGTACTCATCATCTTTGCCAAAGCAATTGTTAATTTCCAGCAAAGTAATGTACAATCTATGATGTCATGTGCAGATTCTACCAAATTGCTTGAAGACACAAAGTGCTATGAGGACAAAGCAATGGCAGTTAGGCATAATACATATGTCACATAACATAACATACACTGAGGGCATGTTTCTTGGTATCTGGTGCAGAAATGGTGAAAGGGTGGCACAGCAAGAAGGACCATGTGCGAGCCGTGGCGCATGAAAAAAAATAGCGCTCCATGTGTATTCATGGATTTCAAGACGCATTACTAGACATTGCACAAGTAACAAGAAGCTGCACGAGGAACACCCGAACACGCCCCCACGCACACCAAAAAGCAAGTTAAAGTGCTAACATGGCGCAAGCCTCTGTGCCATCACTGGCCCAGCATCCAACCCCCTAGAGAAAACATGCAACAAAGCTTTGCAATCCCAGTCCGCACCCCAGAGAAAACGTGCAGCAAAACCTCACATTCTTAGAACGTACCCCAGCGAAATTGCACAACAGAACCTCTCAATCCCAGACCGTACCCCAGCGAAATCGCATGACAAAACCTCGCAATCACAGGCCGCACCCCATAGAAAACGCATGCCCTCCCTCGCAAGCCCAGCCCGTACCCGAGCAAAATTGTGTGACAAAACCGTGCAATCCCAGGCCGCACCCCATAAAAAACGTGTGCCCTCCCGCGCAAGCCCAGCCCGTACCCCAGCTAAATCACGTGACTCAAACTCACAATCCCTGGCTGCACCCCTGAGAAAACGCAGACCCTCCCTCGCAAGCACAACTGGACCCGAGTGAAATTGCGCGCCCCCTCGTAAGTGTAGGCTACACCCCTTACAATAACGTGAGTTCCCCTCACATCCTCAGCACCCATCCTGTCCACCCCCTCCTACTGCACATGAACCACTGTAGTCCACTCACCTGTAACCCCCATCACCTGTAACACCCCCCACAGGCAGGCCCCTCCAGATGGGACAATACCCCACAGGCAGGCCCCTCCAGACTGGACACCCCCCAGGCAGCCTACTCCAGACTAGACACCACCACCTGAAGCACCTCACCTCTGACACCCCCTACAGGCAGCCCTCTCCAGATGGTACACCCTCCACATGCAGGCCCCTCTGGACGGGACACCACCCCCAACCTCCTCACCTGTGACATCCCCCACAGACAGCCTCCTCCAGAAGGGACACCCCCCAGAGGCAGCCCCCTCCAGAGGGGACACCACCCTCCAACCCCCCTCACATGTGACACCCCTCACAGGCAGCCCTCTCCAGATGGGACAGCACCCCCAGGCCCCCTCACCTGTTACACCCCCCACAAGCAGTCCCCTCCTGAAGGGACACCACCCCCAAGCAGCCCTCACCTGTGACACCCCCCACAGGCAGTACCCTCCAGATGGGAGACTACCCCCAGCCCCCCACACCAGTGACACCCTCCACAGGCAGCCCCCTCCAGATGACACACCGCCTCCCAGCAGCCTCACCTGTGACACCCCCCCACAGTCAGACCACTCCAGGTGGGACACCACCCACAGATAGCCCCATCCAGACTGGACACCACCCACAGGCAGCCCCCTCAAGATGGGACACCCCCCACAGGCTGCCCCCTCCAAAAGGGACACCCCCACAGGCAGCCCCCTCCAGATGGGCCACCCCCCACAGGCAGCCGCATCCAGAAGGAACACCCCCCACAGGCAGCCCCCTCCAGACATGACACCACCCACAGGCAGCCCCCTCAAGATGGGACACCGCCCACAGGCAGCACCCTGACAGTGTGATACATCACCACTGCAATTAATGTTTGTTACTCACCTGAAGGTCTGTGGTGTGACATCACCATGAATAGCAACATGAACATGTATCCTGCAAATCCAAACCATTGCAATCACTGGAGGTCCATCCATGAGTGGAGCATCTGCTCACACACCCTTCCAGGCCTTAATCATCCCCAAACACACACATGTGACAAGTGAATGCAAACACATGTGAATGCTGCCCATGCCACATTGCCATAGCATCAAAGCACAGTGACAGAATGTGTGCCCACGACAGAAGCAAACATACCTAAACTTGTTGCAATATCCACAAACAATAGCCAGGCATGTCACAGCAGGAGCATGCGTGAGCTGGGTGGCAAAATACCTGTCAGGGAACTATAACATGACTGGTCCATTTATGGTTGATGGTAGAGCATGACTCACAAAGACTGGTGAATTGTGCAGCCACTCTGGAACATGAAATATGTCCCACTACTGCATTCCAGTGGTAGAGGTTGACCAACACCTGAGAGAAGGCATTCTGTGATTGCACATGCTGGTGAAGGTGTATGCACGACATGTGTTCTACACAGCAATAACAAATTAATGTGCTATGACCATGGAAAACTCCCACAGTCAGCTCACTTCCCTCCACCACAACCACACTGATCTGAAACACAGTGATGCAGCACATGTTAATGCAAATCCAAATAGACAGTGCACACCCATTCATCTGATTGACACGCCACCACATGTCAGGTACATGTGCATCCTGCCATCCATAACCATCCCAGCAACAACGGTACACAAGCATGCACGCAACAAGACACATGACCTGCAATGGAGAGATGCACTGGCTCAAAATAGAACTAGCAAATAGGCCTAAACACAAATTAACTGCACCAAGTGTTGAATTTTACAGACACAATGATATATATTGAATACATATGCACATGGAAAAATGTCCAAATGAAGCTTAAATGTGTCAAGTTAAAATGTGTAAAAAAAGAAATCCTTATGCCTAAATAACTAGCAATTGCAAAATGTTTTATATGAACGAAACAGTTCAAGATGAATATAGCCGACATGTGTTTCGACCATCCGGTCTTCTTCCAGGCTGATATTCATAGAGTTACCAAATCGTGATTTATACACACAGTCACAAGTACATAGTTTCAATCAGCACATCATAAACATAGGATTATATAGTTATATAATTGCAGGTCAACCCAGAGACATGCGGGGTAAAATTATTACTGGCAGCGAATAAGTGGATTGTGGCAATCATGAACATACATGTTATACAACAGGGCACAAATCAAGAATAAAAAGCATAGTCATTTGACCTCATAATTTAAGAGCCAAGTGTCAATAATACTGAGTATCGTCCTGAGTGGATGTGGTGTTACCACAGATGTTGAGAGAAATCAGAACACAACTTTGTATTATCCAGTCGACAATGGTATTGGCATTTACAAATATAAAGCTTGGTGACGTGCGCCCTTGACTAAGATCCGATTGCGTGCATGTACTACCCACACATGCAACCAATGCCAAAGCAGCCATCTCATCCAAGCTATAATTAGTCTCAGCCCAAAAAGTGAAAGGACCAAAGAACCAACTTTTGTGTCCAATACCTCTATGCCATACAACCATGTAATATGCTGTGCGCCAAGGTCCCCCAAAATTCCATGCTTAAATCTACAGGAATTGCAACAAATAACTTGTTCTTTATGCGGTTGCAACATACCTGAAATATAGAGAATGCACCCTCATAGTAGTGAGGGAAACTGAAAGGAGGAAGTAAACAGACGTTTGTTTCAACCAATCTGACAAATGTTTAAAAGACTCCTGATAATGATCAATGGTTGCTGAAGTTATATGTAAGTATAATCATTTTCCCGTAATTTACTGCCACTTACCTAATACTGTGCATAAACGCTGCTAATGCACCAACAATTCTCCAAGACACAGTGAATTAAAACGCAGCGTTACTAATCATATGGGCCCAATGTTAGAGGAGGAGTGCAAAAGCCATTCACCAATCACGTTTACCTGAGAATTCTTCAATATCCAATACGCGAATGCGGAGCCACACAATGAAGTCCTTCAGCCCATAATGATGCCAGCCGACGATATTGTCAGAAAAACAGATTAAAGAAGACACGCTAATAGACACCCAATTGGTGCAATGAAATGACTCGATCCCATTGTCAGATCAGAATACTCACAACAGAGGATTGCTTTTCAGCCAACACATACAGAAGCTAAGCAAGCCCGTTTACTTCTTAGGTTTAAATAGTGTCAGTACTAGACAGTTACTCATAATGAAGCAATGGCCACATGGGTCCGCCATCTTGAAAAAGAAAACCACATAGTTGTTAAGGCACCTGGTGCATAACATGTGACAGTCCAGTTAAGCATGCCTGTATATATGTTTGTCTAAACATGCTGGTGCTAGTCCACATTATGAAAATCCTCTTAATATAATTGCTGCATCAGCACGGGCTACCTAAGCTCACCATAATTATTAATGCAGAATTGGTATTATTGCTCAAATTATACACAACCACTTGCAGCAGGCACTTAGTCTCCTTTCTAATCAGGATCTGGCTCACTAACTGCCTCTGGCACCGACAAGCGCACTGGGCTCCAGCTTGTTGCCCTGCATGGTTTTGATGACCTAAATAACTATATACAGTAAAAAAGGGGAAGGAATGTCAGAAATGTTTTGGGAAAATAATAAATAAATAAAGGAACCTACAACTACCTAGCTATATACAAAGTCAGCAGGCTAGTCCATCTCCTCATTCCCAATCTCGCTCAGGCTCTCCACTAGGGATGAGACCAGCATCACATCCTCATCCTCCAGACGGGCCACCGTTGTTGCCTGGAGGTTTTGCAGGGCCTCCAGCATATGTGTCACTATCACCTCCGCTTCCCTGCATGTGTCCTCGAGGATGGCAGCCTGCCTCCTCACCCGACGCAGCGCAATCCCAGCCCTGGCTAACACAATCCTTTCTTCCCAAGCCTGCTGCCTCTATGCTCCGATTTGCTGCCCATAGCACCGGAACACAGAAGACATCCTTTCCCTGAGGTCCACGTATTCCTCCCGCCTCACATCACACACCTGCCCCCTTTCGATGTTGGGCCCTGAGATATGTAGCCTCCTCCATAATGCCTGCTGCTGCCACAGTGCCCGGTTCCTACTCTGTGTGTATGCCCTCTGGGCTGATGATGAATACTGGGGCCTACATCCCGTGCCCTGCTTCTGGGTGCCTGCTGTTCATCCAATGCCAGTGACCCTGTTGGTACCTGGGTAGGTACGGTGACCACCTCAACTGATTGACCTTCGACTCCCAACTCCGGCAGGGATGTTGGCTCCACCAGACTGGGCAATGTGGGTGGGACTGGTGCACAGGGGGCCCTGGTGGTATCTGGGCCAGAAGGCACCCCAGAGATCGAATGACTCACAGACTGGGCAGGCAGCAGCAGATGTCTCGGGCTCGGGCAGTAGGAGGCAGGTTAAATGGCTCAGAGGCAGGAACGTGGGTCTTCAGTGTATTATTTCGGGGGCAGCCAGAAACAGAGTGATAGGACTTTGCATGTAAGGAATTTGCGTGGATATGTGAAATCCGAGGAAAGGCCCTCAGCACATAACTTACGTGACACACGCTGCGCACTGGCATTGAGCAAGCCAGATTCGGGGATACATCAGTATGCGTAAAAGCAACTCTGACCGTACGTGAGAAGGGGAGTAGATGGACGGGTGGAATACTTTTCTTTTTTTTGGGTGCCACGCAATTCGTTCACTTCTGGAACCGTGCAAACTTCTTATTTTTGTTGGGGATTTGTCTCCGTGCATACATGTGTTCAGAGGCTAACAGTGAGTCACGTACACACATTTCCTACTCTGGGTACCCCTGTGTATCGCGTACCTCTATTCGTACCTTAACTGTAGCTTTCCAAGGTTCGCATACACATTTTTTGTGTTGCTTTGCGCCACTGCATATCGCGTACCACTTTTCTTTTTATCTGAAGCTATCCAGGAGGTCTTGCATATGCTAGTCCCCTTTATTTGGGTTACCTCACTCTAATTACCGAGGAACATTACTTGGTGTGCCTTCCATTGTTCACTTATAGCTGGAACATGAGTGTAAAGGCCCCAAGAGGGAAAGGTGGCAGAGGTGGCCGGGGTCAGGGTCAGGAACGTGCAGTGGAAGCAGCTGTCCCAGGTGCAAGGGTCCATGAACGTGCAGTGGAAGCTGCTGTCCCAGCCCCAAGGGTGCAGGGACGTGCAGTGGAAGTTGCTGTCCCAGCCCTGAAGGGTAAGGGACATGCAGCTAAAGCACCTGACCCAGCCCCAGTGGATGATGCCATGCCCCAGGCCATTAGTGGTCTGGCATGTGGGGCCCAGAGTGGTCCCAGCCACACAGGGTCAACTCCACCAACAGGTGCCAAGTACAGCAGGAACAGACTCAACCCCATGGCACGGCACAGGACACTAGCACATTGAGGAAGAGGAACTTCAATGATGAAGAACTCCAGATCCTCATGGACTACATGACAGAGCACCACCATGACATGTGCCTGCAACCAGGGAGCACACATACAGAGACTCAGCGTATCGTGCATTGGCAGCATGTCATGGATGTGATAAATGCCTTGTATGAGAAGCAAACTGCTGCTCAGGTCATGAAGCACTGGAATGACCTCACCTGTTCCACAAAGTCCAAAATGGGTGCCGACCTCACCTCTGCTATGGCAACTGGAGTGGGGTCACCAGAGGAGGAGGGGCTCAACCCGCATGAAGAGGCTATTAGCCGATTCATTCTACTGGACCAGGTGCAAGACGTGGGAGGCCTTCCATATTACGAGGGCACGTCCGGTGAGTTGCCAAGATTGTGCATATTTAGTACGTGTAGTGAAAGATAAAAAAAGATGTATGAGTGTGTTGTGCTTCTGCCAGCATTTGGATGACTGCCCTGGGTGAAGCAGTCACTCTGCCCGGCTAGACATGTGCTTGTGTCTGAAGAAGGTGTTACACTTCATACACTGCAGGGTGTAGATTCTATATTCACACATGTAGGTAGGTGTTTTCATGCTACATAGCATGCCATGAGTGAATGTGCATATTTCTAGACTGTGCACATCCACACAGCCGCTATGGTATTCACTCCTGAGTTGATTTTCTGTGAGGCCTGATCCCTGTTACCCTCACACACTCACCACACACTCAATGGGTCCATGCCCCTGTCCTTCTTGTGGGTCACTGTACCTTCTTCCTATCTCCAACTGCATTTAATTACTCTCTCCACTTCACAGACCTTGGCTAGGTGGTACTCTTACATTCATTCTTCAACTGGGACTTTTTCCTTTTTTTCAACACTTAGGGCATGTTTCCATTGTTTACAGTCCCTGTGCCAGTTCAACACTGGTGTGGCATGTGATGGATGCGTACTTTACTTGGGTGTCAATATGTGTGTTTGCCTGTTGACACGTCATCTAATAGTATGTCACAGAACCACATGACCATGCCCATTTCACAGGTATTTGTTAATACTTTGCAGTGCTGTGTGCCATACTGTGCTTGCTAAGAATTATGTTTTTTGCCAAGGTGTCCACTCTCTGCATGGGCATGAGCATGTAATGTTGTTGTGAGTCTGCATATGCCATGATCAGATGGCTTCTTGTACATAGTCTGTGTATGCTGCTTCTCTCGTGGTGACATGCCCTGAATTTTGTTGCATGTCATCAATGTGATACACCTTGTTTACTGTAGGCACGATTCACATGACTCCTCATGTCATTTTCTGTCCTTGTGCAGGTGAGGCAGCACGAGATGTAAATGAGGAGGAAGAGGAGGAAGAAGAGAATGCGCCAGTCCAGACCACCAGTGGAGGACATGGTGTGGCAGGCCAAGAGAATCCATTGGTTCTACAGACCATCCTGGGACTTACGGCATATAACACTGACTCTTTCGACTCCAGTAGCTCTGGTACTGAACCAGATGTGCAGTAATCAATGCTGGTGGAGGTAAGTGCACCAAGTGTTGGAACAGTGTGGTCCCATGAGTCTGCAGGGGGTCAGATGCCTTTATCAGGCCAGTCAGTGTTGTCAGGGCATTCTGTGGTGGTTACGGATGAAAGGCCACCCACTCATGTATTGGTTTCTGGTCCTGGGACAGATGTCCAAGGGAGGGAAGCAGTCCTGCAGCAATAGACACTGGCATCACAGCAAGGGCCATGCTCACTTGGGTCAGGCACGCATGGGCCGGCACACATGGGGGACGTGTGCAGCCTGGACAGACCGAGAGGGAGCAGCATATGTTGTGTTCCGCACACCGACAGGGTGCTGACTTAGAGAGTATGGCTGAGGGCATGCCTCCCGGGTCCACCATAACAGTGCAATCTGTAAGCCAATCAAGGTTTTTTTACATCCACCCATGTGGACGTGGACATGCACTCTGCCTCTCCCCGTCCTGGGTCGACCCACCCATTCCTGCTCCCCGGTCCATGATGGATATTTCTGATTTATATATTTTTTATTTGATTTTTTTGTGGATACTTTTGTTCACCCCAGTCCCGGTTGTTGGCATTTTATTTTTGAGTTGCCCTTTTCCTGTTGTTTTTCTTTTTTTTTTTCTTATATGTTCCTTGAGGTGCACTGTTAACAACTCAAGGCTATGACATTTGCAGTGGTGGACATGCAGGCATGCATAGTGATGTCAATTGCATGTTTCATGGTGGCGCACAGGATGGCATGTAAATGGTTTGGGTGTTCCATCACACATGTGTGCTGTGAGAATGTTACTTCACTATGCCTGTTGTAATGTCTTCTCCCATGTTGTCTCAGTAATCTGTGATCTGGCGGCGACTGCTGTCCTGGGGGAGACACCACGCCTTTGACGTCCATTCTTCCCATGCCCTCGAGCAGGCACTGTTCATCCTGCACATGATTAGGAGACACAGTTCCGGGTCAAGGTAATGCGGGAATCACATCATGCCGAGGCAGCCAGTGGGTAAGCATGAGCATTGTATTGCATGTTGAGCATGCGTCATTGGTGTGCATGTTTGCGGCATGTCTTACTTAACTTATATGTGCTTTGCATGCTGACATGCCCATATGGTTATTTAAGTGATGCTCATTTCACTGTGTTACCTACCTTTATGAATTCTTCTCTGACTGCACCTACTGTGCTGTAGAGCATGTCATTATCCATCTCCAATCCAGGCAGCGTTCTCCTTGATGTGGCATTTCCTTGGTATTCACTCTCAGTGTCTCTCTCTCTCCCTCTATCTGTGTTGTACACTGCACTCCTGGGCTGATAACTATCTATTTCCTGTCACCCTCTGTCACCCTGTGTTGGTCCTGCAGTGGGTGGTCTCTGCAAATTTTATGTAGCTGATCATGTGTTACCATGGATGTGCATGTTTGTTTGTGTTGTTACTATGCATGTGATTGGATTTGGGGGAAGTGTCTCCCGATGGTGTGCATCATGTGCAAGGCAGGTGAGGGGCATTGGCAGACACTTGTGTGGTGTTTGCATGGGAGTCTGGCACTGTGTGTGTTCACTTTGGATTGTCTTGTCTAGTATGCCACCAGTACTTCTTATTGGGTGCATGTTTCACAGGGTCTGCTTGTGATGATGGGTCTGGGCATGGTATAGTTTTGATGTATTTGTGGGGCCACTGTTTTGACATTCTAAATTCTGGTCTTTCTGTGTGTGCCTTTCATGGGTGTTTGGTAGTTGGTAGCAAGGACGGATGTTTGTGGCATGTGACAGGTGTTGCTGGTTGTGATGATGTATGTCTCGTGGCACTTTTATCATATGTAATGAGTGGCACTTCACATCCCATGCAATGTGTGTGGGTTTATGGATAGACGGCACATTTGGCGTGTTTGATTATAGATCAACATACGGTGTGGAGGACCAGTTGAAAGCCACACACATATGGGTATTAATGCACATTATTGGGATGCTATGTTGTGTACCAGCACATTAGGGTTAGTGGTGTTGGTGCTTTCTCATGCATATACCATGTATGCTGCACCATCGTGTTTGCAGCTTCAGGTTCACCGCAGCTGGGTGCATGGTACTGCTGCATTCGGTTGAATGCAGTATTTGACCGATTCTATGCTGTGACAATGAAGTCTGCATTCACCATGCTGTTTTGGTTTGCCTCCTACATTTAGCATGCATTTATCCTTGCTTGCTGTATCACATTGCTTTGTGTTGCCTGCTTTTGGCTTACATAGCAGTTCCGTCGGTGGCCACCATTCCATTGGGACATCGGCTTCTGTGCATGTATGCATTAAGCATGGTCCTGCTGGGAGTGCAAGAGGTGAGTATTTGTGTACTTGCATTCTAGATATTTGCATCATGACTGCACTCTATGAAATGTGCTGCCAACTTGCCAACCCATCCACTGTATTTTATACACCTACACCTTCACAGTCCATTTGTAATGCACTTGCATCTCATTTATTTTCAAAAAGCCAGGACATACTAAACCTCCTTGTGACAGGCTCTTCCACCACAAACCTCCTGCTTCGGCCCCTCTACCACTCAGCCTCCTCATTCCTCCTCCTCCTTTGCTCCTGTATCCCTGAAGAAGTTAGCAGAGTTGTCAACTCCATAAAGGTCTCATCCAAACAGCTGGGCCCATGCTCATCCAGAGACATCAAGGGAAACATCTCCTCTATGGCCCCTGGTGATTTTGCTGATCTCTGCAACCACTCCTTTGCTGCAGTTTCCAATCTGTCCTCCCTCAAGTACTCCCTTGTGCACCCCATTCTTACATAACATCTTCATTGCCTTGCTTCCCAGCCAAATACCGCCCCATTTCAATCCTGGGGAAACTGCTTGAGAAGTTTGCCTTCCCCAAAATGGACACCCATTACATAGTTGTTGGCAGTGTATATGTACACCAGTGTGGATTCCAACCTTCCTGAGCCACGGACACTGCCCTGCTGAACACCCATGAAGAACTGCTAGCATCACTCAATTCATAATCCCCTGCTGTCCTCATCCTCCTTGATATCTCATCTGCATTTGACACAGTGAAGCATTCCATCCCCATTACAATGTACCATGAGTGGACAGTGGGCTGGCTTAGATCATTTCTAACTAAGCATGCCTACAAATCCATTCTTTGCCCTTTCTCCTACCCTACTTCCTCCTCAACCTGTGGTGTCACGCATGTCTCCATTCTTTTGGCATGCGTATTTAACATATACATTGCCCTGCTGCAACGCTTCATTGCCTCATTCTCCCAAAAACTCCAGTGCTATGCTGTTGACACACAACTCTTCAGCAAAGTTTCTACTGACACACTTGCACCTTCATTCACCCTGACTGCCTCTCTGCCATCCTGGCCTGGTGCACTTCAAATGACCTTGGCTTGTACGTCATCTGAAGCAGAAGTTTTCCTAGTGGATCCGCTGCAGCCTACTTCTTCCAATCACTGTGTCCTTCCTCCATGAGCTCACCCCCTACCCCCTCATCTGAAGCCAGAAATGTTAGAGTTATCTTCAACTCCTCCCCCTTTACTTCATTTCCCATATTCTGCACATTGTCAAGAAGTCCCACCTGCAGCTCTTCCTTCTCATAGTAACTGTACCCTTCCATACTTTCCCACAGAGAATCAATGTTACCAGTTTTCTGGTTCTCTCCAGGCTACACTACTGCAGCAGTATCATCCTTATTGTTCCTTGGTCCACCCTGCAACCGCTGCAGCTTACCCAGATTTAGGCCAGCAAGACTTATCATTGGCCTCAGGCCCAGGTACCACATCTCACATGCCCTACGAAGCCTTCAGTGGCTCACAGTGTCAGCACAGATTACATTGTAATCCCTGTGTATCATACACATGGCTATCTGTGGGCGGGTACCACTCTACCTTCAAAGCTACAGAGTGAAGTATGGGTATTAGACCCTAGAGAGTGCACAAGGGCCACTGTTGCTATATGTGTTAGGGTCACTGTGTCGTCCAATCAAGGTACAGGTGCACCCATAAGTACCTGTAGATTATATAAAGTAGAAGTGTCTGCCCAATAATTTATCAGATTTGCCACATAATAAACAGTGTGACAAAAGTCCAAGAATTATATAGGATTTATGAACAGAAAACTGTTTTTACTTTTTCAAGAAAGTCAGACGACACGTGTTTTGACCAAAGTTGTTTTCAAGGCAGTCATCTAGTAGTCTGTGTAAATGGTCAATGTAGTTATACTCGATTATATTGCATGAGTCCTAATAGAGCCATTCATCAGTATCATGCGTGCATTCTGAATTACATATCACTAATGCTGTTGTTGCTCCCCAGTCCTTGATGTATTTGAATTCATATTTCAAATGCTGTCATCAATTGAAAGCATGTTGCTGAATACAGGTATCAGCTGTCATGTACCAGAGCCTTGCTGGTCGTCCGAGGTTTAAATGCCAAAAACTGCTGCCGTGTGATTTGGGGATTTAACCCTCCAAGGAGCAGCAAGTCTCTGCTACATGACGGCTGATAGCTGTATTCAGCAACATGCTTTCAATTGATAACAGCATTTGAAATATTAATTCAAATACATCTTGTATTGGGGAGCAACAACAGTGTTTCCGGTTGCAGTAGATGTGCTCTGTTGCTCGAGGTTGATGTAGTGCAACATGGGCGCAATCAATGGCCCCTAGCACTTTTGGAAAGTGTGCCACCCCATAGAAATCCTGGACCACTGCTTGCTCGGCACGTGTTCAGGGCTTATATATATGCCGGTGCACAGAAGGATGTGCTGTTATTATTGCCAACACCTGGTGTCAGCAGTGTGACTGCAGGGCTCAGTGCTTGGGAGCACAGGGTGGGTGATGTGAGGTCATCTTCCCACTCCGTGACCAGGTCTAGGATGATATGGGGGTCCTATACCAGTCATAGACCTGGTCATCAGGCATCCCAAAAAGGCTGGTCCTTGGGTGGAAGATCCGGGAACTGGCCATCCTCCTCCTCATGCGTTGACCCAGGATGACTGCTGCAACAAATGGTGCATTCATCGTGGCTGTATATGTATGTGTGTTGATTGCGTGTGCTTTTTATACATTTGTTTGTGTGCACATTGACGTTTATGCCTGCTTTCGCGTAGCGTAGGTGTTTCAGGATTTGCACATACTTTTTCGCTCGCTGGCGATCATTGTTCAATTCCATGAATATGGTTGTTTTGCGTGCGTATGGGCGGCACAATTGTTTGACAGTATAAAGTCCCTCGTATCGCCCACATTTTCACTTGTTCTTCCTCATTCTACGTGTTCCGCCCCCTTTTTAGGTGTCTGAACAGGGCCGGCCATCCCTTCGCTTGGAGTCTCGCACAAGGCCTTCGTGGTGTTGCAGTGATGTGTTGGACCGGCACAGATTCCTCCAAAGTCCCAGCTAAGCCCTGCGCATTGTGTTCCATAAATCGACGTCCCTGATTTTCCATGCAAATAATTCCATGAATCAGGCCCTGAGTGTCTTCTGTTACTTTCTGCATTTGGCCCTCTTTCCCCTTAATCCTCTGTACTTTGAGACAGCCCAGGATTTATGAAGTGCTACACACAAGGTGGTACACAAGTACCCAACAGAGCATTATATATTACCAATACCTTATTTTGAGGATAATATTCTGCTGGCACCCTGCATTCACTCCTTTCCTCTATAGCATGAGTATGTGTCCAGACCCAGGGAAAATAGATATTGAAGCATCATCATCACCGAAATGCAAATTGAGCTCCCGGTTATTCTCCTTAAAGACAGGACATAACATCTTTTAAAGAAAAGATGGTTAGATTTGGTTCATTACTTGGAGGCAAATTTTGCATTTGGGGTTTGGATATGGAATGAGCATGTGGCAGTGGCAGGGTAGCGTAGAGTAATGAAATCCTTGTCTGCTTACTGCCTGCATCAAAAACACAGAAGTCTGCATTCTCCCACTGCTTCCAGTGGAAAAACCTAAAAGGAAAAAGCTTTTTGGAAATCTTTTTTATTAAATAAAGCACATGTTTCTTGTTTGCAGGGCCCACAACTGCAATCAGTTGCATTGTGTGAATTAAATGTGATGAAAATTGCTTATTCACGCATCAGTCTCATGCACAGCACCACTAGATTAACAGAACAGGTCAGTCTGATTAGTGAGTCCTCATGCATATTATACATAGCACAGCACTGCTTGATTTTTAATGCAACATTGGTCCAAACTGCCTTAACACTTGCAGGTCATACCGCCTGTACACAAAACTTCATTGGTGCAGTGACTGCAGTTTTAGACAAGGTTGTAGCACTGCACAGTCTTACTGATGACCGCTATGCTACACTGCAATTAGTTGTCTCCTCTGTATAGCGCAGAGTACCAATGATCGATGGCAGAGTTCCATGTCCTAAATTTGGTACCCAGGCCTGCAACCATTAATTCAATGACATTGTCAAAGACTCAGTTCTCCCCACCCAGCAAATAACCTTTAAAGGAAAGATATGCGTTACTAGGGCTCGCTTATTGTTTTCCTGGAATGCAATGTACAATCTATTATGTAATATTTAGACTTTGGTCTACAGAATTGCCAGATAACCCAAATTGTTTATAGGCCATAGCTATAGCAATAAAGTGTTATACAAATGTCACACAGCCTAACAAATTAATACCATCCCTAGACTGCATTGAAATATTGGTGTCAGGCGGAGTAATACACCTGTGCTCCCTGGTGAAGTTCCTCCATGGATCAATTTGCCAACAACAAGCCTGGACAATAAGCTGTTTTAATGGGTTGACCATTAGGCAGAGGCATGTAATACACCATCCACACTGACAATCTGATTGATCTTTCTTGGTGGATAAAGACTGGTATACTTTTAGGCCAACACATTACTGATGGGTGTCTCTGGTCTTCTGTGGCCAAGGTCCGTAGGGTTTCAGTTTTGTGGCAAGGTCACTCTTAATTCATTAGAATATCATTTGGCCTGTTTTACTTTTAAATGAGTCATTTTTTTTTCAAACTCAAACTCTGTCCTCAAGCAGGACACTATTTGAGTTCCACTATTGCAATTGCTTTCTTACTGTCTGCACACTTGATTTTTCCCTGATTCTTGGAAGGTCTGTAGAATAGAGGTCTGTTGAGGTGTTTTGTTCAGTGGGACTTCAACTTAATCCAATGTGTTGTCACTTTTAGAGAGAATCAAGGGCTTTATTATCAACTTGTTTACATTTCTAGATCATTGTGATTTACGTAATATGTGATTGTGAAAATATGTTCTCCATCTTGTAACTCACAATCCTTGGATTGCTTTATGAACTGGCTAATCCACTCTGGTATCAATATAGTGTGGATGTTGTGGGCGTAATAGTGAATCTTGTATAGGGTGAAACCTGTCAATTTGGCAACTTGTTGGAGCTTCATCAGAGGAAAGAAGCCTGCACAGTTCACCCTTCCCCTGGGATACCCTCTGCCTTTCCCCCACAGATGAGATTTGCCTCTTTCTATGGGGTTCTGCAGTTATCTACAGTCCTAATTTCCTGGCCATCAGAAGTCCTGTCTATGGGGCTTTTGTAGAATTATGCTCCCTTTGCCTCCAGAATCGGTGTGGTAATGGCAAGCATTCTTCTGTTTCTGTCTGATTTCCTAATTCACAATCCCAGGTTTAAAACAATCAATATGTTTATTCTAAATACACACATTCCATAAAACAGCAATTCAACCACAAAATATACCAACTTCCAATAGAAAGTTCAAAAATGTGTGAAATGTTAAGACCAGAGAAAATGACAGGCACAATATACAGTAAATATAAAATGAAAATTCATCAAAAACATTATGGTGTGACTGATCCTTCCAAGCTTGGCATATATCAGATAACAGGGCTCAGGCTATTACCAGGATTTCAGACTTTAGAACAAATATAATGCATGATGACATAGTTGGTAATCGGTATTTCTTAACACCTGAACTATTGTTGTTTGTCTAATAGGCGTGCACACCAAACAAACACAAGGACATTCAATAAATCAAAGTCACCTGTAGACATTATACATTTTTTAAGGGGTTCAGTGCAAGACCACTAAAACAGCACAAAAGTGGAAGCAGTTAATGTGCACTGTGTTGATAAAGTATCTATGAAGCATAATTGCTTCATAGAAGATGATCTTGCGTTTTACTGGATGTAAACATCATGTGGCTATGGTTCTAGAGTTTACTCATTTCCATACTCTCCCTGCGATCATGAATAAAATACTCCAGGTGGGACGCTAAGTCTCTAAATGTATGATAAGGTAGAAAAGTCACACTGGTGTAATACAAGCTCACATTGATCTGATTAAGTACAACTTTCACATGTTTCAACACCACTGAGTTTCCACAGCCCCTTTCTTAGCCATCACATTAGTAAGTAAGAAATGTCTCAGGTGTACAAGGGTAAACCCAAAACCCAAAAAGACAAAAAACCTCAGAAGAGTACAGGTTGCCAGAAAAGCGAGTTTATTTAATGTAAACGGCCGAAAGGGTTAGTCCGCATTGTAAAACTTAAAACTCACAACTCCTTGCTGTGTTCAACAAAGTTACAGCTTTTATACACAAGATCAGACAATTTACACAATTAATACATAACAGTTGAAACATCATTCCCATATGTCCATTGACTAACCCATGTACAAAAACCTAAACTTCACCTATATTCTCTAACCCCATTGGATACAACTATCCAAATAAAATCCCCTTTCAAGTGGCCTCATTACACAGTCAGAAGAAACACTGAAAGAGATTCTAGGTCAATTTTTTATAAAATAAGCTTTTTTAATTCAAGATTCTTTTTACATAAAAGACATTTTAAAATCAATCATACATAATTTTCAAAATACACACAATCAATACAAAATGAACTGCCCACTACTATCAACATCAACACAACACCTAATGTGTCAAATATACACAACCAAACTCATTCGCACGTGTCCAAATTCATCCAAAATTCATTAAAAAAACTAATTACATCAAAAAAGAGCCCACATCAATCGGGCACAAAAGTTCATCATGGATTTATAAATCAAAATCATAGGCTTCCCAAAATAGTCAGGAACCCAAGTAGAAACAAGTCCCAACCGGTTTAGACGTATAGTTGTTCAACATGTCTTCATCAAGGGAAAGAAAAGACTCACTAAAGAAAATAAACATATATATTTATAGATACACATTTTAGAGGGCATGGGATCGTAGCATCATTTTTTCAAACAATTTATTTAGTCGGTATACTAAATGCAATCCAGTATATGCTTTTAGAATGGCCAGCAAAGGAAAAAGAAACTCAATTTCCCTGGGCCCCACAGTTTACCACAAAAAAAAAGACCACTGGGAGGGGAGTGCAACGAGTCCACCTTAAACACCACCCCGTGTTGCATGCCCAGAAGAAATTACCATGTTCATAGAAGGTACCCAAATCTCTAACAGACCTACCTAAATGTTTTGCCGTTATTCAAAAGTGGCTGGAGGGTGAGGCAGTATTTGCACACACTTTGTCAAAAAGAAGGAGGGGTGAGGGATGATTCCTTCATTTACAATGCAAAGGCTGTAAGGTTGGCTCCAACATTGGATTAAGTATCGTTTGCCTTATCTCTAAGTGCTATCTCATGCTGCGGGTCATGACAGGGAACATGACTTACAGAAAAAACGACAAACCTCTCCCAGCAGGTTAGTACACTTCATGTGAGAAGGAAATGGAAACACACCCATTTCTGATCAGAGCAACATCGAGCACGATGTACGGGCTTGGGGAGCGATCCAAAAGTCGACTCAACCTTTGCAGCCTAGGGACAGAAGCAAGCTGTCAATTTGAATACCCACTAAGTAGAGCTTAGCATAATGGCCCCAAAGAAATGAGCGGGATGTTTGTATTGGGGGAAGAGAAGGGGAGAACTTTCGAAAGCCGCTGGTATCAAAGACACAAGAAATGTGTCACTAAATGAAAAAAGAATAAGGGCCTCATTACACGGACGGCGGTGGACCAAGGTGCTGTTAGCACCTTGGTCCATGCCGTTAAAATACCGGCACCGCCTTGGAGGAAAGGGGAATTACCGCCCTATTACAAGGTTGGTGGGGCGGTAATTCCCCCTTCCCCCATTGCCCTTCCCCATTCCCATTTTTGCCCCATAGGGCATAATGGGAATGGGGAAGGTGCTAATTACGGCACTGCAAATTGCAGTACCGTAATTAGCTCCCTGGTCCCTTTGCGGGTTGGTTTTTAACGCCTGCAAAAAGCAGGCGTTAAAGTCTCCAACCCGCAAAGGGACCTCGTAGTAAGGCGGTAAGGGTTAACGGTCACCGGTACCATTAACGGTGACCGTTAACCCTTACTGCCGTCCGCGTAATGAGGCCCTAAGTGTGGCAATAACGTGTGGTTTTTGGCTGTGGTTGGTGGAACCCCTAACAAAAGGGTGCCCTGCACAAAGGGTATTTAAGTGAATGTGGAGGGAATCAGTCCAACAGATTCATGTGGTCGCTGCCAGTTCATGACCAGAGGCTCACATATCTGAAAAGTTGGTCCAGGGAACCCTCAAAAGGATCAGACAGCACAAAGTGTTGTTGCGGCCGTCTATGCACCGTAGAAGTGAGTCCAGAAGTGGATTGTTTATGTGATCATTGTGCTGCACAGTCATCATCTGACTTGGGTCCAACTCGGCCTCAGTTTGGTCCCGAGCCGCAATGTTGGTATGGGAAAGATATAGCATACAAGATGATGAGGAGTGGCAGACTTGTAAGGCAAACTTCATGAACTACTCATTCAGGTGGGGGGCACCATTGCCAGGTCACACAGTGCATCACTTCTGATACATGCAATGTGTCTACCCTCCCAATATATTTAGTCCAAGCTCAATAGTTTTTAAGTTAAGCATCCAAAATTGTTTACATGTCAGTCGGCATGTAATATCTGCATTGTTAGTTGCTGTTACTTTATCTACACAAAACCTAACCAAGTCACCTGCCTGGTGGCCATATACATTATAATGGACTGCTAATGGGGGGAGAACGTTTTTAGTGTGTATCTTTGAGCGATGCTCTATGATTCATAGGATCACTTTGCAACTGGTGTTCCCTATATAGATTTTGTCATTGGGGCATCCAATGGTATATATTACATTCAAGATGTTACAAGTTGAATCGCACTTTATCATAAAACTCCCCCTTGGTTACTATTCAAACAGTGTCACAAAAGGAACTAATAGCCATTTGCAACAGTGGGACACTTTTTCATTGGTGCCAAGACAATTTTATGGCCCAGTCCGACCCTGATGCAAGATAAGAATATGCTGTAACCTAGAGACAAATGACATCACCATTGAAACTGACACATGTAGGTGCATTAGACACGAAGCACATAAGCATCCACTATGAAACTACATCAACAATTTGTCAAACTGCACTCAGAAATGAAAGATATGCTTGCCTCCAAGAGGCTAGAAAACATATGCTTCACATATATGCTGAAATGCAAGATGCATGAGAATGCATGTAAACCAGGGGCGTTGCTAGGGGGGGGGGGCTAAGGGGGCTATAGCCCCTGATCTTTTGGTTGTAGCCCCGGATAGAATTTCAGGAGCTACAGCCAAAAGACTAGCTAGCCCCCAGTCCCAACAGTTCTGACATCAGCTTAGCCCCGGGTCTTTTCCAGACCTAGCAACTCCCCTGATGTAAACCCTGCTTAATGCAGAAATTAAACGAGAACAAATGACCATGTTTAACAAAATGGAAGGTGCATCCATGTTCGAGTGAATGGGAGACATCAGGAGGCTTCAAGGCTGCTCCTAGTGTTAGCAGAAAACACAGACCTGAAAAGCGCAGGTAACAATCATGCAGGCCAAGGATATCGTGATATCTGTACTGCAACGATATGGAAACCAGGTGGGACGCAATGCAAAGAAATGGCTGGGGGAACAGTGAAATGTGGGACGCATATACACTATACCTCCTCAAGCAGTCGAGTGATGAGGAGGCTGATTCTCCTGCACCGCAAGATGCCACACAATAGCCTCCATCACGGGAGGAATCTTACTCAAAAACTTGAATCCCGGCCAAGGATCAGCATGTACAATGACTTGCGGACCCCCGTCTGACAGGGAAACCGGGAGACACACAGATACTGAATCTGGGCTCTGACGTTCCGTGAGTGTTACCTATGAACTTTTGTGCTTGTCGCCTGCACCAAAAGTTAGTCCACTTCGATGGTCGCCATAATACTCTTGAAGTTCACCTGAAGATCGCCTTGCCATAACACTACCCGTACCTGTATGTACGCACCAGGGGACGGTCGGGGGAGGGGGATATGTTATTTGTTACAATTGCTGTTATGCGAGATGCCAATAAAGAAACAATTGTTTTTAAAAATATGAATTCAGGGATGAGAAAATTGATGTATGAACTTGCAAGGATGACAGCAGGAATGACCTTATCAGTGGGCAACATTAAATATTTACTTGCTGCCATTATTTTGGAAAGGGCTGATGATATTTGGAAGTGAGCGGGGTACCCCAAGTGACTACGCAGAACACAGCTCATGATGGAGTACCGTTCAATAATTGAAGAGCAGCTGTGTGGAGGATGCTCAAAGTACAATATCCCAACACATCAGTTATGAGTGTGACCATGACACACTAGATGCATGAAGATGAATACCCAGTTGCTTACATTGAAGAGATTCAACAGAACTGGTGCTGTGAGACTTGTGAACCGTGGGACAAGACAGTAGCTTTGTTTTACCACATATTATGTCAGGGACTACCTGAGCCAGTACAGAGACAGTTGAAGAAATTAGTGGGGATGAAATCGAAGGCATGGCCAGGGATACAGTTAACTTTAGTTCACCATTGTTGATTGTTACAAAAGAAAAATAGAAAGAAATGAAAAAAAGCTAAAAGAAGCAAAGCTAGATCAGAAAAAAGAAACAGTCTGAATTCTCACTCAAAGGTGCTATGTTGACAAGTGGCGAGAGAGGAAGCAATTCTACAGCCAATGGCATGAGAAAGCTTTGCAGGAAGGGGCAAGTACAATTACTGGCCACGAGGGAGACGGGATGCACCCAGAGGACGAGGAGTGGGATTTAATGCTCTGGGAAAATGGGACTCATCTCTCAGGTATGAAGAAGCAGGGGAGGGTTGCAACAGAATCGGCAAGACACAAGAGTACAGAGCCACCAGACTATTATGCCCAAGATCACATGAAGTATCATGCATATGCGCCACAAATGCAGCCAGCCCAACAAGCACTGATACCAGCACAACAGCCACCAATGCAAGCACAGCAAGTACCCACATGGACAAAACTGCCCCTAAAACAACCACAGATGCAACCACAGCACCAGTCCAACAGAATACTCTTACAACCTAGAATATGGAAACAGAAGCGCAGGCACCCATACTCAGAATTGGGAACGGGACTATAGTGGGAGGGAACCCTTTCGCTGGGACAGGGATGAATCTATACACACAATAGGACAACCCACAGATAGACTTGATATTTTCAATCCTATGCCTTATACCTGACCCTCAAGAGGAGCCACTAGTTGGCGTGACCAGAGGTGACACAACGACCAGTTCCTGTATTAGGGAGGGGGAATTTCCAATGTCAGGTGTTGCCATGAATGCACAAGGTTTTTCTGGGGCTAAAAATGTGGTTGCATTCACTGAGGAGTTGCCTTTCACTGTAGGGAAACATGAACTTACCATGCCACTCTTGTATTCCCAACAGACACGAGTTAACATAATGGGAGGGGACATGATAAGCAAGCTCGAAATGACCATATCTTTTACTGACAAGCGGATAGTGTGCTGCACTCCAGTGATTCACTGCATGAACGCACAAGAGTTTGTACTAACATTTTGTGGCCAGACTTACAGAGGGGCCCTGAAGTATTTCAACATGGGGTGAATCTTTGACTGTCATGACTTTTCGGGATACAGAGCACAATATTAAGGGTATAGGCAGAATTCATAATCAGGGCAGAAGTCCCTATGGATGAGGAAGAGGCATATATTTTCCACTAGAACTGGAAGAAATTATAGTAAGGGAAGAGAGGGAGATTATCCAGAGGACTGATGACAAAGGGAAAGAATGGTGAGCAGTGGTTGCCTTAGATGAGGGACAAGGACTGACTGACTTGACAGATGAAGAGCTGTTCCAGGATGTTGAAGAAGACGTTGAGGTTGTGCTTTTAATAAACCTTACATTGTGGATGAAAATTAAGAAGAGGGAAGTACCACAGAAGATGGCATTGATAAGACACCATCCTTTCTCCAAGAATACTTGGCACAGGTACCGAGTAGACTGTGGACCAGCAGTCCATATGACGTGGGCCTATTGAAGAGAGTAGGTGAGGCCATGATAAAACTGGAACCAGGAGGAATTTTACCCAGAGTGACACAATATCCCATTTCTAAAGGAGCAGAGTAAGGGATTTTTTAGACAATTTCTGCATTAGTGCAGCAAGGGATCCCTCCCAGTACCATCAGAGTCCCCGTGCAACACAGCAGTGTACACAGTGGAACATAATTTGCTGTGAAGTGTCACAGAAAGCATTTTTAGAAGAAAGTAACCTGAAAGGCTTGGCATGGCTTAAGTAAGTGAGCCAGTGACAGCTGGAATCTGCCATGTGCTGGATGAACCCAGAAGCATTGTGACTTCGAGTGAACTGTTATAAGATAATACAGTTGGGGAGTCATGTAATTTTTGATTACCGGACATGTTGTACAGGCTTGTTACAGACTGATGTATATTATATAGCATTCCATTCCTTTATCGTGTTATAACAAAATGACTTGCAACTATTATTTCGGAAAGACAAATGGCTTATTCCACATTTTGTAGCAGTGATAAGCTCCCTCTGCTCCCAACCCACTCCTTATTCGTCGTTTTCACTCTACTCACATTTTCACAGCCAGACTTCTCACATTTAATTGCCGTGCATTTTGATGAAATGGTGTCCAACATGACTGACTGCATCCTGTCGTTTTGAGGACACATAGCCCCAGCTGGTTTGACTTTGATCCTGTCCTGGTGTGGCCTTCCATTCAACTCACCAGGATGAGAGGTGCGGTAGCAGCCCCTGTCATCACTGATATTACAATGTGCATTTTTGTATGCTGAAACTGCACCTACTTTCGAAGTTACTAGAAAAACGTGCCGTAAAAATGAAGGCAGAAGGTAAAGAGCTTGCTCAGACTTGTGGCGTATGCGGGTCTTGGTGGAGCGCGCTGAGCTGCGAACCGAATCCAGATCTACCGATCGCTGTCGCTGATACAGCAGCAAGGCATTCTGGGCCAGAATCACAAAGGATGAGTTCCACGTGTGAGATGCCAGGGCTAAAGCAACCTGTAATTGACAAGATTGACGGCAGTGATAGGAGGCCACCCGCCCATTATATGTGAGTGTGCAAACGTTCAGCTGACAAAACATACTTATTACTCAGCCAGCCTGCCTACTCTCTGGTTACAACAGTGCCTGGCTCTCTGTGGCTCCCTCTTCTTCTCTACAACAGCCAGGGACTCATCCTGGAGCATTCCCCAACGCTGACAAACCTGGCAGTGTACTGCCCTCAATGAAGTAGACCTCTATGGTTCAGCCATACAAGCGGTTGAGGGTTAGGACCTCGGCTTTGCAACCAGATTCATGCATGTCTGAACTAGAAGCGTGTCAGACTGTCCAGTAACACCCAGGAGAAAGTTAACTTTCCTCAAACCCTAATCGTGTTGCCCTTCTAGAAGCCTATTCTACTAGTAAACAGAACCGTCGTGCACCTGACATTGCTCACTCCACTCACTCCATCTCACAGTCATTAGCTATTGACTGGGAAAATGCACGGTCTGGCACAAGCATTAAACAAACTAGGCTGCTGTCCAGGGTGTTGGACAGCAAGGGGGCTTCAAACAGCAGGCACCCCCCACCCCACACCCCCGAAGATATATCATAACCTTTCAAGTAAGTACAGTACTGCTTCTGAAGTACAGACCCCACACATATTGTATTGCGCTTTCTAAGGGAAGTATATTTGTTAATGGGATTTTAAAACTACTGCATGAACAAGTAGACTTTATTTTGTGAATACACGCTCCATGCATATTGCATTAGTCTAAAATACATAACTGGGTGTGTGTGAAGGTGTAAACATTGCTTTATTTATTTTGTATCTGGCAAGTGAAGCTGTCAATTATTTCTACATTTTTTCTGAATGCAAAAAACTTTGCACATGTTCTGTGCTAAACTACATTGCTATGCTACCATGCCTGGGTATGCTTATCCAGTGCACGTGACACCGCTAGGCATGCCTCATTCGAATATGCAGATATTGAAGGTATGTGCATAGCAAACAACCTTCTGAAGTTGTAATGTGGTCTGTTTGAAGTTAAAAAGCTGGTCTAACACTAAAGTTCTCGTGAAACAGATAAACAATAAATTAACATTTTTTAATGGTAATTGCCACACTCTGTTGATTTGATGCTTAAACAGTAGGACATGAATTCTTAAAAAAAGAACATCTGACAATCCAAAGTAGGGTCATGTAACGGCAGGACTGGAACAACCACAGCAAGCAGGAGGCTAGAGGTGTGGCATTGAACGTATTTATTTATTTTTATTTATTGGGTATTTATAATGTGCCTATACAGCAAAAGGTGTTTTGAGGTGCAACAAGACAAAAGGGGGAGGGGGCAGGGATGAAGAAAAACAAAACTGGTCCTACTGAGCTTGTGTCATTGGGATTGTGCAAGTGCAGTAACACGTAGTGCAGGAGGGGTACAGGGGGGGATGGGAATGGGGAAGTCCCAATCAGGGCGGAGAGGTCCCATGGGTTATGCGAGTGCCAAGGGGAGGCCAGGTGGCTAAGTGCCAGGGGAATGCAGAGAGTATAGGGGAAGAAGGTCCATGTGCTAACTGTGAGGGATAGGGCTAGAAGGGCTCAATGGGGTTCAGGCCCTGCCACGCTAGTGCAGGGGGAGGGAGTATGGAAGGGCAAGTGCAGGTTAGGAAGGTCGGTCAGAGGTTAGACTGGTCGAGGAGGGCCTGGTGCCCTGTTAGAATCTGAAGGAACCAGGCAGTCAGTCAAAGAGGCAGAGGTGGAGGCAGAGGGGGACATTAACAGGGGAAGGGGAGAGGGAAGGAGGAAGAGAAAAGGAGGGTCTTGTGAATCTTAAAGAGCTTAATGAGAACCGGTTCAAGTCTGAGAGGGGCAGGGAGGCCATTCCAGAGGGAGGCAACTGTGGAGGAGAGCGATCTTCCCACCACTCTCATCTTGGAAAAGTGTCAGATCTGCAGAGAGTTGGAGCTAACTCGGTCTCGGGAGGACCACTAGTACTCCAACTCAATAACCCTGCCCTGTGGTCTGTGGATTACCTCCCCGTCCTACCTCCATCACCAAGGACAGCCTGCTATTGACTAGCCGGCAGACTTGCGGGTGGAGGCTTTCTGCATTGGCCAATAACAGTGCCCTGCATGTACTTTTAGCGAGTGTGAAAGGTTAGCAACACAGAATGCACACATAACACAACCAATAGTAGTACCGTCTGTCCCATCCTCATCTAGCTCACACTGCCTTTTCTGCCACCACATAACATGCAGGTGCAGCAATGAGGTATTGCTGGGACATAGTGCAGAACGAGCTGCCTGCGGATGTGCCCTTTGTATCAGCTCCATTCCCTAGCCAGCCCGTGGTCATAGATACAATATGCTGGGCCCTGCAATGAGCGATGTTCTACATGTTCTATTTTTGATGGAAGATTTTGCTGGGCCTGCCTCTGTAGTACTCCTGCGTGTTGTCCTGAGGTCAGAAAGTTTTCACTGTGTGTTCATTGGCACAAGAGAAACTTGCAGTGCTACTGCCTATGTTGTGCCAGTTATGTGCGCCCATGATGCAAGCATGCACTGGTGTGTGTGTGCGCGTGTGTGTGTATGTATATTGAATTTGTACAAAATAATGATTTGTTGACAAAACAATGCGTTGAGACAGGAGAGAATAAACAACAAAAGAATACATAGAAGTAAACATCATTTGATCTGAAGCTCGAGAAGAACAGTAAAAAATGAAGGGCAAGCAGCAAAATGCAATTTGCAAGACATAATTGTATCTCCCACATACATAAGCATATGTGACAATGTGAAAAGGGAACATTCTAAAATAATTCTAAAGGTTTCAGAACACAGCGAAGGAAGTGTGTGTGTGTGTGTGTGTGTATGAGATGGAAGCTTTCAGTCCTGATTCCTTTGATGCACTCTGTGCGGGGGGTGGGGCACTTGCTGTGATAGGGAAGCTTGAACTTCTGCAGTATGTGCTGAATTGTCTTTGTTTGAAGGATGGATGCACTGTTTTTGACAACGGTGCACCTGTTCAGTGTGTTAAGAAAGTTTGTGCTTGTTTCTCTAGGGCCTCATTACGAGTTTGCCTTCCCAGAAATAAAGGTTCTGGTAGCAATGTACCTGAACCCTTTCTGGACCGGCAAACTCTGAGTCTGCCGGTAGGGGCCACAAAACTCCCAGTTTGCCTGACCTGTTGGGAATTCAGGCCCATACCAGCAGACTTCTCACTGAAACAGTGGCACTGCTACTAACAGTTCTGGTTTCTTCAGGGTCCCCATTCCCGTGAAGTCCTTTTGGAGCCCACGGGAATGGGGAGTGACCATTGTGCCGCAACTTGTGATATCCGAGTGGCACTGTGGGGCCGCCAGGATATCAGGCAGCAGAGACAATGTTACTGGATATTCTGACCTCGTAATGAGGCCCTATGTCTGTGTCTGGTGGTCATTGCTTCTTGGCTATAATTTCTGATCATACCCTACATGGTAGTTGTTCTCTAATTCTGGCTGATGTTGTCATTGTTTTGGATCGTGCACACGTGTTGTAGAAACAGAGAAACAGAAAGCATGGAAGAGAGAGTGAGAGAGAGACATACAGAATTAAAAAAAGAAAGAGAATGAGAAACAGAGATGGAAGTAGAAAAAAGAATGAAATAGATAAGCGGAGAAAATAAAGCAATTTGTAGTCTGGGCATATGGAGCTGGTGGTGGAGGGTGGCACATTCACCTTTCACCTAGGGTGGATACATGTCTTTGCATCGGCCCTGGGAACATTTACTTATTTTGGAGAGGCCATGGAACAGGTTGCACATTTCTGCAGACAATTTCAGGGAAGAGGGCAAGAATTGCATGTCTCAATCGTCTCTAGTCCCGTTCTCACTGTGCTCCCTATGCAGATCATATTTACATTCAACATCTCTTATATATCTGTCACCAATGCAACCTCCCTCCCAATAATATAGTGTATCCTCCTAGAACCCCCCCTTTTTTGATTTGTATTAATTAATACAATGATGCAGGTAATTCTATATCAGAAATTAGTAATCTGATAATCAGATTCCTCTTTCCATAAACTCCATCCCAAAAGCACAGTGTACATGTGTGCCCTACTGCATCAGTAGCTTGATTTGCAGTGCCTGCACCCCAGTGACACAGAGCATGCTTAGAGGTCACAGGTGCCCATTGGGCAGCTGCAGTGACAGCCAAGTCTCAGCAGTGCAGGTGCTGCATTTAAAATGTACACATCAGTTTCAAATCCCCATAATTATGAATCGACTGTCCTGTTGGCACATTCAAGTTTGGATATCAACCAAACCTGAGTTAGGGTATGGTGGCTGGTATGTTTCTTAATTATTGCAGCTACACCAAAATGATATCACACATGTGTCTCAGTCCTGTGAGCCCAGCTCAGCCATGGAAGGAGTATGTGTATTTCCCCCAGCCAGGTTGTATTTGCTGCTGTCAGCATGACTGTAGCCATGGGGGTTCCTCTCTATGTCCCTTTGTGAGGACAGATAACACCCTCCCCAGAGAGCCATCCAGTCCACAGCAAGTTGTCCTGGGAACAGTAATCAAAGGGCACACCCATTCACAAAAGGAGTAACCTCACAGCAGGGTGCTGCATACCAAAAGGGCTTTTGATACTATTGATAAAGGGAAGGAGTGGGGCTAGTGTGGACAGTGGGTGCCAGTGGGTGCTCCCAAAAGCTGGATGAAGTTTCCACCATCTTGTTTCTCTCTGGCTTTATCTTTTGCCCTCTTCCCTTCCTGTAGCAGAAGGTACTTTGAATGTGATGCCAGCAGGCAAAATACACTTATTCCAAGGATGGGAACTGGACCCCCTACGATAACAGGGTTCATTTTGTCCAATCATGTGTAGACTTTAGCCTTTAAAAGAAGGGGTTGCCCACTCATTCTTTGAATCATCTCTGGACTCGAAACTTTTAAGAAGATTTTGTTGGACACTGATGGGAGAGCAGTCCTTTACAAAGTCCTCCCATTGCAAGGGGAAGGCAGGTGTTCCAAGGCAGAGACAAGCAGTGAATTGCTGCCGGAAGAAGACCTGCAACTCTGACAGCCACTCTGCTGCCGAGGATATCACAATTTTTTTTTTATTTTTTTTATTTTATACTTAGTTTAATAATAAACTTTTTGAAATACACTATTTCTTAATCGTTTCTCTAATCTGTTGAGAAAGCTTCAGAGTACAATTCCCAAGTCCGGCCTGACATCTTATACATCGAGCATGTCAATAAAGTTTATCACCGAACAAGTTAAAAATACGGAGCTCCCACTCAGTATTCTCAGCCACCAGTCCTCCATGTTTTCATTAGTCGGAGCATATTTGCTCAGGTGTTTCGATCTCATTGAATTCAATTTAGTGCAGCCAATTACCAAATGTTTTATGGTTTCGGTTTCCTTTAGACAAAATCTGCACCAGTTGTCACAGATCAATGGGGCTTTTCGTCTTAATAAGACTTCTTTTGTTCGTAACGCATTCATTCGCAAGTAAAGAAAACGGTCACGATGATGTCTTGAAGGAAACTGAGTGAGATATCTCGGCATCTTATTTATTTTGTTAATAGTTGGTCCCAATTTAGGTGCCGACACCATTTTTTCCAGACGCTCGATGTTTTGTGTCCAAGCCCATTCTTTTAGTTTTTTCTTTGCGAGTTGAGGCCATTTTACCAGCGTTTCATTGGTTATGTTGGCTGCTCGCATGATGTCATAAATTCTTGTGGCCCAGATGTTTAGGATCGTCTTAGGAGGGCACACGACGTTTGTTGATAAAATTTCGTAGGCGGGTTCTTTCTCTGTTATTATCATCTTTCTTAGTAGTACTATTGATTTCCAGATAACTATTGTGTGAAGAGCATCCAAGGCAAGTTCATGCCTTATTATTGCCATTGGGAAGCATTTCGGTAGCTTTAAGACACGTCGCCAGAAATAGCCTTCTAGTTTTGCCCAGAGGTGGTAGTCAAGATTCCAACCGGCCTCTGTTCCATAGGTGACACAAGGAATTACTTTTTGCAAGTAAAATAGCCGAATAGGGATCATGGAAAATTTGCCAAAAAGGTTATGTATTCTGGTTCCTTGGATGGCCAGGATGTTCATTCGACATATTAGATGTCTTGACCAGCTCTTCTCGCCTATCGAGGAGGATATCATTATGCCTAGGTATCTGAATTAATTTACTTCCTCAAGATTCGTAATTCCAATTTGCCACTTAAAACATTTTTTCTTAGTTCCTTTTTGCGTTCCAATTTTCATGATTTTTGTTTTTGACGTATTTATCCTCAGATGGTTTATATTCATGTATTGGTATAATTTATGTAATAGACGTTGAAGGCCAATCGGCGTGGAGTCTATTAGAATTATGTCGTCTGCATATATTAAGCAGTTTAGGTGGTATCCATTCAGTTTTGGTGGAAAACAACGCACCTCTTTCAATGCTGATGGAATGTCCGCAATGAATAGTTTAAACAAGCATGCTGCAATCGGACATCCCTGTTTTACACCTCTCTGGGTCTTCATTTTGTCCGATAAGGTCCCGGCTTCATTTAGCCTTATCTGTATGGTAGTGGCTGTGTGTAATGCAATGATGGGGAACAGAATCTCCTCTGGGCAATTCCAGTTGATTAGTTTGGCCCACAAGGTTTCCCGATCAATGCAGTCGAACGCTTGATGCAGATCAATGAATGCTATAAATAACTGTGTTTTTTTTTCTATGGCATTCAGCTTGAGTAAGTTTAACAGGGTTAGGTTGTTTTCAGTTCCAACGCCTTTTGTAAAGCCTGTTTGTCTGGGATCAGTGATTCCTCTCGTGTCAGCCCACTTCATTAGTTTTTTTTGCAGGAAGTTCGCAAAGACTTTGCCGATAGTGTCCAGTAAGGCGATAGGACGATAGTTTGCCGGAACAGCTCGATCGCCTTTCTTGAATATGGGAACTATGATTGCAGATGTCCACGATGCCGGTAACTCTCTAAGCTTTTTAATGTTGGCAAATAAAATTTCAATCAATGTTGCCCATTCCGCTTTATGTTGTTTGAGCATAACGTTGGAAATGCCATCTGGCCCGGCAGCTCTCGGTTTCGGAGCAGTCCCAATTTACAGACCTTAGGTTTCTTTGTTTGATATCTATTTCATTATCACCTGAGAAAACCTTATGAAAATGTTTGTTCCACTCTGCCTCGGTGACCACGTTTGCCATTTTGGTCGCTTGGTTGGCTGTACATTTGTTTATAGTTTGCCAGATGTCTCTACATTTATGTGATCTTATCATGGACAGCATGAGTTCGCCTCTTTCTTGGTCGCGTTGAAATTTGAATGCCTTAGACCAATTACGATATGTTTGGGACCTTTTTTTTTATTAGGTTGGCGCTGTTTATACCTCCTTGTGTTTTCAGCTTACGTATATCACTCTTTAGACGCTTTTTTTCTTCATTGACTCTTGTGCTCCATTCATGGATATGTTTTTTCTCTGAATTTTTCTTCCACAAGGTCGGTAGACTTTTCAGCGGTAACAGGGCTACATAATCTACATTACACAGAGACATACGGTCTACTGCATCCAGTTTCACCGTTAGGCTGGTTATCTGAGCAGTAGATAATCGTAATCTGTTTTTTCCGTTGTTTACTTCCAGAGCTTGAGTCGCTGTTGACTTATTTGTTCCTGATTGTATCTTCAGATGTAGTACTAACGGGTCATGGTCACTAATTTTTGTAGGGGTTACCTTCAATTCGTGAAGAGAGTTCCAGGCATGTTTTGAGGCCCATATATAGTCCAAGACCTTTGCAGAGCCCATGTTCTGCCACGTATTTTTGGGGGGCCTGTCTCCATCAATTTGACCGTTGACCATGTCGCAATCATATGCCTCCATTATATTATCCCAGATGATTCTTCTTTCCTGATTTGAGAGGCTATTGTCACGGTCATTAGAAATTCGCGCACCCTTCTCAGAAAACCACGACAAGTTCATGTCGCCACATATTAGAAGTGTGGTATTGTTCTTCTTGTGCATGTACTTATCCAATAGATTTATTACAGTGCCTGTAAATCGTTTGGTGGTGATCATCGCCGGATTCCAGTATACATTTAATACTAGGAGTTGTTGTGGATGGTTCCCGTCGTGACTTTTTTGTTGCATCAGCGTACATTGCACAAACAGATTTGGGTTTTCACTTTTAAGCACCTTCCAGTCACATCCGATTTTCAGCATGGTTATCAAGCCGGAGAAAGGGCGTCCACGAGAATTTTTTCCTGCAGGATTCAGCATTGTGGCATAGCCATCTTTAGCAGGAGGACATCTTAGCCATGTTTCCTGTAGACAAATTATAAGATTATCACTCAGCTCGATCGGAAAACATTCATAGAGATGACGGAAGCCTCTCGTATTCCAGGAGATCAAGGAAGTCAGTTTCATCTCTTTATCGCAGACTAGTTATTTAGAGCCTGCCCCATGTTTATTGGTTTTCTCAGATTGGCGCATGGGCGGTTCAGGTCTTAGTTGTTTTCTTAATTCACTCCTCCGTTGATCTTGCGAGGACACTTTAGGGCTGAAGCTGTTAGACGGATTCTTTATATTGGCTGGTCTATGACTTACAAGGTCAGACAATACTTCCCTTGTCTCAAAGCCGTACTGCAAAATTTCATCCTTTGCTGCCAGGATTGTGTTGCGTACTGCTTTGGAGGATATGTGGAGATATACTTTGTCTGCGTATTTCTCAGACATATATTCGATGATAGCAATGTCATTTGATGTCACAATTCTTAGAGCCGGTATCGAGTGTAAAAGGCGCATTACATTCCTTCTGTTTAAGTTCACATCAGTATCATCTTTGTGGATGTTCGTGATTGCGATTCGTGGGTTTCCATCGACCTTTGATTCCTGGGTTTTAGGCCGAGTCTTCACCGCCTGATGTAATCTTTGACCGGCTGTACATTTGGGATTTAGACTTCTCTTGTTATTGGGACTGTCACCAGAACAATGGGTTGAAGATCCCACATCTGACAAGTCACCTCTGGGCATTTTTTGGTTTTTACAGTCCGGTTTAGCCCGTTGCACAGGGGCCTTCGAGCGAGGTTTGGATTTTGATGTCCAAGGGTTTCCCGCCCTTTTTCCATTGAATATAAAGGATTCGTTTTGGTCGGAGATGAGGGACTCATTTGTTTCCAAGCTGCTCGTCGAGTTTTTTGAAGCGTTTGGATTGTTTGACTCGCAGTCATCTTCTATTGAATACGTTGATAAATTGCAAAGATCAATAGACGAGGTTTGAGCAGGGCTTTCGGCTTCTTCCGTTTCCACTCTTTGACGTTTTTTGGGGTTACCCTTTTCAGCTATAACTTCTCCGCCGTCTTTGCTCATACTAGCGGTCTCTTTGGACGGCATTGGTGCCATTTTTTTTTGGGGTCTTGAAAAGAAATTTGGTTTAACTGGTGACGTCAGATTGCGTATACATTTTCTAGATTTGTTGGTTTGATTGCGAGGTTCGCAATGTTTTTTCTTTTCTTTCCGTTTCTTTGGGGTATTTTCAATGGCCGGGAGCTTTTTGGGTTTCTCAATGTTTTCTTTCTCCAAGGTTGGATTTTTTCCGATTCCTTTAAAATTTTTTGCTGCTCCTGTGAAAATCCCGAAGGATGAGCTTGGGCGGGTTTGAGTAGCACTTTTTGAGAAGTCTTGGGACTTGAGTTCACATTCTTTTTGTCCTGACTTAGAGTTAGCGGGTAAGGGAGGCAGCTCCACAGTCTTTGTTAGTGATGCTACCTCGTTGGTCACAACTGGTTCATTCGGCGTCAAGTCTATTGTGTCGGGGTGAAGTGTTCCAGTGGTTTCTTTTACTTTAGGAGTCGGTGTTGTAGGCTCCAATGGACGCATCGATCTCATTAAGATGATTGATTGTTTTAGACAAGCAGCAATCGATGTTATCAGATCGTTCTTTTCCTGAGCTCCTTGCGCCATGCTTTCATTTACTTGTTTCTGTATCTCAGACAGCGCTGTTTTTTCGAGTTCGCGGTGAGCTTGCAACTGTGCAATTTGTTGTTCTTGTTTAACTAGTTTTTCCACAATGTGGGATAGTAGCCCTCCGTTTGATTGCAGCGCCTCGTGTAGGTTTTCGTATAATTTAGTAAAAGGTAATAAGGCAACCGAAGATGCAGCCAGGACATTATTGTGAATTTGGAGCGCGGCGGCAGCTGACAGATTTGATTTGTATGCTGCGGCTGCATCCCTGTCTGTGTTACCGTCAGACGAGATCAGTGGGTCCTTTTGTTTCTTTTGCCCCATTTCTCCAGGTCCGATCCTTTTATTACTCATAGATTTGTAGTTTAGCGGGGTTCTCGGAGTGGAGCAGGTAGAGACACTCTTCGTCGATGAATTATGGTTTTCGCCCCCTATGTTCTCTAGCCGAGTGAGTCTGTTTCTCTGATGGCTTGGGGCTTCATCAGCATTTCTCAGCACCTCTCTTGATGCGTGGTGGAACATTTGGGGAGGGGGGTCCATTGTGGCATTATAGGGGCCGACGGTGCGCGGCTTTCTGATGTGGATGTCCAGGGGCTCCATTTCTGTTCGTAAGGGGCCTATGGACAGGCGTTCTTTCATGGTTTCAAAGTCGGCTTTCAGGCGTTCGGCGAGTCTGGCTTCACGGCCTGCTAGATCTAACACCTGAGTTGAGTTTAAGCTGCATGCAGGTGAGTGTGCAAGTGAGTTTTGCAACTCAGCAGTGGCACATCTCTCTTTCCGAATTGCCTTGGCTTTGATCAAGTTTATCGCAATTTCGGCGCTTGATCTTGGTAATGTTTTTGAATCTTTGTTTGAATCGGGATCTAATCTCACTTCCATGTCGTCCGAGGGTTCGGGGCTCAATGCTTCCTCAGGTGTTTGCTGGTTACAGATATTTGCGAGAGTCGTTGGGTCATATATTTCAGCATCAGAGGAGCCCAACACCAATTCTTTCTCGTGCTCAATGAGTTCGAGGTCCGTCACATCGCGTTCATGCAGCGGCCTTTCCCTTAATTCTTCGTTCACATAGTGAGGTGCATTCATGACAGGGACGGAGGCATTTGTCTTCAATTTGTTGTGATCGTTGATTTTGGAGGCTGCACCAACATCGTCATGCGTGGTTTCCTTCCATCCGATCATGGGGGCAAAAGGATCTGCCGCGGACAAGACCGTCGATGGCGGTGTGTGTAACACAGTCAGCAGGGGAGTTTCACCTACTTCGAGGTCCAATGGCGACACTATGGGGCTGCTCAGGGGCTCAGGCGCCAAGTCAGGAGCCAAGGGCTGACACCGTACCGCAGCGGCGCAAGGATCACAAGAGGAGCCACGGGTGCCGCTCGTCATCAAAGGATCGGGCAACGCACGGGCGCATGAAGAGCCCGATGGGCTAGAGGAACGGGCCCCTGAAACTGGAGCTGGAACTAGAACTGGACCACGGAGTACCCAGCCCACCATACCAGGCCCGCTCGTCTTCCGCTGCTCCCAGTCATGACTCCCCAAGGAGCCATCTGACGGACATTCCTTGCGCCCACAGTCTCTCTGGAGGGGGGACACAGTCAAGGGAATCGCATCTCGAGACACCGCCACATCTATTGGCGCGGTCTCAGCAGGATAGGTGGACGGGGAGCCCTCCACTCTAGGGGAGTCCGTCTTGCCATCAAATTGTAATGTCTGTCTAGACATGGCACGAGTCAGGGGCCTCAACTCAGCCATGGGGCAGTTTCCTTACCTTATCTCCGGTGGGGCTCCCACTTCACCTCAGCGGCGTACGGCAACGTACGGCCGCGGACTGCCGCAGACTGAACTCGGCTCGAACTCCACGCGCGCTCTGCGCTCCGGGTGGGTTTTTAAAGGGAGTTGAGCTTCTTTTTTCTTAAAGAAGAAGTTTATCCAAAAATAGAATCTCCACGACGCTGGGTGTAGCAGCAGCTCCTCACAGCAACCAACAGCGACCAGTGACTGCCGCAGACTGAACTCGGCTCGAACTCCGCGTGCGCTCCGCGCTCCGGGTGGGTTTTTAAAGGGAGTTGAGCTTCTTTTTTCTTAAAGAAGAAGTTTATCCAAAAATAGAATCTCCACGACGCTGGGTGTAGCAGCAGCTCCTCACAGCAACCAACAGCGACCAGTGACTGCCGCAGACTGAACTCGGCTCGAACTCCGCGCGCGCTCCGCGCTCCTGGTGGGTTTTTAAAGGGAGTTGAGCTTCTTTTTTCTTAAAGAAGAAGTTTATCCAAAAATAGAATCTCCACGACGCTGGGTGTAGCAGCAGCTCCTCACAGCAACCAACAGCGACCAGTGACTGCCACAGACTGAACTCGGCTCGAACTCCGCGCGCGCTCCGCGCTCCGGGTGGGTTTTTAAAGGGAGTTGAGCTTCTTTTTTCTTAAAGAAGAAGTTTATCCAAAAATAGAATCTCCACGACGCTGGGTGTAGCAGCAGCTCCTCACAGCAACCAACAGCGACCAGTGACTGCCGCAGACTGAACTCGGCTCGAACTCCGCGCGCGCTCCGCGCTCCGGGTGGGTTTTTAAAGGGAGTTGAGCTTCTTTTTTCTTAAAGAAGAAGTTTATCCAAAAATAGAATCTCCACGACGCTGGGTGTAGCAGCAGCTCCTCACAGCAACCAACAGCGACCAGTGACTGCCGCAGACTGAACTCGGCTCGAACTGCGCGCGCGCTCCGCGCTCCGGGTGGGTTTTTAAAGGGAGTTGAGCTTCTTTTTTCTTAAAGAAGAAGTTTATCCAAAAATAGAATCTCCACGACGCTGGGTGTAGCAGCAGCTCCTCACAGCAACCTCACAGCAACCAACAGCGACCAGTGACTGCCGCAGACTGAACTCGGCTCGAACTCCGCCAATCACAATGCTGAAGGACCCCAGAAGTTGTGTGCCAACGTCCCCTGTGTTTGGGAGTCTGAGAAAAAGGACTCAGCCATGCATCTGAGACCCTGGAGTGTTCCTGAGATCCAAAACCTCCAGGATTCCTGTAATTCCACCATCAAATCACTGCAAGCTGTGTTTTGAACACGTTTGACCCAGTTCAAACCAACTGGACCCTTTGGTGCTTCCTTTGGCACTACCCAATGTTGCAACCTCAGTTCTGCCCATTTGAACCAATTCAGAACTGCCCCATGCCAGCTGAAGTGCATCGCTGCCACAGCTCGAAACATGAATAATTGCTGCACTTGCATTCCTTGAACTGCTGTTCAAACCACCTGTCTCTTCATCACCATTGAGGTCAATGGATGAACCAACCCTGGTGTTCTCTCTGAAGCATATCATTTGAGCATGCGCATCGATCCATCCTGCCTGCACATACTTTCTCCAGCTTCACCACTATCGAACCTCGACCACCGGACCGAATATGGTGACCTCCACGACCTGCCTCACCTGAGTAACGATTTGAACTGCAGCATTCTTCCATTGGATGCCTACCTTGACATCTGCTTGCCGCTGTACCTCCAGGACTGTAGTATTTTTAACTGAATCAAATCACCAAAAAGCACAGCGAATTCTGGTTTGCTGCTGTCAAACCACCAAGACCCTGCACAGGTATTATTGCATGAAAACTGTACCCCTGGTCCTTTTTTGGGCCCTCGAAACTGGTGAGGTCACAATTCCTTTTTGCAATTCAAGAAAATATCCTTTTTGAACATTGTGTTTTTGTTTCTTTTCTCTCCCTGTCTCATCACCCAGAGTGCTACATCTTTCTATTTTATATAATATTTGTTATTTCTACAGGGGTGGGTTTTTGTAATGTTTTCTATTTAGTTATTTTTGCAAATGGTGTGTTTAATTGAAGTATATTTTATAAAACCTTAATTTGACATTCCTTTATTTTGACTGTTAACCGTCACTGTTTTGGTTGCTACTGAATCGCATTCAAACCCCTCTTGAGAGTATCTCGGCCCACGTTACCACAAAAGGCAAAGGAGGTGTATCTCGTAACTGTGCCTGTCTTACTTCTATGATTGGGTTCACTCTTGGTTTGTAGAAGTGTGAGGGCGTCCCTGTGCTCCTGCAGGGCAGTAGTCACTTTGTCACATTTACTGAGGATAATTATTGTGGGTGCTCAAATCTCGGTGTGTCTGTCATGTGTCCATGGGAAAAGACCACCAAAAGAGCATGATCATGTCCTGCGCTTTTATGCGTGCAAACCTGATTCATAGAGTGGTGAGCTAAGCAGTGTATTTCACCTTGTCCTGGACATTCCTGTGCTTTGTCTGTTGTGGCACAGAAAAGGTGTGGTCTCTTTTGGGACCACCGCCTGCCTTGTTGTTTCTCACACAGAAATACTCCCATGAAACTCGCATGGAAAGTGCTGAGTCCAGAAGCAAATGTCAAGAACAGTGGCTGCCAGTGGAAACATCTCATTGTGGCTTACCCCAATCCTTTATTAATTTACAAAAAATAGTCCATAGGCGCCCCTCTGCGAGAACGAACACGCCCCATTGACATGTTCTTTGAGATGGTACCCACTCGAGAGTCTGCAGTCAGACTTAAGCTCACTGTACCTTTCACAAATGGGAAATATCCATTTTGCATATCAGTCTTTGTCCTGCCCACATGGGCAGACCAGCACCAAAATGCTATGACAATTCCCTTTTGAACAAGAGAACCAACAGCAACCCCATACTCGCGTTTCAGCCTTGTTGGGCCTCATCAGTGAGGTTTAGCTGTGCCTCTCTGAGCACAGTGAGAAGGGGTCCACACCTGGATGACCCTAGGAAACTTAGGGTGACTAAACCTAAGTCCCTTAAATAATCAAAAAATAGTCCATGGACACCCCTCTGCGAGAACGAACACGGCCCATTGACCTGTTCTTTGGGATGGTACCCTTCGAGAGTCCGCAGCCACACTTTAGCTCACTGTACCTTTCTCAGATGGGAAATACCCATTTGCATATCAGTCTTTGTTCTGCCCACACGGGCAGTCCAGCACCAAAATGCTATGGCAATTCCCTTCTGTTCCTTCTCGCAGAAGGCCGCCTATGGACTAATTTTTGTTTCTTTATTCATTTACCCCTGTTATTTTGTGCATTTCAGGTGTGTTGTACATGCCAGAATAATCAGCAACTGCATGCAGGTACATAGGCCCTCATTCAGGGTGCTCTTCTAGGTGGAGCCCTGAAATCGTCTGTTCCTTTAGGTGGTAGGGGGAACGAGGGAGCACATTACATGGGAATCTCTCAGGACATATGTTTAGAAGCTTTCATCATGTATTCCTATGGGCCATGCAGAGGCGGGGCTCATGGATGGAAGTATCAAGTAACCCCCCTCCCCCTTCCCATTGCAGTGCAGGGACTGACATTCAGGAGAGTGAGACACCATGTGCGGGGGCCGGCAAAAATAAGGTACATGCAAAATAAAATGTCTATGTGCACACATTCTTATTGTATGAATTAAGATGTCTTGTAAACTGGTGCACTCATGTGTATGTGTGCATGTGTGCATATATGCATGTATGTTTGAGTGTGTGTGTATGTGCATGCCAGGGGGACAGGGAGCAACGGGCGATCAGCAGGCACTTCACTATCAGAGTAGTAAACCCGGCATATTGTGCACTGGTAGGAAAATACTATGTTACAGGGCACTGATGGCATATTTTTGACACTGACTGCAATACCACAGATTTCAGAGCAATGCTCATGTATTGATGCCAGTGGATCAAGACAATGGGCCTCATTACGAGGTTGGAGGTAAGTAACGGTCCTTACTGGCATGGAGCAATTACCGGGTCCGTGTAGTAAAGAGGTCGCTAATAGTGGGGAATTACGAGTTCGCGGGAACGAGCTTTGCACCATGCTGGCAACGACATAACCGCCATTCCGCTAAAGACCCAAGAATGGCCCTTAGCGGCATCAAGGGAAGCGCTGATAGCATTACTGCCATCAATGGATCCGGCAGTAGTTTAATGCGGATATAATAGTGGTGACCGTAAATAAGCAGAACCGGAAGTAGCATCATTGCACAGGAACGGGTAAGAGCATGGCGGCCATCTTTAAAAACACAATCCATTGCCATACTCAGCACCCAGGACCTGCATCAGCACTACAGCTGCCCCAACTTCACCCAACACCATATCAGAATGCCCAAGGCCCTGAAAAAAGAAGGTGCGCGCATGCGCAAGAAGCACTTCTCTGAAGAAGAGCTGAACATGCTCGCGGACACCCTGGCTGAAAATGGTGAGGTTGTTTTTGCTGCTGATCTGCATCGACCTGCACAATTGCGTAAGAAAGAGATTTGGGAGGCAGTGGTGCACAAAATGAGTGCGGTTGGCACCACCCCACGCACGGTAAAGGACGTGCGGAAGCGCTGGGATGACCTACGCCTACACATCCGGAACATCCTTGCAGCAAATCGTAGCCAGGGCATGGCAACAGGTGGCAGAGGTGCCTCACCCATTAAGATGACTCGCTGGGAGGAGACATGTGCGAGCACAATTGGAATGGAGACAATCGAGGGAGTGGGGGATATGGAGCATGGAGCGCCGTCATCGGCTGATGGAGGTAAGTGTCCTAAGAAACCACTGTAATGCAAAGTATGAAGATGTACCACGAAACTGACAGTGAAATGATCCAATGCTGGGGCCACCACACACATGTACGCAACCCTGCCTACAGGCAGTTCACAGCACCATCACATCCACATGCATGCTGCACCTCATACATGTGTCACCCAGACGTATCCCTGCATGACCCACCCATATGGCAAGCAACCTATATGTCACAACTCCAACGGCAAATACCTGCCATTCCATAGAACTGCAGCAACCCCAATACATGCATGATGCACGTAGACCCATCACTGATGCTGTCCATCTCTTGGTCCCCTACAGGCACACAATCTGACAGTGAGGCTCAGGACCCCATGGAGCAGCCCACAACACCAGTGAAGAAGGCCAGGGGCACGGAGGGAGCAAACAGGCCCTCAACATCAAAGGGAACATTGAAACCTGGACTTGCACACAAGCCCAAACCAACACAGGAAGCCACTGCACCGATGCGCGAAAGGGCCACCAGCACACCACCCACACCAGCCACCACAACACAGGAGCCAGTGGCTGAAGGCTCTGTGTCCACTTCCAGCAGTACAGTTGGAGAAGCAGCTGCCACGGCACCTGTGTCAGATGATGATGCACACAGTCCAACACCCGGAACACCTGCCGCAACAAGCCCGCAGCAGTCACCCCACCTCTCCCCACCCAGCACACACAATGCCAGCAGCCATGAGCTGTCTGCTGTTGAGTCATGGCCAGGGAGCTTCAGCCCCACGGGGAGCATGCATGATGCAGCACCCTTGTCGCATGCTGCTTCGACATCCATCGGTGTCAGGGACAGGCAAGAGGGTATCACAGTCATCCAACAGCGCCAGGAGGAGCTGACAGTGCTGGTGACCCAGCATATCAGTGAAAGTGCCCGGGTGAGGGAGGAGTTCCGGGAATATGCAACGTCCCTCAAAGGTGCTATTGAATCAAGTTCCACACGCATATGCGATGAATTGGCGGCTGTGAGGCAGGTCCTCACCCGAATGGCGGATGCCTTTGAGGCCCTGCGTCCCACACAGGTGATTGACCAACCAGGCACCTCCTCGAATGCCAGCTCCACACAGAACAGCCCCCTGCGTAGGTCCGCGCGGAACTTGCGCAGGTCAGACATGGGACCACCCGATGCTGGCAGTGGACATGGGATGTAGGTGCAGCCTGCCATTCCGAAATACTGCAGACTAATGGTGCATGGAAGTGCACACCAAGTGTGGGGGAGTTGTGGGGAGTTGTGCGGGGAAGGGGAGGGGGAGAGGGTGTGTGGGGGAGTTGTGGGGCCAGGGGGAGAGGGTGTGTGGGGGAGTTGTGGAGGCAAGGGGAGAGGGTGTGTGGGGGAGTTGTAGGGGGAGTGGGAGGGTGGAGAAGATCTGTGGGGTGGAGGGTTTGGGCACGTTCAATATTCTTAATGTTCAATACACCCATTGTGTCAAGAGTATTGACATGACTGGACATTGCTTATTGCGTATGGGTGCTTTATTGGTGAACAGTGCACAGTGTTCATGTCCCCCACATAACCAGTGCACTGAGTACCACCTCCATGACACCCTCCGCATCCATGTGTATTAGAAATATTGGTTAATCAAATTCTGGCGCACAGCACGTCCCTCCTGTGCATCGCCACCTGCCTGACATGCAGCCCCATCTCCTCCCTCCTCATCCCCCTCGTCAGGTGGTTGCAGTTCAAAGTCAGGGGGTAGAGGCACGTTCCGTCTGATGCACATATTTTGCAGCATGACACATGCCATGATGATCTTGGCCACCTTCTCATGCCCGTACAGGAGTGCCCCACCCGACCTGCTGAGGAAGCGAAACCGTGCCTTCAAAAGGCCAAATGTCTGCTCGATCACCACACGGGTATGGGTATGTGCACGATTGTAGTCTGCATCGAGCCTGTTCTGCGGGTTCCGGACAGTGGTATGGAGCCACCTCTTCAAGGGATAGCCAGCATCACCTGTATGGGTGCAACAATGGTTATGTGTAATTGATTTCATCAAATGGAACCTGTAAGTATGACACAAAAGCATGCATTGATTTCCTGTTCTCATCCACATATACCTGCATGAATTGAGCTACTCAAGGTAACTGCTATGTGTGAAGACACATGATCGACAGGTGTGCGTAGCATCGTCTAGTGGATGCAGGGGTGTCCTATTCCTTATAAGTGTGCATGCACTGTGGTTTCCCACGGCACTTGTTTCCATGATCTAGGTGATGTGTAGTTAATCGTATGCTTTGATCCTGTCACCATTGAAGCCAGACACTTGATGATCTGTCATTCCACGCTTGATGTCCCCATGCTGGTATGCTGCACCTCTGTGGTAGTGTACGAGTGAAATTCTGTATTTTGGCCTCATGTGATTCCTTTGTACGCACTAATGGACACATGTCCATTGTGATGCTGTTCTTCGGTCATTTGCATTGCCCATACTAACTGCATGTCGCTGCATTGTGTTGCAGGGACTACAGTCTGATTATGTGCAGTGTACATGTGGATGGCTATGAAATGGTTCTAGTACAGCCTCATTGTCATTGTTGTGCATCTTAAGTCTTGCATTTAGGTGTCAGGTGTCAGGTCCAGTCTGGCCTGCTTTGGAGTATGGGCATAGTCCATTCTCTCACCTAATCTCAGCCAGGTGAAGTATGCACCCCTCCCCCCCATCTCAGCCAGGTGAAGTATGCATCTCTCCCCCCATCTCAGCCAGGTGAAGTATGCATCTCTCCTCTCCATCTCAGCCAGGTGAAGTATACATCTCCCCCCCCATCTCAGCCAGGTGAAGATATGCATCTCTCCCCCCATCTCAGCCAGGTGAAGTATGCATCCCCCCCATCTCAGCCAGGTGAAGTATGCATCTCTCTCCCAATCATCTCCCCACATCACACTGCCATGTGCTTGCCATGCAACTCACCGAGTAGCCAGGAATGTTGTCCTGCATGTCGCTCCATGTAGCGTGGTATCGTGGAGTTCCGCAGAACCATTGAATCATAGGTTGATCCGGGAAATCGGGCACAACAATGTGTGATGATCTTGTTTGAGTCACATACCATTTGCACGTTGATGGAGTGGTATAGTTTACGGTTGCGGTACACTACCTCCATGGCATGTGGGACCACCAATTCCACATGGGTGCAGTCGATGGCACCGATGCAACTTGTGATGCCTGCCACTGAATGAAAACCAACTTGGGTGTTGGAGATCTCCTGGGCAGTCCGTGGTAGGGATATGTGGTCGCTTGTGTGCTTCAGGAGGGCATCGAGCACTTGGTTCAGCGTGCGTGAGTATAATAGTTGTGATATACCATGCATCTGCCCTACTGTGTGCTGGTAGGTGCCTGTGGCCAGGAAGTGGCGCACAGACACCACCATCAGTAGAGGGGGGATGGCGGTACGGATGTCTATGAGGCTCGCAATGTCATTATGTATCATGTTCACAATGGTGGTGATGGTGTCCCGGTCCAGATGGTACAGGGTGTGCATCTGCTCAGGGGTTAGGTTGAATGGACTGGCTCTGATTCGAGGGATTGGGGGCTGCCTGTGTGGTACAACTGCCTGCACTGGTGGGGCATGCTGTGCCTGTCTCACCCTCCTTCTCCTCCTGCATCTCCTCTGTGCTGCCTGTTGTTGTTGTTGTTGCTGGAGTTGCAATGCAAGCATGTCCTCCAGCCCCAGTATTGCTACTAGTATTGGAATCATTTTGGTGTGGGAATGGGAGTGGGAAGGGGTGGTGTGCTCCTTTTGTGCTGGCCCAGTCTACATTGCCTCCACTTGTGCTGATTGTGTGCACCTGTGGCAGTTGAGAACACAGCCATTGGCCGTTTACGGGTGGTTCGCGATGCCGGTATTGCCGCCATGCCGGTATCCACTTTTAGTGCCTTCATGATGCCGGTCTTTGCATGTATGCCTGACTTGTGATGTCCTCCTGTTTACTGCATGCCGGTATTGCCGCTATTAGAGGCACCGTTATTAATGGTGCCGCTAATAGCGGGTTGGCAGATCGTAATAGCCTGGAGCGGTAAGCTCGTTTTTCCCTTACCGCCAACCTCGTAATGAGGCCCAATGTGTTACAGGGAATTCATGGCATAATTGTGCCACTGTCCCAAGAAACATGTTACGTGGCAATAGTGACATGTTTGTTATCATAGACAAAATGAAAATGGTTTCTTATAGTGGCACAATCTTGGTATTATTGGGAACATCTAAGATTTAAGGTGTGTTTTTAAAGTGGCAATACGGCTATGCCACTGAGAAGACATTCATTTTCGCTTCTGCATTTCCTTGATTAACCACCCATCACACGTTTCCCCAAATAATGCCATTTGCCCACTTACGCATTACTGAATGGGCGATTCCTGCTCGTTAGTTTCCTGTCCGACACTTTTTTCTGCACACCTGTATCGGTCTCCACTGCTTTACATTTATGGGTGTACCCTTTCCCTGTAAGCACCCTTAACCTCATCCCCCACCGTCTGCCACCGATCCATCAAATGCTTCCTCTCAGACCGGCACTATTTTTCCTGGCTGCTTCTGAGCCTGTTCTGTTAGCTCCAGACACCACTGCCCTCCATTAGGCTTTTCCTGAGTCAATCCTCCTCTCACATCTGATAACAGACAAGCCACATGACTGAGGCTTAAGCGTGGCCTTGCATATTATTCCTTGCAATGTAACTCATTTCAAATAATTCTTTTCTAGTATGTGTGTCTGTAAAGCTTCCTTCATGAATATGCAGTTGGGGGTACAGCATCATACCTATATTAGTTAAGCCAGCATGAACATGTCCTCTTACAATGGCAATACTCACTTTTTGCTGCTGATCTAGCATTGATAAGTGCTCCCTGCAAGCCAGTAGTCTTCCTGCATGCAGTCACCCTCAAATTTAAATTAAAGGAATTCCTGGATTTATCCAGACCCAACTGTGTAATTGTATTCAGTGTGCGGCGACAGCCATAGCCACCCCTCAGTCCCAACAAATGGTCATGAGTATACATAATTACTGTAGATACTGTGCACATTTTATGGGAGGGTGCACTTTACCAGCAATAGTTGGCAAAAGTTATGGTGCAAAGTGGGTGAGAGTAATCCAGAGCAGTCCGGCACGCCGATCGTTGACCTGGCCGAACAGGCCAAACAGGCTTCTCATCAGCTCTTTGTGCTGACACAGGCCAGTTATGGCCTGTATCGCCCTGGTAACACATCAGTTTGGGTGCTTGAGGGCAAGCGCAGCTCGAGGTTGACTTTGCCTTTCGAACTCGTTGCTATATTCCAGTAAGTACTAGCTAAGAATGCAAAAAAACTATTTTCCCCCACAATATTGAACCTAATGCAAGATTTAACCCTAATTTCAAAAGTTCTTCAGTAAATTGTCGGGGGACTTATGCCCAAAAGTTCAGGAAAGGTCTGACAAAGTTTATGAAGCTGGATAAAGTGAAGGTAGGGTCTCTGGGGTCCAGTGAACAATTCCAAGGGTTAGAGGACAATGTTATCTAACTAATAGAAGTGTCCCCAACTTGCAGAAGGCTTGCACCAGCAAGCTATGGTTAAACCAAAATATAATCAAAGTTTTTTAAATATTAGGAAAACATTCACAGGGAGTTTAGGCGCAGGTAAGAACCATAATAACATACTTCCCGTACTGCGATTCTTCCCCAGACTTGGCAGATCAATGGAAGCGGGTTCGAGATTGCTTTTCCCGCCGCCAGTTGCAGTCCTTGATTCACAGGAGTTGCAGGTTGGAGCTGATCTCCGCTTGGTGTCTTTCACTGGTGCAAGGACTCTCAGATGAAGAATGCAGCTGAACTTGATGCAGGACCCCTCTCGGGACTGGGGCTATGGTCATGTAAACTGTTTCAGATGGTGATCCCCGCAGCACAGCGACGCAAAGGGACTCACTTGTTACGGTCAGAATTTCCCTCCTATCTCGGGTCCCCTTGAAGATAGGACTCTGAAATATTGCTGAGGTAAGTCTTGTAGGACACGCTGAGGATCCCCCAAGTTCCACGTCACAAATCGGAACGGCAGTGTCGTAAGCAAGTTAGCCCAAACCCAGAGCTGGTCAGCAACAGGACAGTCACGGGACATTTCTGAAGGCTCTTCTTTGAAGGGTACTGAGCAAGTGCCAGGAATGGATGTTCTCTCCACTCCGAGGGTCACAGCTCCCTAGAAGGAATGCTTAAGATCACAAGCAATACAGGGCTCCACCAGGACAGCACCAGACGTTGGTCACCAGGCCTCCTTCAGATGGGTCTACGGTGTCATTCTGGGTTTCACAGCTGGACAGGCATCTTGGCTCCTTCAGGTTACTCCAGAATCTCTGAAGAATGGATGCAGGGGTCCTCTTCTTATCCTATAAGCCTGGTAAGAGCCGAAACTCTCACTAGCCAATAGCAGGACTAGCCACAAACTGACACCCCAGCAGTGGTCCAATCAAGACCACTGTCAAGAACACTCATGCATACCACTCAGACACACTGAAACCAATTTGTGGATTGGGACCAGACAGTCCCAGCCCACATCTAGCCAGCAAACACACATAGCCCTCCAGTAGCCCGCCAAAAGCATCTGTTTTCCCTCTCACTGGAAGTCCTTATAAGGATTTTCCTAGCCTCATAGGCCAGGAAGAAGGCTAAAAAAACAAGATGGCCAAAGGAGAAGCGAAAAACAATGTGGCACGGCCACGTTTGGACACTAGCCACAATTAGTAGCCAAACGCAGTAAACACTGTAAGGCTAAGACGAAAAGCACCAAAAATGGTAAAATGTCACCGCTGCCAGCAGCTTGTCCATTTAGCAAATCTAGAGTAACCAGAACTCTTTTGAGTGTTAGTCTAAGGCAAAACAAAATGTGTAGCCCATTGTACTGCATTGTAAGATGCATTGTACAATGATAAACAATTACACCTAGCGATAAAAAGTTACTAAAAGTAGTAACGAAGTCGCAAGACTGTTTCCCAGAACTGACAGCCTGAAGGACATGTCATTTTCTCCATAACAGATGAGCAAAATAGAGTGTAGTGAAGCTTAAGGCTTCACTGCACTGTTAAAAGTACAGATCAAGGTCCTAGATAAACGCTACACGTTTGGGGGTCCATTAAAATGGAAAGAAAGGTGTAGTAAAGAGAAATCTTTCCTAACAGTACACAATAATGATTTGTTGACAAAACAATGCATGGAGATAGAACAGAGAAGAAACAGCAAAAGAATACAAATACAAAGACAGAAGTAAAAATCATTTGATCTGAAGGTGCATAAGAACAGCGAAAATTGAAGGTCAAGCAACAAAATGCAATTTGCAAGACAAAATTGTGTCTCCCTCATACACAAGCATACGTGACAACGTGAAAAGGGCACATTCTAAAAAAAAATCTAAAAGTTTCTGAACACAGCAAGGGAGAGAGAGAGAGAGAGAGAAGCTTCCAGTCCTGATTCCTTTGCTGTACTTGTTCTCTTTGCGGGGGACACTTGCTGTAAGGCTGCCTATGTAAGTGAAGTTTGAACTTCTGCAGTATGTGCTGAATTGTCTTTGAATGAAGGATGCACTGTTTTTGACAAAGGTACACCCGTTCAGTGTATTGAGAAAGTGTGTGTTTGTTTCTATGGGTCTCATTATGAGTTTGCTGGTCCGGAAATAAGGGTGCTGGTAGCAACGTATCGGCACCCTTAATGGATTGGCAAACTCTGAGTCTGCCAGTAGGGGCCATGGAATTCCTGGCAGGCCTGACCTGCTGGAAATTCTGGCCCCTACTGACAGACTTCTCACTGAAGCACCAGCTTTATTACTAATGGTGCCAGTGTTTCAGTGTCCCCATTCCTATGGAGTCCTCTTGGGCTCCACAGGAATGGGGAGTTGCCGTTCTGCCCCAACTTGTGATATCCCAATGACACTGGGGTGTTGCTGGGATATCAGGCAGCGGAAACAGTGTTACTGGGTTGGTGGCAACCCATCGGTCACCCTGGTGGGTTACCGCTGACCCCGTAATGAGGCCTGTGTCTGGTGGTTGTTGCTTCTTGGCTATAATTTCTGATCATACCTTACATGGTAAATGTTTTCTAATACTGTCTGATATGGCCATTGTTTTGAATCATGCATATGATATGATATATGTTGTGGCAGTTATAACGCTACTGTACACCAGTGTTTCTAGGCGCATACATTTTGTAGAGAAAGAGAGGGCATGATGGAGGGAGAGTGAGAGAAAGTGCGAAAAAGAGCAAATGAGAGAGAGAGATGGAAGAAGAAAAAAGAGAGAGAGTGATAAGCAGAGAAAAGAAAGCAATCTGTAATCAGGGCATTTGGAGCTGGTTGTGGAGTGCTGCAAATTTACTTTTCCCCTTGCACAACAATAGGAGCAGATTATCTAATATTTACACTAGTTCTAAGAAGTGAGCAAATGTTTTGATAATTTTGAATGGAGCAAACAGGTTTTGTCACAGTCCGTATTATCTAAACACATTTACACTGGGCCAAAAATAAATCATACTGTAAAGATAAAACTCCAGCACCATCACCAAGAACGAAGGAACGTAGTAAGAGGGCAGTCCCAAAAATAAAAAGTACCTGCATTTTTCAAATAGAACCTAAATATCGGGGATATAACTAACTAACTTTGAACAGGAAAACCATCATAAATATATTTGCCCAGATACCAAAACTACGTGACATTCAGAACCATGATTTATGGATAGTCGAACCATGTGACATGGGGAGGAAGGACAGCTCCTACCTACACATCAGATCGCAAGTCATTCAAGATCTCCTATTGAAGGGAGCAAAACAACTCATAATCTTAGGATACGCCATGACGGAAATTGACAAACGTATAGAGGCACAAAAAGAACAAGAGCACCGCAAGCCAAAAGACGGTGAGAGAACTACCAGAACCACAAACCTTGATGAGGGACATCTTAACAGAGAAGAAAACAAATGCAAGAATTGGACAAGGCCTGGCAAAACAAGTGAAACTACAACAAGAAACTGGGCCAGAGAAGAGCCGGCACAAAGGCAAGACCACAGGCCCAACCTAAGAAGGGGAAATCTCAGATCCTCAAAAAGGCATCCGTCACCTGACTCTGAGGAAGAAAACACGAGAAGAAAACGAAATTACGAACAACAAACAGAGGGGATTCTTAAGAACGAAAATACCAAACAGGATCGACTGGCCTTAAATAACAAGGGCAAGCAGGAGACATTGGCTAGACAAAAGAACATCAGCAAAAGCACACCCGCTAAGTGGACCTGGAAATCCTCCACACCACATTTCAACTAGGGGAACTAGCAATCAGACAAGAAGGCACAGTCAGGACCTATTACCACCAGTCCAAAATTAATAGAACGGAAGACGAATTGGAAAAAATCTTTGAACACGGTCTCCTGGAATACCAGAGGCTTTGCCCATCTAATGACACAGAGTGACGTAATCTTAGGCAGATGGGAAATAATCTGCCTCCAGGAACCATGGCTTTTAAAGAAACCAGAATTAGACGGATATACAACCTTTAGCACCCCAGCAAAAACAGGATTGACTGGGAGACCCATGGCCAGCTTATTAACAGCAATACGCTCCGGTAGTGGCTTGGAGGTGCTGGAACAGATACAATCAGCATACTTATTCCAAGTGATTCTACTCTCCTGGAAGCACAGGGAGCCCTATGTTAGTGTGGAGATTGAAGAAAAGATTCTTCTGATGAACACTTATTGGAATCCTGAAGTTATCACCAATGAAGTTTACATAGATTCGCTGAATAACATCTTAAATGAAGCAAGTATAAACCACTGGTATAACCACACAACGCCATTTGCCCAGGGATTGGAAACCAAAGACCGCACCTAAGTAATTCGTCCCCAATTTTGGAGAGAGGCAGGTGTTTGGAAAAAACACTAGTGGCAAGAGACCTCCACAACCTTCACTGGCTGAGAACTAAAGCAACCCGGAACATACTGACTTGGCAAAGAGGCGACCAAACGGGTACAATCGACCATACGTTTGTATCAAAGGAATTGTTAGGTCTAATGAACAAATTTGCAGTAGAGAAAACCAAGCACAGTGACCACAATCTATCACACGCAAGTTGGACTAACTATCAGAAACCTAAGCACTGGCCTATGCACGACCTTGAAGTGAACGTGAGGGGAAATCATCTCAAGCTGACAGAGAACTCTATTAAAAAGCTAGCAAGTAATTACGCCGCAATGTCTAAAAGAAAATCGACCAGAGGTGAAAGAGAACAAGGTATCCTGAACTATACACTTCTTCTACAGCCATTTATGATAAAGGCCAAGCACAATTCTTTGCAGTCTGACCATCAACACGCCTACAATCGCGAAGTAGTTGTGAGAAGAAGAACACTGAGAAAAATAAAAAGAATGGCAATAACATCTGGTCTGCCTGAGAACAAGATGAGATGGTATACAGCACACAATGAATATAAGTCCTGGATGTGACAAAAAAGAGCCTACCTATACCAAATGGATGCAGAAAACATGTTGAAAACGCTGTGTAGGCAAAAATCCTAAGACTTTTGGTCCCTTATAAATGGAGTAAGTGCCACCTGGAACGCACTCCATAACAGCGTAAGTGAAACAAGCTGGACATCTCACTTTGCAAAACTGTATGGCCCTATCCATAATGCTAATTGCCCGACCAAGCATGGGACTACCCAAAAAACTGGAGAAAACTTTGAGTGGGGTATCCCGTACAGTGAGGAAGAGAGCCTCTTAAAAATTAAGAAGCTAAGCAATTCAAGCGATCCGGGCCCTGATGGGATTGCGAACAGTGACTTAAAACTAAACCCTGAGCTGTGGTTATCTTTTATCAGCAAAATATTCAAGATATCCAAAAAAAGTCCCAGAAACTTGGCGTACGACCGTAGTGATCCCAATCTTTAAGCGAGGAGATAGAGAGGACCCAGCACAGTATTGTCTGATCTCTCTTCTGGATGTCATTGGGAAAATCTTCGGAGGGTTTGCATTGGATGCTTTCCAAAGCTGGCTAAAGGGGAAAATAGAACTGATCCCTTTCAAACGGGTTTTGTCAAGAACGCAGGGACCACCCCGAACATACTAATGCTGAGCTTAATAAAAGCAAAGGTCGACCAAACAGGCCAATGAGTGCACATGGCTTGTATTGACCTAGTCCAAGCCTTTCACCAGGTCAATAGAGATCTGCTAAGGAAAAGCTGCAACACATAAACTTCCTGAGCCAAAACTAGATCCAATTAAAGCACTCTACTGAGACACTTTGATGAAGGTGCGGCTAAATCAAGCAGGCCTCCTGTCTGAAGGGATTAAAACATCAAAGGGTGTCAAACAGGGCTGCCCCCTAGCTCCCGCATTGTACAACGCTTATATTATGGATTACGCAGACAAGGAGGACAAGGTGAGATGCTTCCCACCAAAGATAGGAGGAGTAAACGGTATCGCGTCTACTTTACGCAGATGATATTATTTTATTAGATCTCACAGCAATTGGATTTCAGAGACTACTGGCCAACTTGGCTAACTACTTGAACAATAACAACTTACAAATGAACACAACAAAAACCAAGGTGATGACATGGGAAACCTCAGCAAGAACGAAACAAACACAGAACTGGTTCGTGGAGGGTCAAAAACTGGAAAAAGTTAACACCTTTAAATACTTGGGATTCATATTAAGCAACCACCCTACGGAGAAATCAATGCAGGACGTGCTGTGGTCAAAAATGAAAGCTGTGACCACACAAGCGCGAATCATCGACCAGAAATATGGTAGATTTTTGCTTCTACCAGCAACAACCTTTTATAAATCAAAGGTGATTCCAGCAATACTATAAGGAACTGAGGCTATTCCTTCTCTCCCGGACAAACTCTGTATCAAACGGGAGAGCTACTTTTGGAGGCAAGTACTTGGGCTTTCAAAGAGTACTCCTATGCCATCTATCAGACACGAACTGTGTCTTCCCTCCCTTAAAGCCATCAAAGAGAGAAATAAGTTGATGCTGTATCGTAAAATCTTACTAGATAGCAAGCCAAAAGCCTTGTACTTGGTTGGAAAAGAAATGGAAAAGGACAGCACCCAAGAACTGACAAAGTGGAAAAATCTAAACATCACCCTATTGAATGAGATCAATGCACGGCAGAATAGCTCCTAACAAACCCAGATAGTGTGACCAAAAAAACGTTTTGAACTAGACTGGATACCTACTGACGAGATTTCAAGTAACTACAGCTTGACTAAACAATTCCCTACAACAGCCAAGAAATTAAACAACACCAGAAGCTACTTGGAAAAATTCCCAGACAAAAGTCGTTGCAGGTCATTTCAGAGATTTCGCTTAAACCAACTTAAAGCAAATGAAGTACTTTTTATAAGAAAACAATCCATAACAGACAAGTGCAGATTTTGTAATAAGAAAGATAAAGTGGAAACAAGCAGACACCTGCTTTTGAGCTGCAACGGGAGGCATCAAATAAGAAGCAGAGTTTTGGGGAAAACGATGGCAGCGCTTACAACTCTAACAGAAGACGACTGGTGGAGGATCCTGTCAAACGGTGATGACACCCGCTGTGTGATCAGGGTAACCTCTTTTTTTAAAAACATTAACCTGGACAAAATCTTCAGATGAAAGAAGGAGGTCTAGAGATAAAAGGCCTAAAAAAAGCTAAAGAGTTGCCCCCCGACCTTTGGGGACCCCATCGGCTTCCATGAATCAGAAGCCTAGACTACCTCATCGATCCACTGAGTGTTCGGGGGCTCACTGAAACGCTACTGAAAACTATTGACTTTGATGAACTAAACGAGCCAACCCATCTTTCTGTCGTTTGAACAAGTTAGATCTCTCTTTGGGGATGGTGGATTCTTTTATGACTTAATATTATGTAAAAAAACATACTGTTTATTTGTACTATGTTTGCTGCATAATTTAAAAATAAATCTGTTTGCTACATTTCTTTTCATTGTTACTCATCAAAAATAGTAAATAAAACAGTCTACTTCTTTTTTGCCCTTGTGAAAAAAAATGTAGTGCAAATTGGGGCTAAATCTGTTTGCTCCATTCCCAATTATCTAAGCAGTAACATTGGTGCTACATTTATTTGCTCCACTTTTTTGCACCTGTGTAAAGCTTTGATAATATAGCTCCTGCAGCCACATTACAGAAAATGTACACTGGTGCAAGTGCAACGTTGCACAGTATTAACACTACAGCAAACTGTGTCCTAGTACAAAAACATTGAGGGATATATAAAACAAGCTTTGCATCATGATGAGTACAATTTTGCATAGTAGAAGCACTAGGGCAAACATAGCCTTAGTGCATAAAACATGCACTTTCGATGCATTTTTGCACAAGGGAATATATATGCCCTAGTGCTAACACCATTCCGTATTAGCACAAGGGCAAATATTGCCCTGGTGAAAACATGCATGTTTTTTGCAGTATTGCAATGTTTGTCCTAATGCTAATTGCTGTGCAATTTTGCACTTTCAAAGGTACATACTTTCTGTAATATGCCACTTTCAGATAATATTTGCATGACAGGGAAATACCCCTGTGAGGAATGTGACCATCCGCACAGGGAGAGTGTACTCGCCTGGGCTTTTGGATATTTTATTTATTTAAAAGAATGAATGATGGGAGATCAACCTCCAGAAAATATGTGGGGCCATTCCCGCACATATTTTCCATGCACACTGCACAATACTCATGTACTCTGGGAGGACACCGCTTACCAGCACCACCCTCCCCTGTCATGTGTAACTGACACCTGACAGCTGTGGGTACATCAAAAGCGTCAGGCCGTGGGCAGCCTGATTAGCATTTCAAGGCCCCATGGATTAGCATCTCCATTGTTACACCTCGCTGGTGGCAACAAATACTGAAGAATGTTAATTAGCACGCCTCAGGGAGGCCCGAGTGCACAAAGTGACAATGGGGAGCAGAGACCAACACCTCTTTGTAATGCAATGTGTCAACTTTGTACTAACACCTCTCCTTGGTATGAAAGGGCAGTGAATGTCCTATGTGGAACCACTCCTTTCAGAGCAGGGAAGTATGCGAATTGTAGGAGACAAGTCTGCCTGCAACCCCCTACTTCAAAGGAGGCCCATATTGTGATAAAGTGCTGCATAGAGCTTAGTTAATTAGGGAGACACGTCGATGTACAGCAGACAGGAAGATGGGTGGGACTTAGAAGTATATGTTGTCATCCTTCCCCTATCTGTTGCCAAGCGCTCTGATTCTGACCTGAAACATCACTGAAGATTGTTGGTGGGGACCCAGGATTGGTTCATTAAAGTGGGCTTAGCCTACACCAATCACTGGGGTCTGTTTGCCATTAAAAGAGGACAGAGCCCCTCACTGATGAGATCATTTGAATACTTTGCAAGGAGTAACATGAATGACTCATTTTGACTTGAGCTGAAAGTACAGTCTACCTAACATCTTCCGCCAGTGAAGGAAGGCCATGTGTTCCAAGAGGGAAGCAAGACCCCTCCCCTAAACATCTCCCAGGCAACAGAGGGAGATACAAGACTCAGGTGACCTGTCCAGCAGCTCCAGAACCGGTACCGAGCCTCCACACAGCGAGCCCTGCTAGGTTCTGACAGAAAGCTTCCTAGGTGGGAAGTGCTGTAGGGACTCTAGACAAAGGACAAGGCCATTGCCTGCTAACACCTTCCTGAGCTTCGGGCCGTCCACCTTGAAAGAACACGAACCCTGTGAATTTTGAGTCAGTTGAGTCTGCGAACCGCATCCGACTGCACCGCTTACTGTTGTCATGCCACAGTCACCAGAGCCGTCCGAGACACCTTGACCAGCATTCCAGATTCAGCATCCAGCACAGAGACAAAGATTCTTGGCCCAGAGCCACCGTGCCGGACAGCCTACAGACATCTGTCTACCCTTGTATGCCAAAACTGCCTGCCGCTTGGTAACCAAAGCTGTCTCCCGGCTGCAAAGTGCCCTGGAACCGCCTCGACCCTGTCGAGCACCAAGAATTTCTTCAGCACCAGATAAATTGTGGTTCTGTCACCCTGGTCCTTCTCCGAAGGCCCATAGAGACAGTTACAACCCTTTGCCCCTTTGGTGTTGAAAACAAATAATCTTGAACTATACAACTGATTACTTTACCATCTACCTTCCTGTCAGTATCCAGAGTGCATCCTTTTCCTTTGTGAAACTGTTTGTCCTCTGTGTTCCTTTACAGTGTGGGTTGTAATTGTAGTATTTGTAGTATGCTAGAACTGTCTGTTTTAGTAATAATAAAGTAGATATGTTTATAAAACCTTGACATGACAGTGCCTTTTATCATTGGGTAATAATTGTATTTTCTCTGTGTTGCAACTAACCAACGATCGATGACCTTGAAGAGATAAGCCTGTCGTTCCGTTCACGTTACCAAATGTGGACAAGGAGGTCTATAATTTACTTTTGTTCCAATCTGTTCTGATTCCTTCTGGTGTACTGGAGGTGTGGGGTTGATTGATGGTTTAGAACCTTTATTCATCCCTGGACCACTGGTGCCCAAGAAGTTGATTTGTCCCAACCCCATTGTGAAGTGCAAATGACAATTAGGTATTGTGGGAAGACTGGCAGTGGGAATAAAAGGAAGAGACCACTGCCCGGGAGCTGAAAAAAAGTGGCCATCCTTTGTCCAGGAACTGAAAAACAGTAGCATCCATATGTGTATCACATTGGCAATTTTTCATGACATACTGTTGACGTTGTACTTGCAGATGCTTGATGGACAAGGATCGGGCATTTTAAAACATATGAGCCATGGAAATCCATCACAAATACCAACTGCACAGTGCACAAAGCCCTCACTCTGGCCTACAGGAACCCTCCAAATCAGACAACATTGGCAATCAAAAATGACCCACACAAGCCTGTTGGTCAGCCCTTTGGCCAATGCGCTGCTAACTTATGGGGCAGTCTGAGCCCGTCTATAAACCTCCAAGTGATTCTTGGCCCCTCACCCAACATATGGACCAGATTCATGGAATTTTTTTGCACTGCCAACAAACACCCTGATTCAAAGAGCAGTGCAAAGTGTATATTTTTGCAGTGCAAAGTGACTTTGCTGGGTGTTTGTTGGCAGTGCAAAGTCACGTTGCACCAATGCAAAGTCAGTTTGCAGCACGATAAAAAGAATCCAAGAATCAGGTCCATGCAGTCTACAGTTCCTTCAGGGTCACACAAACCATTCTTACTTAAATATAATTGTATATGCCTTTAAAGTGACTGTAACCACAGCAGTATGAGCACATGGTATACTTATGGGATGTCAAATTACAGTTTCCCTCCAGATTCTATACATTAGGAGGATGTATATAAATTATATGTCTACGAAGACAGATGTTACTGCTCTGCCAACCCACTACATGGCCACGCTGGGGGGCACTATGATTGTCCCAAGATAACCCTTGATGGGTTTTGCAACACCAGGCCATTATACCACTAGAGGCAGGTGACATGAGATGAAGAACTCTTCCTGGTTTGTAATCCTTGAGTGTGTTTACCTGGCAGACTGATTCATCCATGGGCAGAGGCATCATTACCTTAGAAACCTGGTGCCAATCTACCAGCCTTCCCAGTACCTACTGCACGCTTCCATTGCCGCGTCCTGTGCACGTCAGAATGCCTTCTTTCTAGGGATTGGTCACTCGATCATTAAGACTCCTCCTTTTGGAACGCTCGAGATCTGCATCCCAGCTCTGAACCCGAGCATATGAAGGTCAGAACAGCACTGAAGCATCACTGGTTTCCCATGACAATTGTGTCCTTCTCTCTATCCTCACGGACAGGATGGAATTCTCTGAAACTGTCCTGAATTGGTTTACCACGTACCTCTCGAGCAGACACCAGGCCTCCCAGATGAGCATGATTTCTTCTAAACAATTCCCAGTCTCCTGCAGAGTCCCCCAAGGGTCTGTCCTCTCACCAATCCTTTTTATCCTTCACATGGAGCCTCTAGTCCCTCTCCAAAAGGAGTGACAATGTGCATATACTCCCTCTCCTTCTTTTCAGCAATGCTCAGAAGGGTCATTACTAACCCTTCAGGGTATTTGTCCTCAAAGGACCGGATACCGTACGAAAAATATCTCTATCCCTCAAACAGGAATTAAATGCATGTTCAAAATTTTGAATAAACACGACATGCAGTTTTTTAGGAATAACAATTGCATTTTTTTCGAAATTTTCATTTTTGCTACAGGTAGTGGTAACCTCTGTGGCATGTGAGACACTTGCACTTCTCAAATTCGATTCTTGGCAGGACCGACTCAGGTCTTCATCCCACTGGAGTCGATAAATGGAGAATCATAACAATTGGGTAACACATACACCTGTGACTATTGCAGCCAGAAGGAGAAATCTGGCATGAAGTGCTAAAAAAATAAGGATTATTAAAAGCAGTGTGTTTTGCTCAATCGGTGCAGCTTGTAAAAGTGCCTATAAAGGCAAACAACCACTGGTAAGTCTTCTTTGAGGAGGGGGACCTTAGACAAGACACTTATTGTTCCCAATTATTGCAAGAGAGGTCTTAGTTACATCCTTCTCATTACTTCTGATTTATGTCATGTAAATTAGAGCCTGGTCTATGGATTCCAATGGAGCTGCACAATTATAGGGCCAGAATATCTAACATTTGCACTAGTTCTAAAAAGTGAGCAAATGCTTTCATTACATAGAATGGAGCAAACAGGTTTTGTCACAGTCCGTATTATCTAAAAACATTTACACTGGGGCAAAAATAAATCCTACTGTTTGTTGTACTATGTTTGCTGCATAACTTAAAAAGAAATCTGTTTGCTGCATTTCTTTTCAGTGTTCCTCATCAAATATAGTAAATAAAACAGTCTACTTCCTTTTTGACTTGGTGAAAACATGTTTAGATAGTACAAATGTGGGCTAAATCTGTTTGCTCCATTCCTAATTATCTAAGCAGTAAACTCGGTGCTAAATTCATTTGCTCCACTTTTTTGCACCAGTGCAAAGATTTGATAATATGGCCCCTCTGGCCAGATTACAGAAACTTTACACTGCTGCAAGTGCAACCTTGCACAGAATTAATACTAGGGCAAACTTTGTCCTAATTCAAAAACAGTGGAGGCTATATTAAAAAAAACTTTGCATCATGACAAGTATTTTTTTCAGCAGATAGGCACTAGGGCAATCATAGCCCTAGGGCAAAAAACTTGCACTTTCGATGCATTTTTGCACAAGGGAATGTATGCCCTAGTGCTAACACCATTCCGTATTAGCACAAGGGCAAATATTGCCCTGGTGAAAACATGCATGTTTTTTGCAGTATTGCAATGTTTGTCCTAATGCTAATTGCTGTGCAATTTTGCACTTTCAAAGGTACATACTTTCTGTAATATGCCACTTTCAGATAATATTTGCATGACAGGGAAATACCCCTGTGAGGAATGTGACCATCCGGACAGGGAGAGTGTACTCGCCTGGGCTTTTGGATATTTTATTTATTTAAAAGAATGAATGATGGGAGATCAACCTCCAGAAAATATGTGGGGCCATTCCCGCACATATTTTCCATGCACACTGCACAATACTCATGTACTCTGGGAGGACACCGCTTACCAGCACCACCCTCCCCTGTCATGTGTAACTGACACCTGACAGCTGTGGGTACATCAAAAGCCTCAGGCCGTGGGCAGCCTGATTAGCATTTCAAGGCCCCATGGATTAGCATCTCCATTGTTACACCTCGCTGGTGGCAACAAATACTGAAGAATGTTAATTAGCACGCCTCAGGGAGGCCCGAGTGCACAAAGTGACAATGGGGAGCAGAGACCAACACCTCTTTGTAATGCAATGTGTCAACTTTGTACTAACACCTCTCCTTGGTATGAAAGGGCAGTGAATGTCCTATGTGGAACCACTCCTTTCAGAGCAGGGAAGTATGCGAATTGTAGGAGACAAGTCTGCCTGCAACCCCCTACTTCAAAGGAGGCCCATGTTGTGATAAAGTGCTGCATAGAGCTTAGTTAATTAGGGAGACACGTTGATGAACAGCAGACAGGAAGATGGGTGGGACTTAGAAGTATATGTTGTCATCCTTCCCCTATCTTTTGCCAAGCGCTCTGATTCTGACCTGAAACATCACTGAAGATTGTTGGTGGGGACCCAGGATTGGTTCATTAAAGTGGGCTTAGCCTACACCAATCACTGGGGTCTGTTTGCCATTAAAAGAGGACAGAGCCCCTCACTGATGAGATCATTTGAATACTTTGCAAGGAGTAACATGAATGACTCATTTTGACTTGAGCTGAAAGTACAGTCTACCTAACATCTTCCGCCAGTGAAGGAAGGCCAGGTGTTCCAAGAGGGAAGCAAGACCCCTCCCCAAAACATCTCCCAGGCAACAGAGGGAGATACAAGACTCAGGTGACCTGTACAGCAGCTCCGGAACCAGTACCGAGCCTCCACACAGCGAGCCCTGCTAGGTTCTGACAGCAAGCTTCCTAGGTGGGAAGTGCTGTAGGGACTCTGGTCAAAGGACAAGGCCATTGCCTGCTAACACCTTCCTGAGCTTCGGGCCGTCCACCTTGAAAGAACACGAACCCTGTGAATTTTGAGTCAGATGAGTCTGCGAACCGCATCCGACTGCATCGCTTACTGTTGTCATGCCACAGTCACCAGAGCCGTCCGAGACACCTTGACCAGCATTCCAGATTCAGCAACCAGCACAGAGACAAAGATTCTTGGCCCAGAGCCACCGTGCCGGACAGCCTACAGACATCTGTCTACCCTTGTATGCCGAAACTGCCTGCCGCTTGGTAACCAAAGCTGTCTCCCGCCACTTCCTCTTTCTCACGGCTGCAAAGTGCCCTGGAACCACCTGGACCCTGTCGAGCACCAAGAATTTCTTCAGCACCAGATAAATTGTGGTTCTGTCACCCTGGTCCTTCTCCGAAGGCCCATAGAGACAGTTACAACCCTTTGCCCCTTTGGTGTTGAAAACAAATAATCTTGAACTATACGACTGATTACTTTACCATCTACCTTCCTGTCAGTATCCAGAGTGCATCCTTTTCCTTTGTGAAACTGTTTGTCCTCTGTGTTCCTTTACAGTGTGGGTTGTAATTGTAGTATGCTAGAACTGTCTGTTTTAGTAATAATAAAGTAGATATGTTTATAAAACCTTGTCATGACAGTGCCTTTTATCATTGGGTAATAATTGTATTTTCTCTGTGTTGCGACTAACCAACGATCGATGACCTTGAAGAGATAAGCCTGTTGTTCCGTTCACGTTACCAAATGTAGACAAGGAGGTCTATAATTTACTTTTATTCCAATCTGTTCTGATTCCTTCTGGTGTACTGGAGGTGTGGGGTTGATTGATGGTTTAGAACCTTTATTCATCCCTGGACCACTGGTGCCCAAGAAGTTGATTTGTCACAACCCCATTGTGAAGTGCAAGGATATTCTACTTGCTGTTGGAAAGCAAATGACAATTAGGTATTGTGGGAAGACTGGCAGTGGGAATAAAAGGAAGAGACCACTCTCCGGGAGCTGAAAAAAAGTGGCCATCCTTTGTCCAGGAACTGAAAAACAGTAGCATCCATATGTGTATCACATTGGCAATTTTTCATGACATACTGTTGACGTTGTACTTGCAGATGCTTGATGGACAAGGGTCGGGTATTTTAAAACGTATGAGCCATGGAAATCCATCACAAATACCAACTGCACAGTGCACAAAGCCCTCACTCTGGCCTACAGGAACCCCCCAAATGAGACAACATTGGCAATCAAAAATGACCCACACAAGCCTGTTGGTCAGCCCTTTGGCCAATGCGCTGCTAACTTATGGGGCAATCTGAGCCCGTCTATAGACCTCCAAGTGATTCTTGGCCCCTCACCCAACATATGGACCAGATTCATGGAATTTTTTTGCACTGCCAACAAACACCCTGATTCACAGAGCAGTGCAAAGTGTATATTTTTGCAGTGCAAAGTGACTTTGCTGGGTGTTTGTTGGCAGTGCAAAGTCACGTTGCACGAATGCAAAGTCAGTTTGCAGCACGCTAAAAAGAATCCATGAATCAGGCCCATGCAGTCTACAGTTCCTTCAGGGTCACACTAACCATTGTTACTTAAATATAATTGTATATGCCTTTAAAGTGACTGTAACCACAGCAGTATGTGCACATGGTATACTTATGGGATGTCAAATTACAGTTTCCCTCCAGATTCTATACATTAGGAGGATGTATATAAATTATATGTCTACGAAGACAGATGTTACTGCTCTGCCAACCCACTACATGGCCACGCTGGGGGGCACTATGATTGTCCCAAGATAACCCTTGATGTGTTTTTAAACACCAGGCCATTATACCACTAGAGGCAGGTGACATGAGATGTAGAACTCTTCCTGGTTTGTAATCCTTGAGTGTGTTTACCTGGCAGACTGATTCATCCATGGGCAGAGGCATCATTACCTTAGAAACCTGGTGCCAATCTACCAGCCTTCCCAGTACCTACTGCACGCTTCCATTGCCGCGTCCTGTGCACGTCAGAATGCCTTCTTTCTAGGGATTGGTCACTCGATCATTAAGACTCCTCCCTTTGGAACGCTCGAGATCTGCATCCCAGCTCTGAACCCGAGCATATGAAGGTCAGAACAGCACTGAAGCATCACTGGTTTCCCATCGACAACTGCGTCCTTCTCTCTATCCTCACGGACAGGATGGAATTCTCTGAAACTGTCCTGAATTGGTTTACCACGTACCTCTCGAGCAGACACCAGGCTGCCCAGATGAGCATGATTTCTTCTAAACAATTCCCAGTCTCCTGCAGAGTCCCCCAAGGGTCTGTCCTCTCACCAATCCTTTTTATCCTTCACATGGAGCCTCTAGTCCCTCTCCAAAAGGAGTGACAATGTGCATATACTCCCTCTCCTTC